>NW_004443979.1:5996177-5997691 GCF_000243295.1 Trichechus manatus latirostris
TTTTGTTTTCTTTTCTCTCTTATTCGCTTTTTATCTTTCTTCATTTCCAGTTTCTCAATTTATTCATTTTTTTATTTTATTATTTGTTTCATTTTTGTTTTTCCCCATTTCTCAGTCTCTCATCTCTCCACTCCAGTAGCAAGCACCCTTAGCATGCTTTTCTGTTTGTTTGTTTTTGGCTCCTGTTCTCCTCTCCTCTCTCTCCTCTTTCTAGTACCCATCTTAGCTCCACACATCACAGTCTACCCCCTCCTTTCTGCCTACGTGCACTGTGCACTGAACATCACGCTCCCAAGCAGCACAGGCACGGCCTACTGAAACCTGCCCTGCACTGATTCCCGGTCCGCACTGTCAGCCCTGGTATGTGCCACAAACAACTCATCCCAGCAACTCCCCTTCAACTAGACCTGCCCGGCTGTACCATACCTGAGTGATTGACCCTGCCCATTGGAGAAAGAGGTGAAAAGTATCGTGCCCACAGATGAGCAAACAACAAAGAATGCACAGCCCGCCTGCTCAGACATAACCAAACAAAAAAGCAGGATGAAATAAACAAATCTATAATCAATGAATGAGGAAAATAACCACTGAATGCCCCGAAGACAGCAGACAATATCAAAACATTTACAAACACAGGACAGGATGGTTCCAGTAGGTGTCCAAAATAAAGCACCAGATGACTTTCCAGTAGAAGAAAAGGCACTAGACCTAACTGATAGGGAATTTAAATCTTTAATATTTAGAATTACCCAAGAGCTGAAGCAAAAAGCAGACAAAAATGAGGAAAAAATAGGCAAATTCATGGAAAAGGCAGACAAAAAAAATGGAAGAATTCAGGAAAATAATACAGGAACAAAATGCTAAAATAAATTCGCAACTAGAAATCATACAAAAACAACAATTAGAAATCCAAAACATAAACAGTAAGATTTCAGAAATGGACAGTGTCATAGAAGGGCTAAGGAGCAGGTTTGAAACGATGGAAGATAGGATCGGCGAAATTGAAGGCAAACCTTGGCTGCAACTCTGAGGAAAAATCAGAAAAAAGAATGAAGAAAAATGAAGAAACCCTGAGAATTATGTGGGATACAATCAAAAGTAAAAATCTTCAAGTGACCGGAATTCCAGAACAGGGGGAGAAAACAGAAAACACAGAGAGGATCATTGAAGAACTGCCGACAGAAAACTTCTCCAGTATCATGAAAGATGAAAAGCTGACCATCCAAGAAGCTCAACGAACCCCATATAGGATAGACCCCAAAGGAAAATCAGCAAGGCATATCATAATCACACTTGCTAAAACCAAAGACAAACAAAGAATCCTGAGAGCAGCTCAAGGAAAACAAAAAGTCACATACAGAGAAGAAACAATAAGACTAAGCTCACATTATTCAGCAGAAACCATGCAGGCAAGAAGGCAATGGGATGACATATACAAAACCTTGAAAGAAAAAAATTGCCAGCCAAGAATAATATATCCTGCAAAACTCTCATTCAGATATGATGGTAAGATT
>NW_004443979.1:5997995-6000645 GCF_000243295.1 Trichechus manatus latirostris
ATTTCAAGGTAACCCCAAAGAAAGTTAACAAACCTACTCATCAAAATGAAGAAAAACAAAGTCTCAGTAAAAAAAAACAAAAGAAATGAAAAAAAAAATCCACCAACAAAAGGAACTCAGCACAGGAGAGTAAGAGGAACAAAGATAATGTCAGCACCACAGAATTTGGACTTCTAGCCTCCTAAACTGTGAGAATAGATTTCTGTTTGTAAAGCCATTGACTTGTGGTATCTCTGTTATAGCAGCGCTAGATTCTATTTAATAGAATTAATATATAAGATTTAAATGAGTTAATGTATGTAAAGTTCTTATAAAAGTACCTGGTACATACTAAGCACTTTATAAATGTTAGCTGTTTTAGTAGTGTACTTGTGGGCTACTAGTACTACTGCTATTACAAGGAGCTGTCGTAGCACAGTGGTTAAGTGCTTGGCTGCTAGCAGAAAGGTCGGCGGTTTAAACCTACAGGCTGCTCTTTAGGAGAAAGATGTGGCAATCTGCTTCTATAAGGATTACAAGATTGGAAACCCTATGGGACTATTATACTCTGTCCCATAGGGTCGCTATGAGTTGGAATCAACTCGACGGCAACGAGTTCGTTTTGGTTTTACTGCTATTACAACAACTACTGCCACTACTATTATTATCATGCGTTTTTCCCCTCACTCCTTCTGTAGTAAGAAAGGATGACCAAGTTTAAGTTATTCACCAACTTCATTGTAATAATCTCATGCATTCTTTTTTTACCATGTTAATTACCATCCTATAAACCTTCTCAGTTCCTAAAATGATCTTCCTATCTTTCTTTTTCCTGATTCATATACTCCCTTTATACCATCATTTCACTGACCTTTTACTTGAAAGCTGAGCTCAGTCTTGGATCTTTTTTCCCTCTTTTCTACGATTTACCCGTTTCATTTCATCAAACATTTGTTGAGCCGCTGTTGTGCAGCTACATTGGGCACTATGGGAGAACTGTTAAGAAAAGGACATGATTCTTGTTCTCATGGGATTTGCAACATGATGTTTTAGGTATTACCTTATTTTATAGTATCTATCAAACCCTTATATTGACCCTCATTTCTTCCTTTCTTTTTTGATTTTATGTAAGTTTTTAAGAATAGCTTAACATGAATATGATTAAATGAAGCCTTCACTATTCCCATTCGCCCTGGCCCTCATTTCTTATCTCTTAAGAATAAAATCTTCTCCTGATGCCTTGCTTTCTTTAGTTTCCTATCTTAGACCTGTGAACACTTAGATCTTTTTCCTCTACTTTATCTCTTTAAAAATTTCACATCTTCCAATCAAACACTTTGATGGACAGAGTAGCAGGGGTAGGGGTCTGGGGACCATGCTTTCAGGGGACATCTAGGTCAATTGGCGTAACAAAGCTTATTAAGAAAATGTTCTGCATCCTACTTTGGTGAGTGGCACCTGGGGTCTTAAAAGCTTGCAAGCAGCCATCTAAGATGCATGAATTCATCCCAACCACCTGGAGTAAAGGAGAATGAGGAACACCAAAGACACAAGGAAAGTATTAGCCTAAGAGACAGAAAGGGCCACATAAACCAGAGACTTTATCAGCCTGAGACCAGAAGAACTAGATGGTGCCTGCCTACCACCAATGACTGCCCTGACACGGAACACAACAGAGAGTCCTGGATGGAGCAGGAGAAAGGTGGGGTGCAGAACTCAAATTCTAGTAAGAAGACCAGACTTAATGGTGTGGCTGAGCTTGGAGGAACCCCAGGAAGCATGGCCCCCAGATTCTCTTATCAGCCTAGAACTGAAACAATTTCCAAGGCCAACTCTTCAGACAGGGATTGGACTGGACTGTGGGACATAAAGTGATACTCGTGAGGAGTGCGCCTCTTAGCTCAAGTAGTACCAGAGACTAAATGGGCAGCTTCTGTCCAGAGGTGAGATGGGAAGGCAGAGAGGGTTTGAAGCTGGTTGAATGGACATGGGAAATCGGGTGGAAAGGAGGAGTGTGCTGTCACAGTATGGGAGAGCAATTAGGGTCACATAACAATGTATGTATAAATTTTTGTACGGGAAAAAAAAAAAAATTCATGTCTTCCCTAAGCCCACAGCTGCGCCAGTCTAATATTAGTCCTAAATTCTGCTTTAAATTTTTTTTTTTTCATTTCATGCTTTAACCATGTCACCAATTCTTTTCAGTCCTTTACCCTCTCACTCCTCAGTATCTTTCATTTAACAAATATTTTTTGAGTGCCTCCTGTTTGCCAGGCAGTCAAAAAAAAGAAATAAAGGTTAAAAAAAAAAAAAAGTTCAGGACCTAACAGTAATCTGGCCTGCCTACATCATTATCGTGGTTTTCTCTTTCCTGCTCCATTTTCCTCACTCTTATCAAGGGTAAAGTTTATCTTTTTGTTTCTGTCTCCTACTTTTGCATTGCACATTTTTTGCTTGTTCTTCTATCCCTTTATTCCTAGAATTAATTCTCATATCTTTTCTCCTACAACCGCCTCATTCATGTTTCTTCAGATTCCACCTCTTGTGGGAGACATATGCTATAAATACTGTTTCCTAAAGCAAATCGTCTCTTCTTCACTTTTGATTTGAAAACAGCAATCCTCCATGTGGTCTTTCAGCCTATAAACTCCTGAGCACAGGAACTAAATCT
>NW_004443979.1:6002388-6095125 GCF_000243295.1 Trichechus manatus latirostris
TGTGGTTTTAATTTGCATTTCTCTAATGGCTAGTGATCGCGAGCATTTCCTCATGTGTCTGTTGGCCATTTGAATGTCTTCTTTAAATCTGTACATTTTTAATAGTCTTTTTACTTTGTGAACACAATGAATCTTAGTAGAAACCCATTGCCATCAAGTCAATTCCAACTCATAGCAACCCTATAGGACAGAATAGAACTGCCCCATAGGGTTTCCAAAGCTGTAATCTTTATGGAAGCAAACTGCCACATTTTTTCTCCTATGGAGCAGCTGGTAAGTTTGAACCACCAACCTTTAGGTTAGCAGCTGAGCTCTTAACCACTTTGCCACCCAGCCTCCTTACAAATCTTAGTAAACATCCAGTCATTTAGAGTGGATTCTCAAAGGAGAAAAATAATGGGCAAAATGAAAATTGAGAGAAACATTTGTAATGCAGTTTGGATGTTAATAATAAAATTATATTATTATTATGATATGCCACAATGTGTAAAATGAGGGAAAAAGTATTTATTGCATGTTAATAGTTGACCCACATTCTCCCATACTAACATGTTAAACTGTTTTATCTTCTTCAGTTTCCTTCTGGTATTTGCATATGTTCATACCTGATTTTTAAATGCTTGTAATATAAATTATTTTGGTAAATGTAGATATAATTTTGTGGTTATCCAGAAAGATAGCTTGAGTCTTTGTTAAAGTTAAGACAAAATGAATCAGACATTTTCTTCTTTGTAGGCACTTGCTATTATATCATGTACTATCAGTATTAATAAAGAGCTACTATTTATAAGAGAAGTTTCAGTAACATTTTTATTATTTGAAAACTTTGCCTTCTGGGCAAAGATTGCTAGCTAAGTATTTTAATGGTTAAGTCAGGCTCAGATCTGGTATCAGTTTCATCTCTTCTCCTTTTACTAGCTAGTATTATTTCTTTGGTGAAATCTCTCTGGGTATCAGTTTCCTTGTCTTTAAAATACACTACTTAAACCCACTGCCGTCAAGTCGATTCCCACTCATAGTGACCCTGTAGGACAGATTAGAACTGCCCCCTAGGTTTTCCAAGGAGCAGCTGGTGGAGTCAAACTGCCATCCTTTTATAGTTGGCAGGTGTACAGTTAACCACTGAGCTACCAGGTATTAGCTAAATAACAGATTGGCTCATAAAATAAAGAATATTACCAGTGAGTACTGTGCATCTTTAAAAAAATCATCTGTAAGACCAAATGCAGACAGGGAAACCAGATTACTGGAAATGAAACATCCAGAATGGAATTAACGAGAAGTTGACACATTGTGAAAAACGTAACCAATGCCACTGAATAATCTGTGTAGTAATTGTTAAATGGGAACCTCATTTGCTGTGTAAGCTTTCACCAGAAGCACAATAAAATATTATCCAAAAATATATATACTACTTAGGATGGGCAAATAATCTCTAATGCCCCTTTCAGATAAAATGTTATATATTTCTCATAGCTGTGTTTTACATCATTTCAGGTCAAATAAAAACTTGCTAGGATCTCAGAAAGAAAACGTAAGAGAAGCAGAGTTACCGACTTGAATAAGCAAAACTTGTCTTTCCATGTTTTTTGTTGCTTCCAGAATTTTAGCATATGAACCACTGATGTTTTGCCTTATTTAGAAATAAAAAAAGACTGCTTTGTACTTTGTTCTTTTGATGTTATTCTTCTCTCCACCAGATACAGCAACAGCCAGAACCCACAGTTCACTTTGATGCATTCCTTTATGATGAAGACTTTATTGATTCATTATGTGAAGAAGGAAGAATGAGCAGAAACTACTGCATGGTGTGTGGCTCACACCAAACGGCACCTTTAGGTAGGCATTCAAGCAAATCTGATAACTGTAAATGTATTCTTCCTTACATGTCATGTGTATGCAAATTCTTGACCAAGTCATTCGATGTTTTTTGAAAGCAAAAATTCCGACGTGCAGCATACCAAACCAAACTTGTTGCCATTGAATTGATTCCGACTCATAGCAACCCTATAGTACAGAGTGGAATTGCTGTATACGGTTTCCGAGGAGTGGCTGGTAGATTCGAACTGCTGATCTTTTGGTTAGCAGCCGTAGCTCTTAACCACTATGCCACCAGGGCTCCAATGTGCAGCATAGCCATTGCCAAATATCGCAGTTAGTGAGATTAAATAGAAATATTGTCTAGGGAGGCTAAGGTCTCCCAGGAGAGCATGTCTGCTTTTCACATCCAGAAACTATTAAATCAACCGTGACTTTTCAAGCCCAGAAATTAACAGAGGTGAGTCAATACAAGGGAACCAACTCATACTTTCCAAACTCATAAGAGATTGATATATATATAAACCATAATGCGGATTTGGAGCCCTGGTGGCACAGTGGTTAAGAGAGAGGCTGCTAACCAAAAGATTGGCAGTTCAGATTCACCAGTTACTTCTTGAAAACCCTATGGGGCAGTTCTACTCTGTCCTTTAAGGTCGCTATGAGTCAGTCGACTCAAAGGCAACGGGTAAATGCAGATTTATTTACAATGTAAAATACAGCTTCCAAGAAGGCTGAAACATTCTCCATATAAAACTATCTACTTGAGAAGTCAGATGATAATCAGATATTGTTGGGTGAGCACAGACTCAGAGGACAAAGATAGATGATCTCGAGAAACGGTTTATCCAGGCCATGATTCAACCCAGTGAAGCATTCCTGGTCCATAAGAGGGAACAACTCTAGTGACAGATAATTCCTTGTGTCTCCTGCCCTTCGGATGTAGCACCTGTGTCTAAAACAGGAAACTAGACTGAGTCCATGCTACTAATATGTTAACTCTTCTGTTAACACATTGCTTGTTCAAACTGAAGATGATTGTCTAGGCTGTTGCTTTAGACATGCTATTTCAGTCACGCTGCTTACTTAGAGTGAGAATTAGTGCTGGGAGTGGGCTGCCCCTCCAGGTAAGTGATCTTGCCCTTACGTTACTGATCTTAGATGTCACTCTCAAAGGACAAATAGTGCCAAATTTGGGAGTATGTTACTAACATTTCATAAATTAATTGTGCTGATATTATAATTTGAGATTAAACTTCCCTGATTTACTGGTTTAAGATTTTATTTTTAGATGATACATGTGATTTCTATTTTAGGTAGTTAAAATTCACAGAGTAGAAGAGGACCTGGACGAGAATAATAGAGGGGAAACTAAAAATGGATTATAACTGTAACACCATATCAAACAGATCTGAATTTATACAAAAGTCATGTTTCACAAATAAACTTTTGAATATTAGGGTGTATCTTCCCATAAAAATCAGATTGTAAATAGTGACTGGTTACCCAGGCCAGGCTAGATGACTATAACCAATCTGAAAAACTATCACCATGTGGAACTCTCCCTCCCTGTGTGACCAGGGGCTTATCTAGCTATAGGACGCTAATGGTGACTCTATGGCTCAGGGGTAAGTGAGGATAGAAGATCCTGGGGAGATAAGGGCTATGGTGGTCAAAGCCTACCTCCCAAGAGTTACTTTGGAGGCCTAGTCACATCCTTTGCTCTCTTCCAAGGGATTGGCCTATCTGATTCTATTTTCTTTGCCACCATCTATTAGTTATGGCTAAGGTTCCTCCCCTTCCTGACCATTATATTATGTAGAACATAATATAGAAAGAGTTTGGGTTACCACCATATCAGAGGAAAACCAGATTCAGGCTATCCCACATATTTTATCACAGAAACTGGGATGAGAAGATGAACTAGGAGGCTACAAGTGGCAATTAAACAAAGGGAAAGAAGAGCATCTTCATGGTATCTTTATCTCCTTCCATACCACCCTCTCCTGCACTCCAGAACATGTTCTAGGTTGGTCAGGGCTGCCACATTGCACAACTCCAGTGATGGTTTTTCATTTGATTATCTACAGTCTGCACAGCAGTACAATGTGATTCTGAGGTTGGCTCCGGAGTAAGGTGAGAAAGCCAGGTGGTGTGACAGTTAAGAAGCAGTTCGAGGGAGCAGCAGGTCATAGGGAGAAGAAGGATAAAACGAAAGACATCCCAAGCAGCAGCAAGAAGGAAAAGAGGGGCTTAGGGGTAGGGATGGACATCTAGGTACCTGTTCTCTAGAGGCCTTGTAGATGTCAGAGACTTAATATTTGTTCTTCTCTAATACAGCCCAGAATGAATGAGTAGGAAATTATCATATTAATTTTTTTTTCTAAATAACCTATGGGTGGCTGTCATTGATTAAGGAAAAAAACATGAAAATTATAAATATAGGTGAAAGAATTAGAAGTACAGGATGGAATTATTAATACCTAAGCAAAACTTGATGTTCATTCTGTTCTGATTCTCCAGGATTTATTTCTCATTCCTTCTCCCTCACGGAATTGAAGTTCATTTATCATCATGTACTCCCTGATCTGTCGGGAAAGGTCTTGGTTGACGTTGGCTCCAGGCTTGGCGCAGTCCTTTATGGGGTAAAGTCCGGCTTGCGAACATACTCAGCATTTGAAAAATACTTTCTTCTGCTAGCAGCAGCTTTGCCTGCCACCATCCAAGGTGACAGATTGGCTTTATTTATTAGAGTAACAGAATAATAAGGGTAAAATAGTTTAGCATAGGCAGGCACGTAAGTTCTATTTAATAGTAATAATTGAATTTGGTCTTTCAAAGACCAGCTGTCTAATTTACTTTACTAGTTTATCTCTGTAACCCAAATGAAGAAATAAGAGCAAAACAGAAGCACGTGTTATCACTTTGCTGTTTTTGTCAGTCACTACTACCCTTCTGGAGCCCCGGTGGTGCAGTGATTAAGAGCTCAGACTGCTAACCCAAAGATCGGCAGTTCAAATCCACCAGCTGCTTCTTGGAAACCCTGTGGGGCAATTCTACTCTGTCCTAGAGAGTTGCTATGAGTCGGAATCGACTTAACGGCAGTGGGTTTGTTTTTTGTTTTTTTTACTGCCCTTCTAACTTCTCTTTCTTTGTACTGTACTAAGTAGCTTATGCTGAGCTTTGATAAGAGAAAACTCGAAAAAACCAAACGCGCTGTCATTGTCGAGTCAATTCTGACTCATAGGACAGAGTAGAACTGCCCCACAGGGTTTCCAAGGCTGTAAATCTTTACGGAAGCAGACTGCCACATCTTTCCGCCACAGACTGGCTGTGGGTTTGAACCTCCAACCTTTTGGTTAGCAGCCAAGCACTTCAACCACTGTACCACCAGGGATCCGTTGATAAGAGAAAGCTCTTATAAAACTACAAATATAGCTGACATAGGAAATCACTGTATAACCATATGCAAGTCACTTAACACCTCTGGGTCTCAAGTTCCTTACCTGTAAATGAGCAAACTAAGTGATATCCAAGGACACATCTTGCTCCAAATTTCTGTGACCCAAAGTTTGAATGTAGATGTTTCTGAAACATCACTTTAGTGTGGGATTTTTTTCTCCCTTTAATTCAGATCATCAGCATTTCTAATGTTCTTTATCAAAAAACTAAAATATGGTTTCTGGTTGTCATTAGCAAACTAGTTAAAACATGTGGCCACCAGCAGTAGAGGCTCATGCCAGAAACAGGGACCGTCAGTCTCCAGCATCATTGCCTTCTCTAAACAGAAACAGTTAACTCTTTAATGCTTAATAAATTTTTTACTGTGCAAACTTCTATAACTATGAAAGATAGCTTTAATAGAAAATACCAATTAGTGTTTATTTGGAGAACACTGGAGATTTTGCTTATTTTCTGTATTTTGTCCACTCTTCTCTGTTTTCTGATTTTAGTTAGAAAAGAGTAAAACTAAAATAATTGTGGATATGCAGGTATGATGGCAGCATTGATAAATTTGAATATATTGTCATTTTCTATATATTAGGTCACTGATTGAATCAACAAAAATTTGTAATATCTACATATGCACTGTTGAATATATTCTAAAAATCCATGATGAGCAACAGATACAAATTTGGTTTTCACATAGACACAAACTGATCAAAAATCTGTAGGAAATGATTTGACCTTTTCTTTCCTTCCAAGTTATTATTTTGTTATTTTAACCAGAAATAGGTAGATAACAATATATAGTCAGTTCTTGATTATCCTTGTTAACTAATTGTTAGTTATCTTTGACAGATTTCCGGGCACTGGGCTGACTTCCCTAAGCCACCCAGTGCACACCTCAGGCTACCTTCCTCTAGTGTCAGACTATGCATAATTTTCCATTCTATTTCCCACAGGTTAATTCCTTTTGTCTTTCCCCCTGATGTAACTTCCCAAGAAATTACAAAAAAAAAATCTATATGTGACCATTTTTCTCATTTTCAACTTCGTTGAATGCATAGATTTACCAGAAAAATAAGAAACCAGTTTTTAAAAATATAACTACTTTTATACAATGGAAATGAATAAACTGTATATCAAGGCCTTCATCTGTAAGAGTCTTTAAGTTTTCTGAGTTATAAGTTTTACAGAAACTATGAGATTTTATTTATCTTTCATTTTATTTTTACTGTATTGAATTATACTTTTTAAATTTCAAGTAGAAATAAACTCAATTAAGAGGTAATTCATTCGCATCATAATGTATCTTCATATTTTAGGGTTATCTTTACAGTTCAGCATTGCAACTATATGGAGTAGAAATGAATGAAGATTTTTGCCAGTTGCAGGAAATGGTCATAAAAAAATACCAGTTCACTGACAGAGTAAAGGTATACTTTTAACATGTATTCTATCTGTTGTATAGCATAACTTTAGCCAAATCTCTTCTACATTGGAATTGAAAATCTTTTCTAACACATTCTTGGTTACTGTTGTATAGAAACAATTGAGTTCACTTAATATCGTAAAGCATTAGTAAAGATGGATTATTGTAATTATATCCCATTCACATATTTCTCTTCCTCTCTAATTTTATTAGAAAATAGATTTTTTTCTTAATTTTCTTCATATCAGCTATAGTTTTCGTAGCAACAATTTTTAATCCCTACATGTTGGTAAAAATGTATTTAATTAAACTTTGTATGTTGAAAGTAAGAAAAAGGGTTAAGTAATGCTCACCATTTTTTATCTTCTTTTCCTGAGGTTTCAGGAGGAATTGTAAATGCCGCAGAACAATAGTTCATGGGGCAATGATGCCCTGGATTAGGATACCACAGAGATTTTCTCTTTTTCTCTTGTCTTAGTTATTTCAGGCTGCTGTAACAGAAATACCACAAGTGGATGGCTGTAACAAACGAATTTATTCTCTCTCAGTCTAGGAGGCTGTAAGTCCGAATTCAGGTTCCAGCTCCAGGCAAAGGCTTTCTCCCTCTGTTAGCTCTGGAGGAGGGTCCTTATCTTCAGTCTTCCCTTGGGCTAGGAGCTTCTCAGTGCAGAGACCCTCAGTTCAAAGGACGCGCTCCCCTCCTGGTTCTTCATTCTTGGTGGCATGAAATCCTCCTGTCTCTCTGCTTGTTTCTCTCTTTTATATCTCAAAAGAGATTGACTCAAGATACAACCTAATCTGGTAGATTCTGTCCTGCCTCATTAATATAACTGCCTCTAATCCTACCTCATTAACATCATAGAGGTAGGATTTACAGCACATAGGAAAAAAAAATCGTATCAGATGACAAAATGGTGGGCAGTTACACAGTACTGGGAATCATGCCCTAGCCAAGTTGATGTACATTTTGCGGGGGACACAGTTCAATCTATAACACCTGTATTTTAGGGGAAAAATAACCGAAAAAAGGGAAAGAAATTTTTGGGGGAGGTGAGTAATGGGGTAATCCTTATTGTTTCACTAATGATCCTATGCTTCTAATGGCAATCTAGAGAAATATTAAGTATCTAAAAAAAAGAAGCTTTTTTACACCGTCCTATGGCTATTGGCAACCTTAACAATTTCCTTCCTTGAAGCTATAGACAAACATTGATATGGGGGCTCTAAGATCATCAGATAGGGATTCTAGGATTCTTTTTGATAGCACCTGTTGAAATCCAACTAGCATTCAAGTCTCACTCTGCATTTGTTGTTGTTGGGTGTTTATTGTTAACACAATTTTCCTCAGAAGTCTAGGAATCTTTGATTGTCTGCTCATGCCTAAGAGTGGAAAACAAAAAAGCTGATTGAAGTTCTGAGCATCTGAGTGAGGATTGTTGACTGTGGGCTTCACTGTTGAGTGGTCTTATTTGGGTAATTCTTTAGTTGGGGTATATCCAATGTAGTATCTTTAAATCTTTTCTCTTGGGCTGGTCTCATTGCCCAGAGGAAATCTGTCCAATCTGCTAACTAAATGGCTAGCAACTACCTGAGAACCTAGTGGTGGAGGAAGATTGTTGGGGAGGTGGGGCTTCTCAGCATGCAGTGTGCATACGTTTCTTTCATTCCCTGTTTTCAGTACATTACCCTTGCCTTCAACTGGGCCTAGTAGCTCCTGGTCCATAGACCTTCTGTTTTACCCTTCCAGAGAATAAATCTCTATTCTTTTACCTGAGTAATAAAAGGGTATATAGGGATCTGACTCTTTCTTCAACTGACTTGGAACCAAATCTCCTTATTTTAGCATTTCTCCCTACCTCTTCACCCAGAGATACCTGGTGCCACCAATTATGAGCCTTTTGTGTCTCAGCTTTCCATATTTTTACCTTAGAAACCAATTTTCTCAGGTTTCCTAAATTCCTTACTACCCCTTTTTTTCTAACTTATAATTTTTACATTTTGTTTCTTCTCCCATTCTCTTTATCCCTGTGGACTTATACCTTCTTCTTAAAAACCCCTGTTACCTCATTCATATCCCTGGTGTTTATTCCTTCAATGGCACTTCTGTAGTTATTATCATAGGTGTTTTATCTCACTATTAGATTATAGTGTATTTGAGAGTAGATCTTGTGTCACATTCATCATGGTATATCTCCCTGCATAGTATCTTATGCAGAGGAGGTGCCCGTTAAATATTGGTTGCATTGGTTTTGGTTGTCTTGTGGCCTCTGCACTGTCAGCATTCAAGAATTTGCCCAGAGCCATTCCCTGATTTTTTATTTGGGACCTCCAAAGCACCTCTGTTGGCTGCCATAATTAATCGATCTACCTGATTCTTTTTTACACGGTCTGTGGTGGTGGGGAGACAAGGGTGAACAGAGATGGGAAAGGAAAAAGGGGGAACTGTGTGAGAGCTGAGGTCTATCAGTAGGTTAATTTACATACCAATTTCAGATCTAACCTGGATGCTTGGAAAGTTTGAAGTAATTAACTGACTTCTTTCTGTGTATTGGGGAGCAATGTTGTGAAAGCTGCTTTTTCAGAAACTAGGGCAACTTAATTCACTTTTAGTATTCTTATTACTTAGAAAATTTAAAAAACTTAGATCCCATATCATTCTAAATATTGCATAATTAAGACCAAGTGTTCATTTAAAAGAAATTATATGATACAAAGTAGTTTTTTTTTCTTCTCCTTTATAAAATAAAAGTTGTTTGCTTTGCTCTTGAGCAAATAAATGTTTCCTCATGTTACCATGCGTATGGTCTGTAAGACATTGAATGTAGCCTAAGTTAATTTTTAAGGTATATATTTTTTAATCGTTTTGTTTACTTTTTTGTGTAGATAATACACTGAAGTGAATTTTAGAAGAAGAGTTGGACACGGCCAATTAACATATTAACACTTTATAAGTTACTTTTATATTTTTACGTGGTCCATTTGACTCTGTGATTCAGGACAGACAAGATCTCATTTTATTAATGAGGAAACTAAGTCTCAGAGAAAACGTAAATAAATGGCTACCTGAGAGTACAAAGATAGTTGGTAGCGGAACCAGAATTTGAACTGGTAAACCTTTGACTCTTAGAACTGGCAATATAATAGAAAAAACTATGAACCAAGAATCAAAGAACATAATTATGACTAAATAAGTAATTCCATGTAAAACAAATTTTTACAAGTTTCTGGGTTTTTTTTAGATGTTAAGTATCTTCCATAGGCAGTAGTATTAAATACACTATTCTTTTTTCCTTTTTAAGAAGTGTTACCCTCTCATATTGCCTCAGTGACATCAGTGAACCAATAAATATTTCTCATGTGATTGTATGATGTAGTATCCTTGTTCTCTTATGTGAATTCATTCTTCCTTAGGTGCTTCATGCAGACATCTGTACCCAGGGTTCACTTCTGCAAAATGCTGATGTTGTTATAATGAATAATGTCTTTGAATATTTTCTTAATGAGGCAGAACAGACCAGGTACGTTATTTATTCAAACAAGAAACTTACTATCATTAAAATGTATCCAGCAAGGTATGAAAAAGGATTGGTATAATAGAAATGATTTTATATTAAACTTTTAAAGAACGACCTCAACAATGAGATTATATTAATAAGGAAAAGTGTTATACGCTAACCAAATAAAGAACAAAATTTGATTGTCCAACTTTATAAAATGTTACATCTAATTTGGGGCAGAAATGAAATGATTTTGTGACCCACACATTTGCTTAGCAGTCAGGAATGTATAAGATACCAATTTCCAGTGGGCCCTTACACTTCTTTTCTGCCTCGGTTTTCTTTTCTATAAAATAACACGTCTTATTGCTATCCTGTCACAAAATGATGAGGTTTAACTAATGCTTATAAATGAATATAAAGGAGCCCTGGTGGCACAGTGGTTAAAGAGCTTAGCTGCTAACTGAAAGGTCAGTGGTTAGAACCTCCCAGCCACTCCATTGGAGACAGATGTGGCAGTCTGCTTCAATAAAGATTTACAGACTTGGAAACCTTATAGGACAGTTCTACTCAGTCCTGTAGGGTCACTATGAGTCGGAATTGACTCGATGGCAGTGGGTTTCGTTTTTTTGGGTGTAAGTGAATATAAAACAGGATATAAGAATATTATCTTGGAAAGCAGTATTAATTATTGAACTTTAAAAATGTTCTTGAGGTGGTATTTATAGGTTCCTGGAGTTTATTCCACTATTGAAGTAGTGGAAAAACTAGCAAATCTATGATCACTTTTCTGACTTCCCTGCCACAATTTAATGCTTTGTGACCCATCAGGACCTATAAAACCTGTTGCCGTTGCGTTGATTCCAACCCATAGGGACCCTACAGGACAGAGTAGAACTGCCCCATAGGGTTTCCCAAGAGTGACTGGTGGATTTGAACTGCCAGCTTTTGGTTAGCAGTCGTAGCATTTAACCACTGCACCAAAAGGGCTCCATCAGGACCTATAGTCTCCTCTAATTTGAAAATTCCTGTAGTCTGTTGTCTGTGATGCTGATTTTCTGGCCAGTTAGGACTGCTGATTTCTTACTTATCCTCGTGGCACGTGTGTACTTCAGGTGTAGGAAAGCTCCTTCCCATATGTGTGAAAGGGAATTATAGTAATATATTTGGATTAGTGCATCAGTAATGCTTCCACTACAGGAAATAAAAAACACACATAATCACATACCATAGCAGTTAATGCACTGAATGGAATCCTGAATGCCTTATCCTCTTTATCTTGTCACCCCTTCACCTTCCACATTCTTTCTCACACAAACCACACATACTCACTCCTGTTACTACTAGGTTAAGGTCACTATGAAATTAACAATTTAAATAGTTTAAAAAGAAACTAGCTCAATAGGAAGCTAATTATATTGTCAACTCTCAACCAGAATGGGATGATGTTTTTTGGTCACAGACTAAAGATCAGCAACACAGCATGAACAAAGTTGTTTTAATCATAGTGCCCTCTTTAAGCATAATTTGCAGTGGACAAAGTATAATTAGCCTTTTGTTTTTTTAAGTTAATGACAGGTAGCCAAACTATTATGTAATTGTTAGAGAATGAAATATTACTAGGTTTATATTATAGGCAGTTCCTGGGTTCTAAACATCCAATTTACGGATAACTTGTACTGAAGAACAGACTGCCATAAAGCCTATTGCATTAAAAATTTGAGCTAAATACAATGGTTCGTAATAACAAATGCATGCACTACTTTGTGAAGCTCGTGAAAACACTGTAGGGTTTAGAAGTGTTTAAGTATTTTATATGCATAGGAATGTAAAATATGTACTGTAGACTAAGACAAACATCTGACTAACTGACGCTATGTAAGAACCTTATGTACTTGTTCCGACTTACCTACAAATTCAACTTAATGACAGACTTAGGAACTGTTCTTGTTCGTAATGTGGGGACTGCCTCTATATAAGAAGTTGAAAGGGAAAAACACATTAAACTTTTTGGAGATTCATTATAGAAAGATTTGAATGCTGAAGAATGATGAAAGCTATTGGTGAACTTGATACTGGAAATACTGCATGTTTGGGTTGTTTTTAAAACTTTCCTGGTACATCATTCAGAGACTACATAATTCACTGAATAGGTATTAGCCATATGTGTTAGTTCAGTAAATTCTCCCAACAGTCTAGTGCAATGAATTCTAAAAATAGATAAGTTACAGCCTCTCGTGGTTAATTTATTATCTTCATTATGAATGACAGTATACAGGAGTAATGTTAAAAGTCATAGTAAGGCATTCTGATATTGGAATCATTCTGATAAAACTTATCATTTACCTATATTAATTCTATACTGCAGAGAGAATAGATGGCATAGCACTTAATCTCCGAAGACTTGTAATCTAAATCAGAATCTCAGGACAACTGGAATGATATAGCTGTAGGAGTTAGCATAAGAAAAAACCTCTGTATACTCAGAAAAGGCTCAGACTTCAGAATAAGTTGGATACTATTAAAGGGTAACATCCTAGATCTGTAGAGCAATTTTTAGTTTAAAAGTTGCTTCTGTGGAGTTTTTCAGTAGGTAAAATGAATACAACTGCTATAGTGACCATTCACCAAAAGCAAAATGCTATGTTGAGAGCCATACCCAACCATGCAATATAATGAGCTCCTTCATATTAAATAAACTTGTAAACATGTCATTTTTGGATATCACATCAAAATAACAAATAGCCCTAACCCAAACAGTGGTATTTATTATCAAACACTGCTACATGATTTTAGATCTAGCCTGAGAAAAAGAGCATCTCTACTATTTTACCTAATGAACTCCAGAATTTGCTAAACCTAATAGCTATTTCTATAACTAAAATATGTACAAATGATACTTCTGCCCACCTGCCCATTGCAAGGGATGTATATCCCTGCTTTGCTTGACCATTGCTCCTTAGTGGTGGAGTGTACTATCAAGACTCATACACAGGATAGAAATCCAGTTCATGTCTACACTGAAGGTTAAACAATTGGTCAAACAAACACTGCCCTCTGACACACATATGCACACAGTATTCCATCTTGCATTGAAGCTGGCTTATGCCACTAACCTTTTCAAGTGCCATGTTGTACTGGAAGCCTTTCCAATGAATGTTACTGGCAGCCAAATAAAGTATGATTTTACTCTTGATGTTATTTTTAAAGATCTAATCTACATAAAACCAGTTGCAATGGAGTTAATTCCAACTCATGGCAACCCTGTGTGTGTCAGAGTAGAACTGTGCTCTACAGGATTTTCAATGGCTGATTTTCAGAAATAGATCACCAGGCCTTTCTTCTGAGGTGCCTCTGGGTAGACTCAAACCTTCAACTTTTTGACTCCAAACATTAACCATTTGCACCACCTAGGGACTCCTTATCTATATATTATTCGCTTATTGTTAGTCTTTGCTTGGTTTCTAGTTTCTGTGATCTTCCTTTCTCCATGACTCTTCCCCACCTGTACCTGCAGCAGTCTTAGCCCTGTCCCTGTCTATAGAACCAAATTTGACACAATTCATAAGAGATTTAAGGGCCATTAGCTGCTGAGCCTTATGGATAACAACAGAACATTGTCCAGTATAATCCTGGAAGATGAGCACCTCAAGTTGGGAGGTGCTCAAAATATGACTGGGGAAGAGCTGCCTCCTCAAAGTAGAGTAAACCTTAATGATGTGATTGGAATAGCACCTTCAAGACCTTCATTTGCTGATCTGGCACAACTCAAAATGAGAAGTAATAGCTGCAAACATCCATTAGTTATTGGAATGTATGAAGTATGAATCAAGGAAAATTGGAAGTCATCAGAAATTAAATGGAACTCTTGAAGATCGATATTCTAAGTGTTAGTTTGTTGAAATGATCTGGTATTGGCCATTTTGAATCCTACAGTGGTGTGGTCTACTATGCCAGGAGTGACATACTGAAGAGTAAGGGCATTACTAATAGCATTGTTAAAAAGAACATTTCAAGACCTATCCTGAAGTACAGTGCTGTCGGTGATAGGATAATATCCATACATCTACAAGGAAGACCAGTTAATATGACAATTATTCAAATTTATGCATCAACCACAAATGCCAAAGATGAAGAAATTTAAGATTTTTACAAACTACTGCAGTCTGAAATTGATCAAATGTGCAGTCAAGATGCATTAATAATTACTAATGATTGGAATGCAAAAGTTGGAAACAAAGACGAAGGATCAGTAATTGGAAAATACAGCCTTGGTGATAGAAATGACACTGGAGATCACATGATAGAATTCTGCAAGATCAACAACTTATTCATTGGAAATACTTTTTTTCAACACAGTCGATGACTGTACACGCGGATTACACAGGATTGTCATCTGTGGAAAAAGGCAATGGAGAAGCCCAATATAGTCAAGACAAAGCCAGGGGCCAACTGCAAAAGAGACCACTAATTGCTCATATGCAGATTCAAATTAAAGCTGAAGAAAATTGAAACAAGTCCATGAGAGCCAAAGTATGACTTTGAATACATCCCGCCAAAATTTAGAGACTATCTCAAGAATAGATTTGATGTACTGAACACTAATGACCAAAGACAAGAAGAGTTGTGGGAAGATATCAAGGATATCATACGTGAAGAAGTGAAACGCTGTTAAAAAGAGAGGAAAGAAGGAAAAGACCAAAATGGACATTAGAAGAGACTCTGAACTTTCTCTTAAGTGCAGAGTAGCTAAAGTGAACAGAAGAAATGATGAAGTAAAAGAGCTAAACAGAAGATTCCAAAGGGTGGCTTGAGGAGACAAGATAAAGCATTATAATGAAATGTGCAAAGCCCTGGAATTAGAAAACCAAAAAAGGAAGAACACAATCAGCATTTCTTAAGCTGAAAGAACTGAAGAGAAAATTCAAGCAATACTGAAGGATTCCATGGGCAAAAAAATTGAATGACGCAGAAAGCATCAAAAGAAGATGGAAGGAATACACAGAGTCATTGTACCAAAAGAAATTGGTTGATGTTCAGCCATTTCAGGAGGGAACATATGATCAAGAACCGCTGGTGCTGAAAGAAGAAGTTCAAGCTGCACTGAAAGCACTGACAAAAAACAAGGTTCCAGGAATTGATGGAATACCGACTGAGATGCCTCAACAAACAAATGCAATGCTGGAAACACTTGTCAAGAAATTTGCAAGATAGCTACCTAACCAACCGACTGGAAGAGATCTATATTTGTGCCCATTCCAAACAATGGAAGTCACACAGAATGCAGAAATTATTGAACAATGTCATTAATATCACATGCTAGCAAAAATCTGCTGAAGATAATTCAAAAAAGACCGCAAATGTACATCAACAGGGAACTGCCAGAAGTTCAAGCCGAATTCAGAAGAGGATGTGGAACAAGAGATACCATTGCGGGTGTGAGATGGATCTTGGTTGAAAGCAGAGAATACCAGAAACACGTTTACTTGTGTTTTATTGATTATGCAAAGGCATCTGACTATGTAGATCATAACACATTGTGGATAACATTACGAACAATAGGAATTCCAGAACACTTACTTGTGCTCATGCAGAATCTGTACATGGATCAAGAGGCAGTCTTTCAAAGCGGATACTGTGTGGCTCAAATTCTTAAAGATGTGTGGCAGGGTTGTATCATTTCCCCTTAACTTACTCAATCTTATTCAAACAAATAATCTGAGTAACAGACTATATGAAGAACACAGCATCAGGATTGGGGGAAGACTCATTAATAGCCTGTGATATGCAGATGGCACAACCTTGCTTGCCGAATGTAAAGACAATTTGAAGCACTCACTGATGAAAGTAAAAGACTACAGCCTTCAGTATGAATTACACATGAATGTGAAGAAAACAAAACTCCTCACAACTGGACCAATAAACAATATCATAATAAATGGAGAAAAAATTGAAGTTGTCAACAGTTTCACTCTACTTGGATCAACAATCAACATCCATGGAAGCAGTGGTCAAGAAATTAAATAACATATTGCATTGGTCAAATCTGCTGCCAAAAACCTTTTTAAAGTTTTTAAAAGCAAAGACGTCACGTTTATGATTAAGGTACGTCTACCCAAGCCATGATCTTTTCAATCACCTCATATGCATATGAAAACTGGACAATGAAAAAGGAAGATAGAAGAATTGGTGTAGAGTATTCAAATCATGGTGTTGGTAAAGAATATTGACTATAATGTGGACTGCCAGGAGAAGGAGCAAATCAGCTGTAGAAGAAATACAACCAGAAGACTCCTTAAAAACAAGGGTGGTGAGACTTCGGCTCACTTACTTTGGTCATGTCATCAGGAAAGACCAATCGCTAGAAGAGGACATCATGTTTGGTAAAGTAGCAAACCCATTGCCATCGAGGCAATTCTGACTCATAGCAGCCCTACAGCACAGAGTAGAACTGCCCCATAGGGTTTCCAAGGCTATAAATCTTTGCAGAAGTAGACTGCCACATCTTTCTCCAGTGGACTGGCTGGTGGGTTCGAACTGCTGATCTTTGAGTTAGCAGCTTTAACCACTGCGCCAACAAGGCTTCTTGGTAAAGTACAGGGTCAACAAAAACAAGGGAAACCCTCAGTAAGATGATTTGACACAGTAGCCACAACATCTTACTCAGACATATCAAAGATCATGAAGATTGTGCAGACTGGGCAACATTTCGTTCTTTTACACATAAGGCAGCCATGAGTTACAGCCGACTCGACAGCAGCTAACAACAAAGCTGCTAATCCAGCTTTGATTTGTTGTCAGTTCTGAAAACTGAGTTTTGGCCTTGTACACAATACTTTAGAGTAACCTGAATCCCGTTGTGTTGATCTTTTCCATACTGTAACCTCACAATTTTGCCAACACCTCATCAGGAACTGGAGAACTAACCGATTTCTAGTATATTGCTACAGTCCTATTTCCTGCTGGCAAACTTTTTTGCCCATCTGGATTTTTTAAGGTATTACCTGGGCTGTATTTTCTTTTGTCATACTCTTTTTCTTTTTTTTTTTTAAGTTTACAGTTTCTGGTAACCTAACATCAGTTTTTAATGTGTTGTAGAGCCTGGGAATATATCAACCATAATGTAAGGAAACAGGGATCGTTATTAGTAACAGTGCCAAGTCTTGAAGAGTCTCTTTCAGGTCTTCAGGTATGTAAGCCTCCTTTTCAGCAGCATTTTTGTTGTCAGAACTTTTCTGCTGCTTTTTTCTGATAGCTATTACAGTATTTTAGAAACATCTGTCTAAACATACTGACAGATGATAGCAGGAATAGCAAAACCTTATGACTTCAGTACTGGTTTGTGGTTTCTTCACTGGCCTCAAGGGATTTGAAATTGTTATTCTTATATTGCTATAAATGAGCCCTGGTAGTGCAATGGTTAAGTGCTTGGCTGCTAACTGAAAGGGTGGCAGTTCGAACCCACCCAGTGGCTCCATGGGAAAAAGACCTGGTAATCTGCTGCCGTAAAGATTAAAACTAAAAAAAAAAACAGACTCATTGCTGTGGAGTTGATTCCAATTCATAGTGCCCTGTAGGGCAGCATACAACTGCTCCACAGGGTTTCCAAGGCTGTAATCTTTATGGAAACAGACTGCCATATCTTCTTCTGCAGAGGGGCTGGTGGGTTTGAACCCCCAACCTTTCACTTAGCAGCTGAACACTTAACCATCGCGCCATCAGGCCTCTTTCCCATAAACATTACGGCCTAGAAAACCCTATGGGGCCATTCTGCTCTGTCACATGGGATTGCTACGAGTCAAAATTGACTCGACGGCACCCAACACTAAAGATTCCCTTGCTTCTTAACCCAATTTTTCCAACTGTGGGACTGTATAGTTTTAGGTTCATAAAAGCCATTGAGAACACCCACAACATAATTTTGTCCCTTAGAGCAAAAGGAATAGAGTTGTTCAAGGCTTCTGGAATCAAATAAGTATACTGAAGGCCCCCATACTGTTTGATGTCATCATTAGGGTTGATGTCACCCAGTGCGGTAACTCATAGTGTCACCTCCTCCATGGACCTCCTCCCATACCAGACCATACAGAATCCTTGGTAATGTTGTTTGTACTGATGTAACTCATAAATCATAATTCCCATATATCACTCCTTCTTTTCCTTTAATTACTACTTCATTCTCAAAGAAGTTATTGATATAGAATCATAAATACTAATTACCACAATATGGTAGCTAAAACACCAGAAAATTTGACAAAATCAGCAACTATAAAAACACCAGCAGCAATGAAAACAGCAGCACATGCTTGTAGCATGTGCCGATGAAACCTCAGGATTCAAAGCATCATTGTAATTTGGTAATAATGACAGCTCTGATTGGATCATGTTAATTCACAACAAAACCCACTGCCATCAACAAGGTTCAAAAAGTAAATTAGCATAGGGTTTTAGTCTTGTAGGTATATTGATGCATGTAAGCTGGGCTTACAAAAACTGTTTCCATTGTTACAACTAACTGCAGAGATATTTTTATATACAGTCATTTTGGTATCACCACCACTGACAGTCTACACCCCCTGCATCCCCCTCGTGATGCCACTGATACTGTTTACAGTTTGGCTTCTAGGTCAGTTTGGAATCTTGCACAGACCACTTCTCTGTTCCCTAGATTCTCCATATAAACTAAGGTTTATATTTAATAATAAGATTCAATCCAATAAATTAACCATTACATGAAGGTTAATTAGTATTCATAAAACTTTGAGATTCCTAGATGAAAGGAGCCCCAGTGATGCAGTGGTTAAGCCCTCAGCTGCTAACGAAAAGGTCAACGGTTTGAACCCACCAGCTACTCCATGGCAGTTTGTTTCTATAAACATTACAGCTTTGGAAATCATATGGGGCAGTTCTACTCTGTCCTGTAGGGTTGCTGTGAGTCGGAAGCCACTCAACAGCAAAAGGCTATTACACTTTTTAATACAGAATATTATCATTTTCATTAGTGGTGCTCTCCCAGCATATAAACACTGCCAAATTTAAGTACCCATTTCTTCCTTGGAAAAACTAACCAGTCACCAATAATACCTTTTTAAAATTTTGTCATCAGTTATCAAAATTACAAAGGTAATTCATATTTGTTATAACAAAGGAAATAATGCAGAGATGTATAAAGAAAAGATGTAAATCTCCCCAGTCATCCTTACCCCCACACTTTGTTCCTACCCAGTTAGATTGCCACCCCATGAGGGGTGTGATCCTAGCATACTCTTCCATACTCATAAAAACATACCTTTTAAAATATGTGGTATCCAATTTATGTTATAATTTCCATACATATTGAAATAATTTAGTGATTTTTCACTTAACAAAATAATAGCTTTCATACTAAATACAGAAATCTGTACACAAAATCTTTAGAAATTAATACTTATGAAAGAGCCCTTATACATAAAGTCTTAAATAACTTTATTGCATTCCTATTTAAGGAAACTTCTTTAAAGAGATATTTTCAGTGATAGTTTCAGAATTTCTGTTGTGTGAAGACTATAGTTTTTGACATAAGGGGAGGGGCCTGATGAAAGTTATGGAGGGAGATAAGCCCTCCTCAAATGACCCCTTAGTACTATCCCTCTGTGTATATTAACAGTTTTTCTGTGTTCTCTGTTTATTCTCATTATTGTTTTTGTCTTTATTGTTTAAGCCTAATGATAATTATTAAACTAGATGCATTAAAATAATTACTCCATTCTATATTTTCTTTATTCTTTTAAGTTCCAAAATCAAAGTAAATAAGTTCCTAGACCACAAACTTACCATTTAGTACCATAAAGAATTGTTCGTGTGGCACCAGGTAGAGTTTAGTCCTGCCCGTTGTAATAAAAATTTACTGTGTTCAATTACTTGATTAGTGAAGATTTCTTGAAATTCCAGAGAATAAGATCAGTCTGCAATTTTAATGTTTGTTTATAAATCTTTTTTTTTTTTTTTAGTCTAATATACAGTTATCCCTTTGGGTTGAAGAGGTACCTCTAAACTATGATGTATACCCAGAAAAGGATATTGACAGAGAAGCTCTTGAGCAAATTCATTTGTATAAGATTCTATAGCACTAAAAGAGTCCTGCCTTGGTGTAATGTTTTATTAAGTATATTATAAAATAATGGGGGGAAAAAAAACATAACCCCAATATCCTAACACATATTTTTTCTGTATGTCTTTCTAATCTTTGTACATATACTTACGTATATGTAAATAGTTGTATAACTTTGTTCTACTTTTTGTGATAGTATAATTAAAACATTTATCTGAAAATAATTGTTTTTCCCTGGTTTCTTTTATTCTGTTAGAAGCATAAATATTTGTCTTTCTTTAGTCACTAATTCTGTAGGCCAAGTCCAGATATGGCCCCCCAACAAAAGACCATGTGTTAGTTATTTAGTGCTGCTATAACAGAAATACCACAAGTGGATAGCTTCAACAAAGAGAATTTTATTCTCTTACAGTCTAGTAAGTTACAAGTCCAAATTCAGGAGGGTCTGCTTCAGGGGAAGGCTTTCTCTGTCAGCTCTGGAGGAAGATCCTTGTCATCAGTCTTCCCTTGTTCTGGCAGCATCTCAGTGCAGGAACTTCAGGTCAAAAGGAGGAGCTCTACTCCTGGCACTGCGTTCTTGATGGTATGAGGTCCCCCTGTCTCTCTGCTCGCTTCTCTTATATCACAAAGGAAATTGACTTAAGACACTATCTAGTCTTGCAGACCTCATCAATATAACTGCCGCTAATCCATCTTATTGAATCATAGTGATAGGATTTACAACACATAGGGAAATCACATCAGATTACACAATGGTAGGCAGTCATGCAACAACTAGGAATCATAACCCAGCCAAGCCGACAGATCTTTTTGGGGGGACACAATTCAATCCATGACAGACAAGAAATAACTTCTATCACGAGGGAAGGGTAGAGGGGGAGGATGAGTTACACTATCTCCTATTTGTTAGATATCGATTCTTTTAGCTTCCTTGTACACAGCTTTATCTGAAGTGGCTAGCACAAGGACTAAAATAAAAAATAGTTACAATGGCTAGTAAAAAAAAAAAAAACTTTAAAATAGAGATTATATCTATATGAAACAATTACTGGTGATTTTTTTCTTTTCTGGGTTTTACTCTATTTTCCTTTTTTTTTTTTTTCCTATAATGATTTATATTTCTTTAGAATCAGGTAAAGCAAAACTTTTTTAAAGAGTGCAATGGAACATCAAAACTTGAACACTACTTTACTAGTTCTAGTACTTTTGTATCTAGTATTATATTTAAATTATTTAAAAGAAAAACACACATTTTAGAATTGCGGAACCTTTTGGAGATCTGTCTCTTGACAGAGATTTATCTAATATACTTTTCATCATCACCTGCTTATGAAAAAGAATTTGTAGTGGCAGTCTATTCTAACTTTTAAAAGGAAGTTATTGGTCAGTGACTGAACAAAATGCTACTGCTCCATAGGATTTCCAAGGCCGTAAATCTTTACGGAAGCAGACTGCCACGTCTTTCTCCTGTGAAGCAGCTGGTGGGTTCAAACCAATGACTTTTCAGCCAACAGCCGAGTGCTTAACCACTGTGCAAGCAGGGCTCCTTATGATATGAGAATATTAGAATGAATATTAGAATTCCAATACCCAATATTTCTTTTTTTACATGGGCATTACTTATTCCTGCTAACGCATTAAACATTTTTAACTATACCAGCAACTCAAAAGGAAGTTAATACAGAATTAAGAAGTTATTATCAACTGTAGCATCTCTAAGTAACAATTGGTAAATATTTCCAGGAGGCTATGCAGATGCAGCTTTGGAAAGAGATTTATAGAAAAGGAGAAATGTGAATTTTAAATATTTCTAAATAGCTTATAGCTATTATTAATATTCTTTTATATATAATTAAATGTATTTATTGGCTTATTTTAATAACTTATATTTAGGCACTTAAATTTCAAACACAACAAGCAATACTACCTGTAGCACATATTGAGAGTATGACATAAGATACAAATAATAATCATCCAAGGGAGAAAAAAATGAGTTTATTAGCAGTATGGCGCATCACTACAAACGTAGCATTCGCTGAATTTCATTTATACTGTGCCTATTCTTAGGGAACAGTACACTTCCCAACTCTGACTCCCAATTGCTGCAGTGATTCTGTGACTGCCCTTGAGAAAAATGAACCTAGACAGCAAAATTTGCTGCTGTGGTGCTGGGTGAATGCCAGAACACCCATGCTAGAGTGCCCTGGACAAGACGTGAGGAGAGAGAACATTAGCAGCACCCAGGACCATGAGGGAAGAAGTCTATTTGTAAACTTAGTTTCAAATCATTCAGTTCTTTGTCTGTAAAATAAAAATAATTATTCAGCTACCATTAGTGGAATATAGTTAAGAGTACAAATTGTAGGTGGCTTCCATAGATATGTGATTAGAGCTACGGAAAAGGACAATTGTTTAAAAAGTGCTATTACTGCTATGTTTATTTAGAGATGTTAAACTATATTTAGTTGATGGAGTGGGAAAAACGTAAACTGAGCCTAAAATATTTAGAAATACTCTGCATGATATGTACATGCTTAACACATTTTTTAATAAATGCCTGAGGCAAATACTAGAACTATAGGATACCAAGGCAGCGGTGGATTAACCAGTAAGCAAGGTATGCACGGGCTTACATTAAACAAGGTACGCACAGGCTTACTTGTGTTTATTTACTAATCTGTAGTTGGGCTTACTTGTATTTACTTATTAATCTATTAATCTGTATTGCACAATTTCACATGGGGTGAAATTACTACAGATAAGTAAATAAACACAAGTAAGCCCGTGCATACCTTGCTTATTGGGTAATCCATCACTATACCAAGGAGACATTCTTACCACTATTAATATTCTGTATGGAATTATCCAACTTAATTTTTAAATTATGTGTTTGTCTAGAGACAATTACTATAATTTCATAGGCTAGTTTCTTTAGAATTTTTGGTTTTGGAAATTTTACATTTCTCAATTTCTTATTCCTTACCCTTGACCTCAAGCTCCCTCTCTACCCTCTAATGCCCATGCTGGGATCTCAGAAGGTTTGGAGGAAAGGAAGATAAGAGAGTTAATACATTTTCATATTTCAGCAGCCAAACAAAAAGCGCTTAAAGCAGAAAAACGAAGAAAAATATTTTTTACTGTAGCATTACTGACTCAACAAAAAATATTAAAATTACAGTAAATGTCCAGATAATTAGTTCTTTACCTCATAAAATACATGATCAGTTTGACAAATGAAAGAGTTAAATTGATATAAGTAAAGCTGCTTAAAGTTAAACTGATATAATAGAAAACAGAAAATAAAGGTGCTTATTAGAACTTTAGAGGGAAGTAGACATTCTAAACTTAAAAAAGTTATGGAATTAAAAAAAAATTCCCACCATTCTGATTATGCAAAATGAAAAACATTTGCATTCCAAGCACCCCTATTTGTTAAGGCAAATAAACTGGAAATTTTTTTAAAATATAAAATATATACACACGCATATAAGCGTTGATATTTTTATTGTATTAAGACTTTATTCCAGTTTTTAAGACAAACATTGACATCCAATAGAATAATTGGTAAAGGACAGAACAGAAAAATCACAGAAGAGAAAAAAAAAATTGTAAAGATAATGGTTAAAGGACATGACAGAAAAATCATAAAAGAGGAAATAAAAATTTTAAAGACATAGATAAATGTTCATCCTTGCTAATAGTTGAACACAGAATTAATATTTAAATGCCTTCTATCTCCCCATTTTAAGATATTTTTTCATTGTGAAATATATATACAGAAGAGTGAAGAAAACATTTTCCTACTTTAAACGGTAATTGTCATGTGAACACCTATGTAACCCCCTGGTCAAGAGATAGAACACTGCCAGTACCTCTGTGGTTACAACTCCTTTGCCACCAAAGGTAAACACTATCCTGACTTTCTTGATCACTTTGTGTTTCTTTGTAGTTTTACTGTGTGTCTGCTTCTCTAAATAGTATTGCCACTTTTCAAATTACATAAATGGAATACTGTTTATCTTTTATACTTCACTGCTTTTTCATAACTTTGTGAGATTCATCAGTGTTGTGTGTAGTTTAGTTCTTTTATTTCCACTGCTTTATTGTATTACCTTATATGAAAATACCACAATTTAGCCATTCTACTGCTAATGGACATTTGGTTTATTTCCAATTTAAAGCTATGATTAATAACATTCTTGTACATATTCTGGTATATATATCCAAATATTTTCCTAGAGGATATATCTAGGAGCTATGGGTAAAATGGCCTGATGTGTGTGTATGTTTAAAACATTACTACCAAACTGTTTTTCAGAATGGTTGTAACAGATTCTCTACCGTCAGTAGTGTATGAAAATTCCCATTGCTCTGCCCCGACTCCAATGTTTGGCATTGTCACACACATTAAGTTTGCCAATGTGGTGGTATGTAATACTATCTCACTGTAGTTTTACCTAGCATTTCCCTGATTATTAATGAAATTAAACATTTTTCATATGTTTATTGGCTATTTGGATTTTCTCTTTTATGAACTGCTTGTTCAAGTTGTTGGTGATGCCTTTATAATTTTACAAAGTAAGACATGTCAAAAACTTCTAAATTATTCAGTTTCACCCTATCTGGAGCAAGGGAGAATGAAGAAAACCAAAGACAGAGCCTCCACCACACTGCGTCCAGCACAACTAGATAGTTGCCAGCTACCACCACCAACTGCTCTGACAGGGATCACAATAGAGGGTCCTGGACAGAGCTGGAGAAAAATGTAGAACAAAATTCTAACTTACAAAAAAAGACCAGACTTACTGGTCTGAGAGAGACTGGAGAAACCCCAAGAGTATGGCCCCCAGACACCCTTTTAACTCAGTACTGAAGTTACTCCTGAGGTTCACCCTTCAGCCAAAGATTAGACAGGCCCATAGAACAAAACGAGACTAACTGGGCACACCAGCCCAGGCGCAAGGATGAGAAGGCAGGAGGGGACAGGAAAGCTAGCAATGGGGAACCCAAGGTGGAGAAGGGGACAGTATTGACATGTGGGGTTGGCAACCAATGACAGAAAATAATATGTGTATTAATTGTTTAATGAGAAACTAGTTTGCTCTGTAAACCTTCATCTAAAGTATAATAAAACTTTTATTTTAAAAACTTGTAAAATATTTAAAACCATTAATTCACTAATTATATTTTTGGGAATCTATCCTAAGGAAATAATTCTAATCTGAAAAACTATGTTCCAGAGATATTCATTAAAGACTCTTTCAACCACAAATCAAAAACAGCGAAAATGTCCAACAATAGCCACCAGAAGAAAGGAAATAAAGATCAGAGCAGAAATAAATGGAATAGAGAATAGAAAAACAATAGAAAGAACAAAATCAAAAGTTGGTTCTTTGAAAGAATCAACAAAATTGGCAAATCACCAGCCAAACTGACAAAAGAAAAACAGGAGAAGATGCGAATAACCCAAACAAGAAATGAAATGGAGAACATTACAACAAACCCAACTGAAATGAAAAGGATCATAACAGAGTACTATGAAAAACTACAGTCCAACAAATTTGAAAACCTAGAGGAAATGGACAAATTTCTAGAAACACACTCCCTACCCAAACTAACAAAACGATGTTGAAAATCTGAACAGACCCATAACAAGAGAAGAGATTGAAAAGGTAATAAAAAAAAAAAACTCCCAATAAAAAAACACCCTGACCAGATGGCTTCACTGGAGAATTCTACCAAACATTCAGAAAAGAGCTTACACCAGTACTATTCAAACTATTTCAAAACATAGTAAAGGAAGTGATACTTTCAAATTCATTCTATGAAGCCAGCATAACCCTGATACCAAAACCAGGCAAAGACGCCACACAAAAAAAAATATATATATAGACCAATATCTCTCATGAATATAGATGCAAAAACTCTCAACAAAATTCTAGCCAATAAAATTCAGCATCATATCAAAAAAATAATACACCATGACCAAGTAGGATTCATACCAGGTATGGAAGGATGGTTCAACATTAGAAAATCAATCAATGTAATCCACCACCTAAATAAAAGAAAAGAATCACATGACCATCTCAATCGGTGCAGAAAAGGCGTTCGACAGAGTCCAACAACCATTCCTGATAAAAAAAATCCTCTTAATAAAATAGGTGTAGAAGGGAAATTCCTCAACATAATAAAAGGCATCTACAGAAAACCAACAACTAACATCATTCTTAATGGAGAGAGGCTGAAAACATCCCACTTGAGAACAGGAAAAAGACAAGGATGCCCTTTATCACCACTCCTATTTAACATTGTGCTGGAAGTCCTAGCTAGAGCAGTAAGGCAAGAAAAAGAAATAAAGGGCGTCCAAATTGGTAATGAAGAAGTTGAACTGTCCCTGTTTGTGAATAATATGATACTATACATGGAAAACCCAAAAGACTCCATGAGAAAACTACTAGAACTAATAGATTCAGCAGAGTCGCAGGATACAACATAAACATACAAAACTCCCTTGGATTCCTACACACAAATAAAGAACAATGAAAAGGAAATCAGGAAAACAATACCATTTATAATGGCCCCCCAAAAAATAAAACACTTAGGAGTAAATCTAACCAGGGATGTAAAAGACCTATAAAAAGAAAACTACAAAACACTATTGTAAGAAACCAAAAAAGTTCTACATAAATGGAAAAACATACCATGCTCGTGGATAGACAGACTCAACATTGTGAAAATGACAGTTCTACCCAAAGCAGTTTACAAATACAATGCAATCCTGATCCAAATACCAACAACATTTTTTAAAGAGATGGAAAAACTAATCATTAACTTTATATGGAAAGGGAAGACTCCCCAGATAAGTAAAGCACTATTAAAAAAGAAGAATAAAGTAGGAGTACTAGCACTACCTGACCTCAGAATGTACTGTACACCTACAGTAGTCAAAGCAGCCTGGTACAGGTACGATGACAGATACATTGACCAATGGAACAGAATTGAGAACCCAGATGTAAATGCATCCACCTACAGTCACCTGATGTTCGACAAGGCCCCAAAGTGCATCAAATGAGGAAAAGACAGTCTTTTTAACCAATGCTGCTGGCAAAACTGGATGTCCATCTGCAAAATGTCAAACAATAGTAAAATGGCTAAGTACTGGTATATTCATCAGACAGACATTACTGAATAAATAAATTTTCATCTTTTTCATTGTTGATTTTGTATTTGCTGAGTCTTTACATTTTTCTAGTTTTTTATTTTGATGTGTAGGATTGTTAGTTTCCTTTGTGGTTACCTTAACATTTACCCCTATTTTTCTAAGTTTAAACCAGTCCTTTATTTCTTTATATTGCCTTGACTTCCTCTACATATGAAAAATTTATGTCTATGGTTTTTATTCCCTCTTTTTGGTTTATTGTTGTCTTCTTTTACATATTGTCATCTCTGTGTCCCTATTTTCAGTGTTTTAGCTTTGATTTATTTTTGTGACTTCCCTGTCTAGGTTGGTATCTGGTTGCTCTGTCCTGTGTTCTAGTCTTGGGTTGTTATCTGATGTTATTGATTTTCTAACCGGAGGACTCCCTTTAGTATTTCTTGTAATTTTGGTTTGGTTTTTGCAGATTCCCTAAACTTCTGTTTGTCTGGAAATGCTCTAATTTCACCATCATATTTGAGAGAGAGTTTTGCTGGATCTATAATTCTTGGCTGGCAAATTTTTTCCTTCAGTGCTTTCTATATGTCATCTCATTGCCTTCTTGCCTGCATGGTTTCTGCTGAGTAGTCCAAGCTTAGTTTTATTGACTCTCCTTTGTAGATGACTTTTCATTTATCCCTAGCCACTCTTAAAATTCTCTTTATCTTTGGGTTTGGCAAGTGTGATTATGTCTTGGTTACTTTCTTTTGGGATCTACCTTATGTGGGGTTCGATGAGCATCTTGGATAGATATCTTCTCACCTTTCATGATGTCAGGGAAGTTTTCTGCCAACAAATCTTCAACTATTCTCTCTTTATTTTCTGTTATCCCCCCCTGTTCTTGTACTCCAGTCACTCATAGGTTATTTCTCTTGATAAAGTCCCACATAGTTCTTAGAGTTTCTTCATTTTTAAAAAATTCTTTTATGTGATTTTTCCTCAAATAAGTTGGTATCAAGTGCTTTATCTTCAATCTAATTCTGACTTATATTGCCTCAGTTCTGCTTCTATGACTTTCTATTGAGTTGTCTAATTCTGACATTTTATTGTTAATCTTCTGGATTTCTGATTGCTGTCTCTCTATGGATTCTTGCAGCCTATTAAATTTGTCATTATGCTCTTGAATAACCTTCTTAAGATCCTCTATTGCCTCTTGAAGAGTTCTGTATATTAATCTTTTGTATTCTACCTCCAGTAATTCCAAGAAATTCTCTTCCTCCAGAAAATTTCTTGATTCTTTATTTTGGGAGCTTGCTGAAGCCATCATGGTCTGCCTCTTTATGTGATTTGACTGTCGTCTCTGAGCCATCAGTAAGTTATTCTATTTATTTATTTTATGTTTGCTTACTGTATCCTAGCTTCTTGTTTTGTTTTGATATGCCAAAATAGGCTGCTCATGTGAGCTAGTTTGATTATTGGCTACTTTGAAGCTCTAACGTCCTGTCACCAGGTGGTTAGAGCTGCTACTAGGTACGTGAGCCCAGGAGTCTGTTTTCTTGTATGAATTCAGCTCAGGTGTCCAGGAAGTCAGTCACCAAGTGTGTGGTGCAGGCTCTCACCTACAGTCCTAGACAGGCATGGGAGATTGGTGTAGGCACAGGTATCTGGCTGCATGCAGTAGGGGGTCAAGTGCTGAGCAAAGCAAGGGGCTGACGGCTGTCCCTGAGTGGGAGGAAAGCATGTCCTTGTTCCCTAGAGCACATAGGTGGGTGGGTTTTGCAGCTGGACTACGAGCACCCAGTGCTGTTAGCTGTAAGGACTGGGGGCACCACTTATTCTTGGACCCCTGTTGTGGGTGGCTAGGTGGCATGGGTGGAGCCACCAGTCGTCAGGCCCCTGATGTGGGTAGGTGAGGACCCTGCTTGATGGGCAGAGCAGTGTCAAATGTCACGAACCTGCCACTTCACCATGTATGTGAAACAGCTGAAATTAGACTTCAGGTATATACCCTGTTGTACTGTGGTAATGAGGGCCTATGCTGTTGAAATGGGCCCACACAGGTCTATGCAGGAGTGAAAGACATTCAAAGTCCGTGATTTCCTTATACCCGTGCCTAGGCAAAGGAGCTGTGCCTACCTTGAGTTCCTGACTTAGAGGAGCTGGCAGATTATTTTTTCCTGTTTGTTAATTTGTTCCCTCTCCAAGGCCAGAAGAATGGCTCAAGGTGCATTATGGGTCCTACTTCTGCCCCAGGGGACTCAGCAATCACTGATGCTGGCCTGGGAGCTGGTGCAGAGAGGGGTGGGGGGAGGTAAATGGGAGAGATGTTTTTCCCAAAGGAGGTGTTTTTGATCCGCCTGGTGCCAGATGCAAGTACTTATCTTTTGGCAATACAGCACTGCTTTTCACTGGTTCTGGATGCCCAAGTAGACTCCCTGCCACTGGATCTCTCCCAACGTGGCAGCTGCGTCCCAAGCACCACTGCTTGCCTCACCACGGACATGAGCCAATCTGGCCTGAAGGGCACAGGCTCCTGCCGAGTCAGGTCTAGCAACTCCTTGCTGCTTTTGAACTGTCTCTTCCTCTCCCTGCCACTCAGTCTGATTCCTCAACTTTGCCTTTAATGTTCAGGGCTCCTAGATTGTCATATATAATCAGTTTGCTTGTTTTCTCTTGTCTTTGTTGTAAGAGTGAACGCAGGAAGCGTCTGGCTACTCCATCATCTTGGCCCCCCCACCAATAAATAAATTTATCCAAAGACTACACATTAACTTGAAAAAATTATGTATAAAATGATTAAATGGACATATAATCCAGCAATCTCACTCCTTGGAATATATTGTAGAGAAATAAGAGCCATCACACAGATATATGCATACCCATGTGCATTGCAGTACTGTTCATGATAGCAAAAATATGGAAGCAACCTAGGTGCCCATCACTGGAGGAATGGATAAACAAATTATGGTATATTCACACAATGGAATACTGTACAACGATAAAGTACTACATTGAAGCCGTGAAACATCTTATAACATGGAGGAATTTGGATGGCATTATGCTGAGTGAGTTTAGTCAGTCGCAAAAGGACAAATATTGTATAAGACCACTATTATAAGATCTCAAGAAAAGGTTTAAACACAGAAGAAAACGTTCTTTGATGGTTACAAGGACGGGGAGGGAGGGAGAGGGATATTCACTAGATAGTAGAGAAGAATTATCTTAGGTGAAGGGAAGGACAACACACACTACAGGGGAAGTCAGCACAACTGGACTAAACCAAAGCTAAGAAGTTTCATGAATACAACCAAACATTCGAGGGACAGAGTAGCAGGGTCAGGGGTCTGGGGGCCATGCTTTCAGGGGACATCTAGGTCAATTGACATAACCAAGTTTATTAAGAAAATGTTCTGCATCCCACTTTGGTGAGTGGTGTCTCGGATCTTAAAAGCTAGTGAGCAGCCGTCTAAGATGCATCAATTGGTCCCAACCCACCTGGAGCAAAGGAGAATGAATAACACTAAAGACACAAGGAAAGCATTAACCTAAGAGACAGAAAGGGCCACATAAACCAGAGACTTCATCAGCCTGAGACCAGAAGAACTAGATGGTGCCCAGCTACCACCAATGACTGCCCTGACAGGGAACCCAACAGAGAGTCCCTGATGGAGCAGGAGAAAAGTAGGGTGCAGATCTCAAATTCTAGTAAAAAGAGCAGACTTAATGGTTTTCCTGAGACTGGAGGGACCCCAGAAGATATGGCCCCCGGACTCTCTGTCAGCCCAAAACTAAAACCATTCCTGAGGCCAACTCTTCAGACAAAGATTAGACTGGACTGTGGGATATAAAATGATACTCGTGAAGAGCGTGCTTCTTAGTTCAAGGAGATACATGAGACTAAATGGGCAGCTCCTGTCCGGAGGTGAGATGAGAAGGCAGGGGGGGTCAGGAGCTGGTTGAATGGATATGGGAAATACGGGGTGGAAAGGAGGAGTGTGCTGTCACAGTGTAGGGAGAGCAACTAGGGTCACATAACAATGTATGCATAAATTTTTGTATGAGAGACTGACTTGAATTGTAAACTTTCACTTAAAGCACAACAATAAATCTAAAAAAAGTGTCCTGAACACAACCAAACACTGCGAGGGACAGAGTAGCTGGGGCTTGGGTCTGGGGACCATGGTTTCAGGGGACATCTAGGTCAACTGGCATAAAAAAGTTTATTAAGAAAATGTTGTGCATCCGACTTTGGTGAGTGACGTCTGGGGTCTTAAAAGCTTGCAAGCAGCCATCTAAGAGGCATCAATTGGTCCCCACCCACCTGGAGCAAAGAAGAATGAACATCAAAGACACAGGAAAATACTAGCCCAAGAGAAAAGGGCCATATAAACCAGAGACTCTATCAGCCTGAGACCAGAAGAACTAGATGGTTCCTGGCTACCACCAGTGACCACCCTGACAGGGAACACAACAGAGAGTCTCTGATGAAGCAGGAGAAAAGTGTGATGCAGAACTCAAATTCACATAAGAAGACCAGACTTAATGGACTTACTGAGACTGGAGGAACCCTCGAAGGCATGGCCCCCAGACGCTCTGGTAACCCAAAACTAAAACCATTCCCGAAGCCCACTCATCAGTCAAAGATTAGACTGGACTATAAAACAAAATAACACTCGTGAAGGTGTGCTTCTTAGTTCAAGTAGATACACGAGACTAAATGGGCGGCTCCTGTCCGGAGGCAGGATGAGAAGGTAGAAAGGGACAGGAGCTGGTTGGATGGACATGGGAAACCTGGGGTGGAAAGGGGAAGTGTGCTGTCACATTTTAGGGATTGCAACTAGTGTCACATAATAAGTGTATAAATTTTTGTATGAGAAATTAACTTGAGCTGTAATCTTTCACCTAAAGCACAATTATAAAAAAAAGTCAAAAAAATTGTTAAATGGAAATAAAGCAATGTACAGAATTGTATATATCCTATGATTGAAATGTTTTTATTTGATTTGAAATTAAAAGCATAGGGTCTAGAAAAATGATTAGAAAAAAACTCACCAAAATAATGACAGTGGTTGTTTTTGGGGTAATGGAAATATGGTGAATTTTTTTCTTATATTCTTTCATGAATGAGTACTATTTTTATAATTAAATAAGTATTCATATATTAAATGTTCACAGCCATCCAAAATACAGAAAATACACAAATATTTTCAGTTCATCATGTTTTTTTTAGCAAAAAATTTAATAACAATCTAAATGTCCACAATAAGGCAACGATTCGTATATTCACTACTTTGAATATTATGTAGCCTTAAAATATAGTGGGCATAGTTGAAGAGGCTGTGGGGAGATTGGAATGCTTATGCACTGCTGGTGGAAATGCAAAATGAAACAACCATTTTGGAAAACGATATGACACTTCCTTAGAAAGCTAGAAATAGAAATACCATACGATCCAGCAATCCTACTGGTAGGAATATATCCTAGAGAAATAAGAGCAGTCACACGAATACACATATGCACACCCATGTTCATTGCAGCATTGTCCACAATAGCAAAAAGATGGAAACAACCTAGATGCCCATCAACAGATGAATGGGTAAACAAACTATGGTACATACACACAATGGAGTATTATGCAATGATAAAGAACAATGGTGAATCTGTGAAGCATCTCATAACATGGATGAAACTGGAGGACATTATGCTGAGTGAAATAAGTCAATCACAAAAGGACAAATATTGTATGAGACCACTAGTGTAAAAACTCATGAAAAGGTTTACACACGAAAAGAAACAATCTTTGATGGTTACAAGGGATGGGAGGGGTGGGTGGGGTAAATACTAAATAGGCAATAGATAAGTGGTAACTGGTGAAGAGTAAGACAGTACACAATACTGGGGAATCCAGCATAACTTGCACAAGGAAAGGTCATGAAAGCTCCATAGATACATCCAAACTCCCTGAGGAACCGAATTGCTGGACTGAGGGCTGTGGGAACCATGGTCTTGGGGAACATCTAGCCCAACTGGCATAACATAGTTTATAAAGACAATGTTCTACATTCTACCTTGGTGAGTAGCGTCTGGGGTCTTAAAAGTCTGTGAGTAGCCATCTAAGATACTCCACTGGTCTCATCCCTTCGGGAGCAAGGGAGAATGAAGAGAACAGGCTACAAAGAAAAGATTAGTCCAAAGGACTAATGGACCACAACTACCAGGCCTTCATCAGACTGAGTCCGGTACAACTAGATGGTGCCTGGCTACCACCACTGACTGCTCTGACAGAGATCACAATAGAGGGTCCCGGATAGAGCTGGAGAAAAATGTAGAACAAAATTCTAACTCAGAAAAAAAGGCCAGGCTTACTGGCCTGACAGAGACTGGAGAAAACCCGAGAGTATGGCCCCCGGACACCCTTTTAGCTCAGTAATGAAGTCACTCCCGAGGTTCACCCCTCAGCCAAGGAGTAGACAGCCCCATAAAACAAAACGTGACTAATGGGGCACAACAGCCCAGGGAGGGGACTAAAAGGCAGGAGGGGACAGGAAAGCTGGTAATAGGGAACCCAAGGTCAAGAAGGGAGAGTGTTGACATTTTGTGGGGTTGTTAACCAAAGTTATTAAACACTATGTGTACTATTTAATGAGAAACTATTTGTTCTGTAAACCTTCGTCTAAAGTACAATAAAAAAAAAATAGTGGGCATAAAATTATGTAATCACTTGAGAATATTTTATCATGAAATGTTAACATGGACATAAAATTCTATGTTGACAGTGTAAGTTGGTTCAGTCATTCTGGAAGACAATTAGACTAAATGCATTAAAATTTTAAATTTATATAGATTTTTGTCCAACAATGTCACTTTAGAAACTTATCCTTACAAATGTACACATATACAAATGTTCTATAATGTTCACAGCAACAATTTTTGTAATAGGCAAAAAACTGGAAGTAACCTAAATGTCCATTATCAATGGACTCATTAAATAAATTATGGCACTTCCATCAATGGAATATTATGCAATGGAAAGGAATATTATACTGCCATTAAAAAGAATTAGATAAATTATGGAAAGATGGCCACAATACAGTATTTAATTTAAAACATTGCTGAAAATTATATATAATTTTATTATATTTGTGTTAAAAAATACATGCACACATTTATGCTGTTAGATACATAAGTAATTTATGTGAAGAACACCCCAAAAATCAGTTAACTGTTATCTTTGTAGGGAATGGGTCTAGAGGTTGGAGTGAAGAGAGAGGAAGATTTTTGTTTATCATTTTATACCCTTCTGTGTGATTTGAATTTTTATTATTGGCATATATTCCTTTTATTTTCTTTAAAGTAGAATATTTCCTGAAAACATCTGGAGATCTACTAAAATGAATATGAATAAATGAAAAGTTATGTTGCAATGACTATTTAAAAAAATAAAACACCTAAATTTAGAGTTGGCCAGAAAACATTTATCTGGGACATTATTATAAATTGTTAAATATTTAAATTATAGTTTTGAAGAAGAACTGAAAATCTGCCTCTGATCGTAAACAGGTAGCCTGTTGTTACAGGCTGGCCCAGAATATAAAAATCTTTATAAACTTAAAAATAATCTAAAATGACCTTTTGCTCAGAGCAATGATTCTCTAATATTCTTTCTGCCAATGTTCCTTTAAAATTACTAAACTTCATAGGCTTCTCCAAATTTTGTCACTTCTTTCTCTCATCCCAACCCCCAATCCCCAGATGCCCTTGAAGTCCCAACCAGATCCCATTTTGGGATACCATAGCTTAAACATTCCAAAATTTCATGAAAACTTCATCATCAGTAAACATTATAAGGTATTTTCTGTTGATGGTGAATTCCACAGCAACTCAATTATTTACTGCACTAATTAATTCATAAACATATATTAATCTCTCACTGTATATCCAGCACTCTGCTAGGCTCTGGGGATACAAAGATGGAGCACTGCCTGTACCTTGAAGGAGCTCACAGTCTAAGGGGGAGGGGGCGCATTAGTCTAATCATAACATAGGTTAAGGAAGATTTTTCCCGATAGAGAGAACAGCATGTGCAGAGTCATAGAGGATAGTGAGTATTTTAGTATAACTAGAGTTCAGACCACCCTGAAGACAGGTACGCCTGACCGAAGCCATGATATTTTCAGTCACCTCATATGCATGCAAAAGCTGGATAACAAATAATGAAGACTGAAGAAGAATTGATGCATTTGAATTATGATGCTGGTGAAGAATATTAAATATACCATGGACTGCTAGAAGAACAAACAAATCTGTCTTGGACGAAGAATAGTCAGAACGCTCCTTAGAAGTGAGGATGTCAAGACTTCGTCTCCAGTGCTTTGGCTGTTATCAGGAGGGACCAGTCCCTGGAGAAGGACATCATCATGCTTGGTAGAGGGTCAGCGAAAAAGAGGAGGACCCTCAATGATATAGACTGACCCAGTGGCTGCAACAAAGGGCTCAAATATAGCAACGAATGTGAGGATGACACAGACTGGCAGTGTTTTGTTCTGTTGCATATAGGGTCACTATGAGTTGGAACAGATTCGACGGCACCTAACAACAACAACGGAATTCAGGTAGAAGCCCTTGTGGTGGAAACCACAAGCCCCTCCTCCAGAGAATAGACCTGGTGATCTGCTCCTGTAAAATTAAGCCTAGGAAACCCCATGGCACATTTCTACCATGTCCTATAGGGTCACTATGAGTCAGAATGGACTCGAGAGCACACAACAACAGAGTTCAGACAGAACTACATGAAACTGATGAAGGAGATGGATACCAAGTCAAGAAGGGCATGTTATGTCAAGCAAAGGAGATCATATTTTATCCTGAGATTCAGGTGAGCCATTGAAAGACTATAAGCAGCATACTGATATGGTCAGAATAAAATTATAGAAACAGAATTCTGGAGACATTATTTAGGATGAATTAAAGGGGGAAAACGATAGTGAGGGGGGTAAGTCTGGAAGCCACTGTAGTGGTCCAGTGAACACAGTAGTAATGAACTAAGTCAGTGGTGACACAGGGGACGGAGGGAAAAGGAAGAAGTCAGGAGGCATTTAGGAGGGCTAGGCACTATGTTGGGGAGTACATAAATATAAGTGAATAGAGTTTTTAACATTACATTTATGAAGAGACATGAGAAAATCAATGAGGCATTATAACAAATTTATTAAGTCAATGCTCCTGTTCCTTCTACCACTCACCTCAAACCTAAACTCCAGCTTGTTGCCCATCGGCCTAGCAAAGCTTTCACCATGGCACTCAGCGATGCTGACGTGCAAAAGCAGATTAAGCACATGATGGCTTTCATTGAATAAGAAGCCAATGAGAAGGCAGAAGAAATAGATGCAAAGGCAGAAGAAGAGTTCAACACTGAGAAAGGTCGTCTTGTGCAAACCCAAAGACTGAAGATTATGGAATACTATGAGAAGAAAGAAAAGCAAATTGAGCAGCAGAAGAAAATTCAGATGTCCAATTTGATGAATCAAGCAAGACTGAAAGTCCTCAGAGCGAGAGATGACCTAATCACAGACCTACTAAATGAAGCAAAACAGAGACTCAGCAAGGTGGTAAAAGATACAACCAGGTATCAAGTGCTGCTGGATGGACTGGTCCTCCAGGGTTTGTACCAGTTGCTGGAGCCCCGAATGATCGTTCATTGCAGGAAACAGGATTTCCTGCTGGTAAAGGCTGCGGTGCAAAAAGCAATCCCTGTGTACAAAATCGCCACCAAAAAAGATGTTGATGTCCAAATTGATCAGGAGACCTACCTGCCTGAGGACATAGCCGGTGGTGTTGAGATCTATAATGGGGATTGTAAAATAAAGGTTTCCAACAACCTAGAAAGCCGGCTGGATCTCATAGCCCAGCAGAAAATTATGTCTTCACAGATGATGCCAGAAGTACGAGGAGCCTTGTTTGGTGCCAACAGGAAGTTTTTGGACTAAGTGTTTTGGAGGTGGAGTTCATTCCACTCCTCTACTGATACGATATGGAAGTTTCTGATATTTGAAGAACCAAGATTATCTGTGTAACCTTCTCTTTGCTGTTGTAATATTGTTCTGTATTTATCAATGGAATACCCTATGTAATCAATGCCCTTGGCCTAATTGTTACCAATAGGAGCAAGTTTCAGTTAAAATGATCGGGAACCTGCTCTAGTTCATCTAAAAGCAACCCAACTTTCAGTTTGTTCTGCAGCATGAAGGTGAGGGGATCAAATGGTGGTTGCATGAACTTCACTTGGTGTTCTGCTCCTTCTAGCTCTAGTTATCTAGTCTTCGAGGGTGCCGTGTTGGTGTTCTCTGCCTTCAAGTCTGCTCTTTAGGTTTAAAACATGTGAGGCATGCATTCCTTCCAGCGGTAGTAGTGTCACTGTTTCCTAGTTGGGACTAGAAGTTTCATCTGTAAATGTGATTTAAAATCTAAACCATGAAAATGTGCTTTATTTATTAAAAGAAAAGGTTTTTGTGGAAAAAAAAAATTTAAGTCAAAAGATAACAGCCAGAAATCTACTGCATGGAATCTTATACTAGCAGCATAAAAAAATAGTTAAATACTAAGTACATCCCCCCCCCCCGCCGCGCCCCCCCCCCAAGAAAAAAAGAATGCCAGGAGGCAAAAATTAAGACAATAGCTTCAACAGGAATCTGCCGAGGGTAAAAAACACAAGCATCAAACAGGGATATTAGCACTGAGGAGAAGAATTTGAGTGGGGCATAAAATAAAGTTCCAAACATTTTTTTCATGTATATAAACAAGAATCTAACATACAGAAAAAACAACATTTAAGTGTTTCACTGGGGACATGCCAGCACAGAAACAAATTTCTACTTTAAGGGAAAACCATTTCCTGGATGCAGTATTAATTAAATAGGCCTTGGAACTTGGACTGCTGCTAACATCCCTAGACTTGCCTAGATGCCTTGAGCAATTCAACCACTTTAGCCACAATTTCTCCTTCTGTAAAATGATAAGTTAATTAATGTTTGCTGACCACGAGTTTCACAGAAGTTTATATACATTAGCTCAATGACAAATATACATCTTGAGATACGCATGTGGAAAAGAACACAAATAGAGTGCAAACTGGAATTGATCTTAGTCTCTTTCTCTGAAGAAATGTCCCAGCCAAAATGATAGATACAATAATCATAATTGTATCAAGAATCCTGATTTCTAAGACCATTCAAATTCGAGTTACTCTTTACCAACAACAATTATAAATTTGGTTGTTCTCTAGAAATTCTTGGTATTCTCAAATTTCTGCTTCCTTTGAGGGAGGTGAAAAAGAGGAACATAACCTCCAAGGAGTGAACTGAATATGGAGTAAAAAAAATGTAATCCTGTAGACTAAGAAGAAAAAAAATGTATGAAAAAATCTAAACTAAATCTAATGACAGAAACGGATCACAAGCTATGAAATCAATTCTTAAGCAGGTTCTTAAAATGCTTCCATACTAACCTAAATCAAAGACAGACTTCTAGGCCTGGAAGGTGATAAGTATTTAAATTATGAGCCCTCAAGGAAGATTTTCAGGGGAGTAAAAACAAAACAAAACAAAAAATCTAAAATTTATTGATACATATTTTGTACAAGGAGCATTAACTTTTGATTCTGACAACCCAGTAAAGTAGCAGTTATTAATCCCATTTAATAAATAAGGAAACAGTTTCAGTGAAGGTAAGAAACTTTCTAAAAGTTGCACCGCTAGTAAGTGGCAGAGCCAGGATTCAATGCCATTTCTATCTGAACTGCAAAGCCCAAGCTTTCTGTTATGATCCCTTTTATATTTTAAATTTCACAGCCTAATATTAATCACAAAATTAGCAGATTTTAACGAAGAGAAGCCTCCTCGTTTTGCCTTTGGATTCTTCATCAATATAAGAGTTGTTTGGGTAATTGTGAAACTTAAGAGCTACGCCTGTGATTTATAAAATCTGTTAGGTGCTTAAGACGAAAGGAAATATAACAATTAGTTCAAAATTTGTGGCTTTGGAAGAAAACAAAGTTATAATATGACTTTAATATTGTAATTGGTACTGCTTAATACTATGAATCTAATATCCTAGATGGAAATTATTAATGTGACTGTTTTTAAATTGAAGGTTGCTAATATCGGCTGCTAACCAAAGGGTCAGCAGTTCCAATCCACAAGGCGCTCCTTGGAAACTCTATGGGGGCAGTTCTACCCTGTCCTATAGGTTTGTTATGAGCTGGAATCGACTCGACAGCGAGGGGTTTTGGTTTTTAATAAAGTAGGTTCAGTTTCTTTCCTTTTAAATTATCTGTATATTATAAAATAATGCCTGAACTTTTCAAAAGCAGCTGAAGAAACAAAAACTATGCCAAGTTTTTTGCTTACATTCAGGAAAGGGTAACTAACATAGATTATAGATGATTTACTTAAAATAATGACTCATTTTTGGATTCCACGTTTGTTTATTTTCCCTGCCAAACAGATATTATTATTTAGGTCAAATTGCAAGGTGCAAATAAAAATAGCCATTCTTTCTGTCTGAAGATGAAGAATTCAGAGAAGCACAGACTTTTAAAGTTAGAAGATACATTAAGATAAACTAATCCAAGTCTATTTTCTTAGAGAAAGGAAAATTATGCTTAGAGCTTTTTTGCAAAGTGGGAAAAACTACTTCCTTAACCTATATCTACATTCTGGCAACATGTCTTTGTTTTTGTTTTGTTTTTTTAATGATTGCTCTAGAGTTTACTGTGTCCATCTTTAACTTACCACAGTCTACCTTATGTAATATTACACCACTTCATGTATAATATAAAGACCTTATAACAAACACTACATATTTCCTTTTCTCATCTCTCATTTTCCTCCTGCCAGAAAAACTTTCTTTTCCATTTCTTCAACTGGTCTGCTGGTGATGAATTCTTTCAGCTTTTATATGTCCGAAATTATATTTATTTTGCCTTCATTTTTGAAAGATGTTTTGGCTGGATCTAGAATTCTAGGTTGATGGTTTTGTATTTTAGTACTTTGAAGTTGTTGCTCTATGTCTTGTGCCTTGCACTGCTTCTGTCATTCTTATCTTTGTTCCTCTGCATGTATATCCTGTTTCTTTGGCTGCTTTTAATATTGTCTCTTTGTTACTCATTCTCAACAATTTCATGTTGACATGCCTTAGTGTGTTTTCTTTCATATTTCTCTTGTTTGGGATTTGTTAAGCTTCTTGGACCTGTGAATTTATAGTTTTTATCAAATTTAGAAAATGTTTTGGCTATTATTTCTTCAAATACTTGTTCCATCCCTCTATATCTTCTTCTTTTAGAATTTCAGTTATATGTATGTTAGGCTGCTTAATGTTGTCCCATAGCTCAATAATGCTCTGTTATTATTTCCCTAGTTTTTTATCTCTGTGTTTCGTTTTAGGTAATTTCTATTGCTGTGCCTTCAAATTCACTAACATTTTCTTCAACAGTGTCTAATCTGCTGTTAATCCCACCCAATGTATTATTCATCTTAGACATTTTTTTTCCATCTCTAAAGGTTTGATTTGGATCTTTTTTATATCTTACATGCCTCTTCTTATTATGTTTACTCTTTTCTATACCTTTTTGAAGATATGAAGTATAGTTATAATAGCTGTTTTATGTCTTTAACTAATTAAACTAATTATATCATCTGCATCATTTCTGGGTTTGTTTCTACTGATTGATTTTTCTCCTCACTGTAGGTTGTGTTTCTCTGTTTCTTTGTATGTCTTCTAATTTTTTATTGGATATCATTGTGATAAAGTGTTCTGGATTACTTTAAGTATTTTTGACTTGTTTGGGGATGCAATTATGCTACTTAGAAATAGTTCGATCCTTTCAAGGCGTAATTTTAAACTTTGTTATGTAAGTCCACAACAGCATTTAGTCTAGGGCTTATTTTGCCCAACTATTGAGGCAACACCATTCTGAGGACTCTACTCAATGTCCTGCATGTCAGAGGTCTTTTCACTCTATCTGGTTGGAACACAAATTATGTCTGGCGCTGTGTGACTCCAAATTTTGTTCTCTTGCTATTCTCCAGTGGTTCTTTCTCCAGACTTGGTAATTTTCTCACATGTGTATGCTAATCAGTACTCAGCTGAATATTCAAAGGGAACACCCTAGAACTCTTCTTTTGTGTAACTCTCTCCCCTGGTTTTCACCTTGCAAATTCTGATGTCTTGGATTCTCAGATCTTCAAATTGTGTTTTCTTAACTTAGAGAGATGGCCAGACTCTGTTCGGGTTCCTCTCCTCTGTGCTGCAGCCTGGAAAATCTCTTACAGCCTGGGGCAATCGTAGGAATCACTTGGTTTGTTTGCTTCTCTGAGAAATTACTGTTCTGTACTGCCTGTTACCTGATATCTGAAAACTATAGCTTCAAACATTTCATTCAGTTTTTTAATTGCTTTATGTGGGAAGTTAATTCTGGTCTCTGTTACACCATCCTGGGTGGCAGCAGAAGACATACCAGAACAGTTTAATTTCTTAATATTTTCTTTGTTAAATGGACAAGCCAAATGTTGCATGAGCATGTATTTTGCATTTAATTTTGTAAATAATTTTGAAAGATGGAGGAAGCTAAAAAAAGTGGAGGAGAGGGAAGAGCTAAAATGAATAAATTGAGAAAAACAATCATGATACTTTGCCAACATATAGTGCCAGCTAATAATTAAACAACTAAGGTAATACTTCAAAGACTTTTAGATAACATGTGCAAAAAATTCTTTTAATTACTTACTATATCTCTATTTTACAGCTTCAAATCTTCAACAGATTCTAGGACTAACAACATTTTGAAAATTTACCCTTCTCTAATCTGAGAAATTTGCTTATAAGTATGGGAGACATTGAGCTCAAAACTTAATTTTCCAGTGCTAGTTGTTATTCTAATGAAGCCAAAAATAAGTAATGTCATTTTCCAACACAAGTTGCAGAATGACAAAGCAGAGAAGGCAACTCAGAAGAAATTATTTTCAAAAGAAAACTTTCAAAGTGAACTAAGAAATATATTTTCCCCTGGGAGTATTTTTTTTTTTTTTAATCACTTCAGATGAGTTAGCTCACATTTTCCAAACAATAATAATCACCTCTGGGCCAACAAAAGGCAAGGAAAGTTTTCAAACAGTTTTCACGAAGTTAAGTCCAACTGAAAAGGGGTTATAATACAGCAACCTCTCAGTAGGCTTTTTGGACCCTGATCACCTAAGAGCTGTTTCGTCAGCACCCTTGTCAAATGCATGAAATGAGCCTGGAGAATTACCTCTGTTAAAAAGGAAGGCACAGCAGAAGTGTTACTATGTAAGGGTGCTGGTAGGTTGGGGATGTGGTTATTATCCTCCACTAATCACCTGAGAACAAAGCATCTTTTGCTCCTTTGTTGAGGCTGAGTGGGATGGCTACCAAGCAGGGAGGATGTGGTTTCCTAATGTTGTTGTGTTGTTGTTGTTAGGTGCCCTCGAGTCAGTTCCCACTCATAGCGACCCCATGCACAACAGAATGAAACATTTCCTGGTCCTGCGCTATCCTCACAATTGTTGCTACATCTGAGCCCATTGTTGCAGCCACTGTGTCAATCCATCTCATTGGGGGCCTTCCTCTTTTTCGCTGACCCTCTACTTTACCAAGCATGATGTCCTTTTCCGGGACTGGTCCCTCCTGGTAATGCCCAAAGTACATGAGACAAAGTCTTGCCATCCTCGCTTCTAAGGAGCATTCTGGCTGTACTTCTTCCAAGACAGATTTGTTCGTTCTTCTGGAAGTTTATGGTATATTCAGTAATTTTTCCCAAATATTTTTAACCCTACTAATTAAAAAACACACTACTAGCTCCGTAGTATCTCTGGCCAATTCCTGGAAAAGGTGCTTTTAGTACAAATTATCAGAGCCTGTGGATTTGAATATACCTATCTACTTAATTAGGGACCTCTGGTGGCACAGTGGTTAAAGCATTTGGCTGCTAACCAAAAGGTTGGCAGTTGGAATCCATCAGCTGTTCTGCAGGAGAAAGATGTGGCAATCTGCTTCCGTAAAGATTCACAGCCTTGGAAACCCTGTGGGGCAGTTCTACTCTGTCCTATAGGGCCACTATGAGTCAGAACGGACTGGATGGCAATGGGTATCTATTTAATTAAACAGCTACTATTTTGTGCAGGCTTAACTGGAGAACAATCAACTTGACGATTCTCATAAATAGTTAATTTAATAAATTATTCTTAAACCGGTGAGTATATAGGTGTGTCTTTACTTATTATTTGTATATATATATGTTTTATACACTCTTTGATATGGATGATATATTTCATAGTAAAAAAGGGGTTAAAAAATCAACAACGTGGATGAACCTTGAAAACATTATGCTGAGTGAAATAAGTCAGTCACAAACAGACAAACATTGCATAGTTCCACTTATATGAAACATCTAGGATAGGCAAGTGTATAGAGACCAAAGTTTATTAGTGGTTACAAGGATGTGGTGGAAGTGAGGGGAAAAGGGAGACTCACTGCTTAGGATACACTGAGCTTCTGTTAACGGTGAAGGGAAAATTTGGAAACAGATAATGGCAATAGTTGAATAACGTAACTAACATAACTAATGCCATTGAATTGTACATATGAAGAATGTTAAAAAGGCTAACAATTTGTTACATATATATTTACCACACATGCACACACAAAATTCAAACGAGCTTTTTGCCTTGTCCCAATATTTAAGACTTCTAATATAGATTTGTAATAAAGTGACAACATACTCCTATTGCTTTTTCTAGGTATGTCTTTAGTTTAACAGGTTAAACCACACATCTATGACATCTATACATTATAAAATCAACATCTTAAATAACAGCTTTGAAATTCCTCAAAAATAAGTTGTGTTACACTAAAAATCAAGACAGAGACGCTTGGTATCATACATATCAAAACGGGAAAAGATTAACCCTCATCGCACACATACTTAAATTTAAAAAAACAAAAAATATATTTTTGAGTAATCTGATCTTACAGTCCATAAATGTTTGATGAAAATGAAGAAATCAGTTATCATCTGTGTGAAGGGAAAAAGTACAGGGAAGAAAGACTAGCACTATCCACCTGTAGTAAGTCCACTTAATATTGCATGGAAGGCATTGAGCAAAAGCATGCTGGAGATGAAAAGAACTGCCCACAGCTTTTCTCCTCTTTGATCTACATGTTGCATCTCACATGACAAGGGTGTGACAGCACCTCAAACACAAACTCGCCCTTCCCCACTCAAACACCAAACTGGCAGGGTAGAGTGGCTGCATCTCCTCCCTGGTATGGCATGCCAATGAAGAAAATATCTGTTGTATAACTTGCTGCATCTTCCAAACAAATGAAGCCTCCAAGTAAGAGGTATTATAACTCTTATAAAAGTTATACCTTCAGAATAGGAGATTGTCATATGTTGCTGATAGAAGTGTCATCAAAGCCTTAAAAATGTTTAAATACCTTGACTGAGAAGTTCAATTTCTAGGAATTTAAGATAATAATCTGAGATTTGCAAAATATTTCTGTATGATAGTTCATTACAGTGTTGTTTATAATAGTGAAAAATTAGAAATCACCTAAATGTCCAATAGCAGGGTATTGATTAAATACAATGCATCCGTTTTCTGGAATTAATATTCAAGTATAGAAGAATATTTCAGGATGTAAGTAAAGTGTTAGATGGAACAAGATCCAACTTTTTTTATGAACGTGTATGTGTGTATAGGTGAAAATATTACAGTATTTGCCAAAATTATCATTAATTCCAGAATATGGGTGCACTGTATTTAATCAATATTCTCCTATTGGACATTTAGTTTCCAATTTTTACTATTGTAAACAACACTGTAGTGAACTATCCTACAGAAATGATTTTGTGAATCTCGGGTTATTTTCTTAAGGCTATCTCAGGGGTGGATTTTTTCCTTTCTTTCTGCATTTCTGGTTTTCCAATCTTTTTAAAAAACTTTTTAAAATTAAAGCTAGTATTCTTTTTGTCATCAAAGAAAAGAATAGTAATTTTTTTGAAGGAAGTTCTACTTTGCTACAATCCCATCCTTCTCACTTGGAATTACTCTCTCCTGACACCACTTTCTGGGGGACTGTTTATTGTTTTACCTCTGTTAAATCAATTGTCAAGGTCTGATATTTCTCATAGTTTTACAGTTATAGGATGATGAGGTTCTGGTTCATCTCAGTGTATCTCTCCTTTTAGCGAATGTTTACTGATTTAAATTGAATACATTTATCCTTCTGTTAGTCTTTTTGATAGAGCTGCAAGGTAGAACTGTGAGTAATGGGAGTTTTGGGGGTGTAAATTAATATTATACCAAATATTAATACCAAAGTCACAGGAAAGATAAGTTTCTTTGCAAACCAACATTATGAACATGCAATGCTGCAGACCAGGAGAAAGTAGAAAATGTTCCAGGAAGGAGTGGGGTTGTTGGGAAGCCAACCAAACATAAAACTGATGGGGCTGATGAGGCTGTATGTTGACTCTAGAAGAAATATACTTAAGACAAGGACCAAAGAAGACTTTCCTGCCCTATTTACCCAAGCCAAAAAACAAACTTAAGGGGCTGGGAAGTCTTTCTTGTTTTCTTAATTCCTTTCTTCCTGTCTCTCTCTCTTTGACTCTCTCCCTCCCTCTCTCTTTCTTCCTCCTATCTTTCTTTCCTTATTTTTTGGCATATTGAGAAAAATTATTTTCTTTCCCCCTAACCCAAAGGTTTTGAGGTTTCTAGTATGTGAATGAGGAGGTGCTGCTCTCTGGGAGGACCCAGCTCCAGGAAATCAAGACAAAAGTTATTGTCATATGCACCTGAGGTAGTGATAGAGTGGGGATGCCTACTAGTAGGAGATCAAATATTAAAATGCCCCTCTACAGAAGAATTACTAAAAGGATAAGATACCCTGCCAGTTTAGGGAAGAGCAAGAGTACTGAGAGGTACCTGTACACGTAACACAGTGCTATGTTAACATCTGCAGCCCCAGCAGAGAGAGTTGGGGCACAATCAACAGTGGCAGAGATAACTTCCATCAAGAAGTGGGCAGCTTCAACTTTGGGTGGTCAATGGACCAGCAGTGAATGCTACTTCCATTAAGGGAACATAAAACTGAAAGCTTCAAATTACACTTATTCTACTATATACTGTGCTTTCCAGCAAGTCACATGTTCATCCGCCTTCTCTTTGTTTAAAACCTTGATAATAATTCTTCCCTTCTTACAGGTGCCTCTCAAAGTACAGTTAACACAATGCTGTGCTTTTACTAGTTTGGTTATTTAAGAACAATCCCAAATCAGCGTTTCTAATAGACTACATAGGACCCGATGGAGAGAAATAGGCTAGTGTGTTCCAGCTGCTTTGTTCCCCGTTATGACCAAGCAGGAAGTTTCAGAGCAAACCTCCTCCACCTCTCAGGAAGCTTACGTCAAACTGAGTATTGACATCCTGTTGAATATTGTCTTAAAATTGTTTCTTCTCAATTCTAGATACTCACTATTTGAATTAAAATGTTTGAGTAATCTGTCCTGAAATTATGTTTCCTTTTATCCTCAACAGTCTATGTATAAGTTCTAATGACAAATGGGATATCTTCATGACTAATAATGGTAAAAGTTACAATTTTTTAAAAATATTAAGTGCCTATAATTATAACTCTATTTATATCCCTATTCCCTATCCCTTATTCACTTGATCGCTCAAGTAGGCCCCTGGTTAACAAAGTTCTAATTCATTAGGTGCAGCTAATGCACTAAAAATAAACAATACCTTCCATGGAACATCCTGGTGCTTCCATCCAGGACATATTATGTAATATTGAAGCCAGGGAGATGACATGGTGCTGCTTCTGGCTCTTACAGCAACTAGCTGTATTACTTTGGCTAAGTCCCTTAACCTGTTTGGCTTTGGTTTTCTTACCTACAAAATGAGAGGTGTGGGTTCAGTAATCTTAGTACATCCCGTGCGATTCCATAGGAGAGTGGAAATCTTTATCTCAGGTACTGTAAAATCATATTTTTCAATTTAAAAACAAAACAAACACATATTTAAGTATGAGCCACAGCATAAATATGGCACATCTTCCTAGAAGAATTGGCTAGGATTCTCTTTGGTTGCAAGTAATAGAAATCCACTTCAGTCTTGCTTAGACAAGAAGGTGACTTTATTATAAAGAAACAGAGGTGTCTCACAGAATCCAAGGACAGAAATTCAGCAGGACATAAGAAGCCAGGAAGGTGAATGTCACCAGGACTGTCCCTCTCTTGCCCCTCCCTCCTTTCATACATCTGCTTCATCCCACCTCTCTGTAGATCAGGTTCCTTGGCTTCTCCTGACCACATGATGGAAAATAGGACACCTTGTGTTATAGATTGAATCGTGTCCCCCAAAAAGATATGTTGAAGTAGTAACCTCTGTATGTATGAATGTGACCTTGTTTGGAAACAGCGTCTTTTTTTTTTTTTTAATTGTACTTCAGGTGAAGGCTTACAGAACAAATAGTTTCTCATGAAACAGTAGTACACATATTGTTTTATGACATTGGTTAACAACCCCACAACATATTAACTCTCTAAATTCTCAACCTTTTTTTTTTTTTTTTTTGGTGAAAATACACATAGCCAAAGATACAACTTTTCAAAAATTCCTACATACACAGTTCAGTGACATTGACTACGCTCCTCCAATTGTGCAAACAGGGTCTTTTTTGAAGATGTTATCAGTTACATTTACATGAGGTCATACTTAATCCCTTCTGAGTGGTGTCTTAAAAAGCAGAAATAGACACAAGGGAGAACACACCATGTGAAAATGCATCCACAAGCCAAGGGACACCGAGGATTGCCAAGAGCCCCCAGAAGCTAGATGAGAAGCATGGAATGGTTCCTCTTTCAGAACCCTCAGAAGTGATCGACATGGCTGATACTCTGATTTGGACTTCTAGCCTCAAAAGCTGTGAGACAATTTCTATTCTTTAAAACTGCCCACTTTGTGGTGTTTTGTTACAGCAGCCCTAGGAAACTAAGATACTCTGACTGCTCTTGAATTTACAATTTATAGATGAAAGATGATTCTCTGTCAGCCCAAATGTCATATTCCCAGGGAAAGTTTGTAATTGGCCCAGATTGAGTCAGATGCCCACCCATGCACTAGTCAACTCTTATCTAGGTTTGGGACTGCTTAGATTGAACATGACAGCTTTCACCACAATTTTGATGAGGAGGGAAATTTCTAGAAAAGGAATGAATTTGTTTCCTACAGCTGTCATAACAAAGTACCACAAAGTAAATGGCTTAGAGGAACAGATATTTGTCTCACAGTTCTAGATGCTAGGAGTCCAAATTTAGGGTGTTGGCAGGGCCGTGATCTCTTTGAAGGCCCTAGGAGAAGATCCTCTCTTGTCTTTCCCAGATTCTGGTTCACGCAGGCATTCCTTGGCTTACAGCTACAACATAACTTGTTTGTCGCATGGCATTCTTTCTTCTGTATCTGTGTTTCTTCTACTCTTTTATAAGTATACCAGTGAGACTGGATTAAGACCCACCCTACTCCAGTATGATCTTGTGTTAGTATACTGGAATAAGTACAGCCAGAACACTCCTTAGAAGCGAGGGTGGCGAGACTTCTTTTCACTTACTTTGGACATGTTATCAGGAGGGACCAATCCCTGGAGAAGGACATCATGCTTGGTAAAGCAGAGGGTCAGCAAAAAAAAAGAAGACCCTCAATGAGACAGACTGACACAGTAGCTGCAACAATGGGCTCAAACATATCAACGATTGTGAGGATGGCACAGGACCGGGCAACATTTCATTCTTTTATACGTAAGGTCGCTATGAGTTGACATCCACTCGAATGGCACCTGACAACAACAACATAACTAATAACATTCTGCTACTATCCATAAAGTTTTCACTGACCAAGTTTTTCAGAAGTAGACCCCAAGTTCTTCTCAGTCTATCTTAGTCTGAAAGCTCCACTGAAATCTGTCCACCATGCGTGACCCTGCTTGTATTTGAGATGCTGGTGGCATAGCTTCCAGCATCACAGCAACACACAAGCCACCATAGTACGACAAACTGACAGACGAGCGGTGGGGTTTTTCCTTACAGGTAGGAAAACAGGCCAACTTCTCTTCAGTTAATTGAACAGATCCAAAATTGAGTAAAATCTGCCATGAGGATGACAAAATTGTAAATGCTTTTATGCAGCAAACTCTATACTTTTTAACCTCAAAAATGATAAAGTTAAAGGTTTTCTCCTTACCTTGTACTTCTTTAAAATCTTTTTAGATATAATGTTCTTAATGAGAAAAATTAGACTAAATAATATATGCATGTCTCTAGCCATATCTCCCAAGACTAGGCTGAGCCCAGTGAAATGATAAATACGAGTTAAAACTGCAGGGAGCCATGTATCATAGTGGTTTAGAGTGCAGACTCTGGTATCAATCAGACTGTTTGGATTGGAGTCACAGCTTTATTATTTATTGGCTGAGTACCTGGGACATTTTGGCTAACCTCCTTTGCCTCAGTTATGTAACCTCGTCTATAAGATAGGGCTAAATGCATAACCTACTTCACAGGGTTGTTGTAAAAATAACTGAGATAAAACAAGTAAAGTGCTTAGAACAGGGATGGCACGTAGCAAGTTCTCAATAGATGTCAGATTAGTAAGAAAAAATAATATGGAAAGCTCCTGACCATTAACCCAAAAGGAGATTCTAGTTTCAGAAGGGCATTTGTTTTTATACAAGATTTAATCCAAGGATACATCATTTTTTTCCCCATGGCAGCCCAACTCATTTTAGTCCTTGATTCCTGCCCTGATAAGGCATCTTTTTTGGTCTGCGAATTCCTAACTAATTTTGGTACTGACTTTATGTCAACACACTCTCAGACCATAGTGATGAGATAGTGATGATTCTGAGCATACCACAACTCCTTTCTGGTTCCTACCCTACCTGCTCTACGTTGGCAATTTGACCCACCTGTTCTTCAGAGCTTTCAGGAATGCACCACTCCAGTAACCTTCTACTGTGTTTATCTTTCACTCATTCTAATTGGTGCAACGTTCCAGCTCTAACTTAAGCTCCAAAAGAACCCCTTAGGCTCTGTCTGGCAAGTTGTTATTTAAAAGTTGAAATCGAGTGAGGGAGGAGGTTGTATGCGTGTTTGTGCTTCTCTAAATTTTATTGAATATGGTTTCCGACATCTGCCATTGGTAATTAGATAGGTCATACTTTAGGACTAGTATTTTTCTTTAAGAATTATTATTTTTAATAAATAGATATGATAGAAAAAATTAACCAGGTTATGGACTGACTAATCTGTATTCTCTTACCCAAATCAGAGAGTAGACTAAGCAGTAAGCCCACACAACCATAAACCAGGCACAGCATCCACTTGGTGACAGTTACCTGAATTATAAATATTGACTCACAAGAAATAGTGAATTTTTGTAAAGTTAGCCTTATAAAAATAAATATGGAACATAACAATAAATAGCCATTTTAAAATAGTGTCCGGTGACATAATACAATGATGTAAAGAAAAAGTGTCAGGGTTGATTATATAGATAAAAAATAGAAATGGTTACAGGAATTATGATTGTCTGGCCATAAAAGCAATAACCTTTTTGTACAACTTGTGTACAAAACATAAATTTGTTGAAAAATTAACATTTATGTAATACTTCATGATATACTTGTCATATAATCTACCTAATTTATTTTAATAGTATTATAATATAGATGCTATTATTATTCCTATTGTAACGATGACGAAACTAAGGGTAGGAAAGGTTAGGTAACTTGCCCAGGTTCATACTTTTTAAAAGGACCAGAATTCAGTTACATTTGTCCTGACTCCAAATTCTGGACTTTCCCCATTTTATCACGTCTTGTTACTATGTAGGCTGCATTTAAATGTGCAGAAGGACTTAACTATCTAGGTTTGTAGAATCTCCATCCTTAGGAATCCTCAAGAAGAGAGTAACTGTGTCTTGTATAGTTTTGACTGGCCTGAAAGCAGAATTTTAGGCATAATGATCTCTTGACCCTTGAGGTTCTTTCCTGCTTTTTAATTCTCAATTAAATTACTACCGCCTACTTCTCACTAATGTTCATGACTTATGATACCTACCCTACCCTGTAGATTTTCACTGAAGTGGCCTGAGCAGCTGCCTTGAAAAGGCACCCTTCATCAGAAGTCAGTATTGTGAGGTAACCAGGTAGATAATTGTCTCATTAGGTCATAATCATCCGACCACGATTCATAACCTCACAAGATGTTGGAGTTGTAAAGGTTTTCTGGTCCCTCTGATTTCCCTGCACTGACCAGACCTGTTTCCTCCCTGTGAGGCCTGGGCCGCGGGGCAGAGACCCGGGAGGAGCCGCCTGGGCTCATCCCACGTGACGGTCCTTTGGGAAGCCTGGCTGGTGGAAAAACTCAATTAAGCCTCTGTCTTCCCAAGTGTTTTGTTTTGTCTTGGGCGAGAGCCACTCAAAATGCTTTCCGCAGAAATCCTTTGCTGAAATATCTACGGTGATCTGAAGGTCTCTTCAGACCCATTTCAACCCCCCACCCCCGGGGGCAGTTGCCCAGGCCTGAGGGCTCGTCCTGCGGAGCTGGAACAGCCCAGCCCGCAGTGCTGCTCCTCGGTTGTGCGCGGAGGAGCGGGGATCACCGGGAAGCATCGGGAGGATGGCGGGGTCCGAGTGTCCCGGGCCCAAGAGAAGCGCCAGCGCTGGGGCAGGACAGGGAGGACGGCAAGGCCTAGGTCCTCGGAGGAGCCGCAGCTCCTGAAGAGGCTGCGAGAGGCCCGCGGCCAGGGCTACCCAGACGCTATGGTGAGCGCTGGTCCGATGCGAGGGCGCCCTACCGCCCACCCTGGGTGAGTTACTTGGGATCCCAGGTTTAACGTTAAGCAGAAAACGGAAATGATCTGCTTCAAGAAATGCCTTTATTCCACAACGGCGTTAGAAGACCCTTAGAGACTCAATCTCTAATTACAAAAGTACAACCCAGGATAGAAGTCTTTTGAAATCAGTTGTTCCCAAACTCATTAGTGAAGCATAGCGCTCTTCTCTAGAACTGGCCACCTTTCCTAAAAAGCTTTTTATTTATTTTTTATTGTACTTTAGATGAAGGTTTACAGAGCAAATAGTTTCTCATTAAACCGTCCACATATTGTTTTATGATAATGGTTAACAACCCTATGACATGTCAACACTTTCCCTTCTAGACCTTGGGTTCCCTATTACCAGCTTTCCTGACCCCTCCTGCCTTCTAGTCCTTGTCCTTGGACTGTTGTGCCCCATTAGTCTCATTTTGTTTTATGGGGCTGTCTAATCTTTGGCTGTAGGGTGAACGTCGGGTGTGACTTCATTACTGAACTAAAAGGGTGTCTGGGGGCCATAGTCTCGGGATTTCTCCAGTCTCTGTCAGGCCAGTAAGTCTGGTCTTTTTTTGTGAGTTAGAATTTTGCTCTACATTTTTCTCCAGCTCTGTCTGTGACCCTCTGTTGTGATCCTTGTCAGAGTAGTCAGTGGTGGTAGCTGTACTGGACTCAGTCTGGTAGAGGCTGTGGTAGTTGTGGTCCATTAGTCCTTTGGACTAATCTTTTCCTTGTATCTTGTTCTCTTCATTCTCCCTTGCTCCCGAACGGGTGAGACCAGTGGAGTATCTTAGACGGCTGCTCACAGGCTTTTAAAACCCCAGACACTACTCACCAAGGTAGAATGTAGAACATTTTGTTTATAAACTGTTATGCCATTTGAGCTAGATGTTCCCCGAGACCATGGTCCCCACAGCCCTCTGCCCATAAAAATCTTTTATTATTATTTTTTAATTTTAAACTCAGCCCCAAGTCCAGTTCTCTTTTCCAAAAACCTGATGTCTTTATAGGCCCCTAAGACACCGTGGTGTTGAGTATACTTAGCCTATGAAATACAGTCAATAAAAGATGTCTTACAGAATTAAAATCTGTTTTTTTTAATTGCCTACGGTAGAGTGATCTTATTATCAATATAATAATATACATAATAGTTTTTAGAGAAAATATAGGCTTTATCAGTGAGTAAAATAAATATAATGAAAAGCACAGGAAACATGAGTCCTTAGCTCTGTTACTGAAAGCCTTTGTGGCCTCCATGTTTTTTCTACAGAGTGAACAGACAAGCCATCAGAGCATGGAACACCAGATACAAATGTAATTTTAGTTAAGGGGTTTTGTATATGTGTATGTGTAGACAATGGATGTTTCATCTCCCTTAGGTATGATTTTTCTTCTGACTTGATTGCCAGAAGCTGAATGAAAAGACACATCAAGTCCCTTTACTTTATTCAGTGCACTGTGCTTTGGTTGTTAAAAGTGGAGGTGGGAAAGAAATTTCCAGTGGTTCTTTAAATAACTTCTTTCACCTTCTACACTGGAGATTGGTTGAAGGAAGGAAGAAGAAAGGTGACTAACAGAGTCCCTGCTGGCCACATCTCTCAGCTAAATGACTACTGAGCCACTAGATTCCTCCCCAGAGTCAGAAGAGCCCCAGGACCAGATTGTTAATAAATACCTTAACCTTTTCTCTCTCGCTCGCTCTCTCCCTTCTGTTGCCTGACCTCTGGTTCATGGGACATAAGTCTGCAGAAGTGTCTGGCCTGCTGCCTGAACTGCAGATTTTGGATCTGCCAACCCTTGCAACCCTGTAAACCAGCAGAGGCCTCCTTTCTGCTACCTGCAGATTTTGGATTTGTCAGCCCCTGCAGCCACATGAGCCAGTAAAGGTCTTCAGCCTGTCGCCTGACACACGCATTTGGGACTTGCTAGCCCCCAAAGAGATGTGAGCCATTTCCTCACAATTTTGTGAGCCATTTCCTTGAAGTAAATTTCTCTCTATATATATTTATACACACTTCCTTCACTGGTTTCGCTCCACTAGAGAACCCAGCCTCAGATGCTATCCTTATAACGAATATAAAAAATATGGTAGGAAATGTCAAGAGATACCTGAATTCTAAAAACAACTCACCTATTAACGGATTTTATGATCTTGAGTAAGCCACGAATCATTCTTCACATTGTTTTCGTCATTTACAAACTGGGGTTAATAATGCTTCTCCAACCTAACAAAGATGGAAGATTATATACAATAAAATAATGGATAGATTAGCACTTTGGAAAATATAGCATTCCATGTTTGTAGTTATTGCTGCTGTAAATACACAGTTTTTAAACAAAAATAAGCTCTGTGTGGAGGGGGTTACAATGAGAATGATAACACAAGATGGAAGCATGAGAAATAAAATAATCAAGGAATTTTAATAACAATAATATTTTCCTGTGGCTTAGTCCCTCTCAGATATTAGTGGAAAGTAGATGATGACACATGTAGCGCAACCCAGTTTCATTAAACTAATGAGAAATTACCAGTCCATCTTCAAGATGCTAGGTTGTTCCAGGGTTTAGAGTAGGATAGGATAGCTCTGAGGGACCCAACTCAAGGGAGTAGGAGTAGAGGTTCCTTATGTCCTAAAGGGCAGGGGAGTTGTAGATTCTCCTAGAAGTTCCGATCAGTTTCAAAGAGTATGTGCTACCAAGGGATTCCAATTAGCATAATCATAAGGAATAACAGGATCAAAATGGGTTGTTTGGGGTTGCTGGAATTATTCTGCCCTGGGGATTTTCTGGAATTTAAGGATAACCCCAAATGATACATTAGAATGGCAATGGACCAAATTAGATGCCCTAAACCTCCCAAATCTTTAGACTACAGACTGAGTTACTGGTTTTGTGGTTATGTACTCAGATTTCTGGTATTGGTATCAGATTCAAATAGGGAATTTTTTCTTTCTTAAATATTTTATGCTCATTTACTGGTAAACATTTACATTTAAGTAAATTAAGGCTCACACAAGTTAAATAACTTACATAAAGTTATACAGAGCTAGATTTTGAACCTAGGCATAGTGGCTCCAGTGTCCATACTCTTAATCACTGTACTATGCTGCTCATGTTACTATGCTTTTAAATTACATCTTACACAGCCCTAAGACCATGAGAAAATTTTATGTTCTTTTTAAACAGGTTTGTGAGATACAGGGCCTACATGTGTGTGTGTGCGCAGACACATACACACACAATTAGTTGACAACTAATTTTGTATGCATTCAGGAAAAAGTTATCTGACAGCTGCAAAAGTATTGCAGGCTATAGGCCTTTGTTTTTATAAAATACCAAAAGAAGAGAGTAAAGATGTGTAGCTTAGATAGATTGAAGCATAGAAAATTTAAGGCATTGTACCCATTTCTGAACATTTTGACAAATGTATAAATGATTTATAAGCCTGTGTTTTCATGAATAAATTTAGTAACCACAGGAATAACTCATTCACACTCTGGCCTCTGAGTTCCTTGGGCTCATCTTCAATGACTCCTATGTTCTTATCTTATATCTTGTCACCATTTAGAAGTACTCTGTTCCTAAAATAAAAGTTTTAGATATTCTAATCTGTGACCACAGTGTCCTGTCTGTTCATCTCTCTCGCTCAGATACTTCTACTATTCCTCAGCTCTCTAGCCAACATCCCTCTCCTGGTATTAATTCCTTCCTTCTTTATGATCTATAACTTTGACTTCTTTTTTGAGAATTGACCTAACTGCTTGACCCTGTTGTTCTTCCCTCTTGCTTACTGCTTACCCTCTTACTCAACCCTTGTTGAATCAAACTGTTTCCCTCTCTGATCCTGTACCTCGTCTTATCTTCTTAGTATTGCTGGAGAAAGCAACATAACTGTGGATATTTTTTCCACTGTAAATTCTTGGTCTTCAATCTTCCCATTAGCCTTACTGTATTTCCCTATTTTTAATCTCTCTCACATTTTCATTGTAGCCATATCAGACATTTTCTACTCCTTCCATACTTCGAACCCTTCCGTCTACACTTCCTTACTTTTTAGCAACTGTCTTGAATTTGTATTTCTTAAAGAAAATAGAAGCTCTCATATAAGAATTCTCTTAACTTCCTCAAATTCAACTACCTCAATATATGCTGTTTCACCTCCCCTAGTTGCAAGGGAAGAAATTAATACAGTCCTGTTTAATGCAGACGTCAGTATGGATTCCACTTGAATGTGAAGACAACTAAAATCCTTACAAGTGGACCGAGAAACATTATCATGATAAACAGAGCAGAAATTGAAGTTGTCAAGGATTTCTTTCTATTTGGATCAACAATCAACATCCGTGGAAACAGCAGTCAAGAAATTAAATGACATGGTGCATTGGGCAAATCTGTTGCAAAAGACCTCTATAAAGTTTTAAAGGAGGCAGTGATGGTTCAGTGGTAGAATTCTCACCTTCCGTACGAGAGACTTGGGTTCGATTCCTGACCAATGCATCCCATGTGCATCCACCACCCATCTATCAGTGGAGGTTTGTGTGTTGCTGTGATGCTGAACAGGTTTCAGTGGAACTTCCAGGCTAAGATAGACTAGGAAGAAAGGCCTGGCAGTCTAATTACAAAAATCAGCCTATGAAAATCCTGGATCACAAAGGTCCGATTTGCAACCAATTATGGGGATGGCGCAGAACTGGGCAGTGTTTAGTTCTGTTGTGCGTGGGGTCACTGTGAGTTGGGGGCCACCTCTACGACAACTTACAACAGAGGTTTTAAAAGCAAAGATGTCATTTGATGACTAATGTACGTCTGACCCAAGCCATGGTCTTTTCAACTGCTTTATATGCACATGAAAGTTGGATAATGACAGACAGAAGAATTGATGCATTTGAACTGTGGTGCTAGTGAAAAATATTGAATGTAGTCAGTCTTTGGAATACAACTAGAATGTTCCTTAGAGGCAAGCATGGCTAGATTTTGGCTAGCTTACTTTGGACACATCATGAGGAAAGACCAATCACTAGAAAATGACATCATGTTTGGTAAAGTAGAGGGCCAATGAAAACAAGGGAACCCCTCAATGATATGGATTGATACAATAGCTGCACAATTTACTCAAACACCAATGATCATCAAGATGGTGCAGGATTGGGCAATGTTTCATTCTGTTATAAGGTCTCCATGAGTTGGATCCAACTCGACAGCAACTAACAGCAACAATGTTCTAGATTTCATCCTGCCCTTGCTTCCTAATTATTCTATTATCACCCTCCCCAATATGTTCAGCCACTCCTTCTCAACTCGATCTTTCCATTAGCATTTTAACCTACTCAAGTCTCTCCCATCATAAAAACCAAAAGCAAAATCAGGAATGTTATTTGGCTTTTCATACCTCTCTACCTATTGCTCTTGTTTCTTCCTCTTCTCACCTAACTTTTGAAAGAGTTGTTATGCTCACTATCTATAGTTCTTCACGTCCCACTCATTCTGTGGTCTACTACAATCTGTCTTTGACTACCAACATTCTTCTAAAACTACTTTTTCCAAAGCTACCAATAAGTCTCAAAAATCCAATGGACACTTTTTAAAAATTAAGATATGGTTCACATACCATAAAAGTCACCATTTTAAAGTGTAAAATTCAGTGTTTTTTAGTATATTCACAAACTTATGCCACCAACACCACTATCTAATTCCAGAATATTTTCATCACACTAAAAAGAAACCCTATACCCATTAGCACACTTCCCAGTCCCCTCTCCCCTTAGAACCTGGAAAACCACTACTGTATTTTTATGCCAATAATGCTCACCTTCTATGTTTGTTTGCCAATCACTCCCTCCCCCAGAGAGGTATTTTCATAAGTGCCGTTTTTACAAGTTGCCGTAAAAAAAATTAGCATAGCACACTATGAAAATACCTCACAGGGGGAGGGCATAGTAGGCAAACAAACGTAGAAGGCATGAGTTATTTGCATAAAAATATGGTAATCTATTTTCTCTATATATATTTTGCCTATTCTGGACATTTCATATAAATGGAATCATACAATATGACCTTTTGTGGTTGGCTTCTGTCTTAGGCTGAGTTATCTAGAGAAGCAAAACCAGTGAAGTGTATATATACATATATATATATACACATTATATATGTATGTATATGTATATATATTTGTTGTTGTTGCTAGGTGCTGTTGAGTCAGCTCCGACTCATAGCAATCCTATAGGACAGAGTATAACCACCTCATAGGGTTTCTAAGGAGCAGCTGGTGGATTTGAACTGCCGACCTTTTGGTTAGCAGCCGAGCTGTTAACCACTACAACCACCAGGGCTCCATACACACACACACACACACACACACATACATGTATTTACATATATATAAAGAAATTTATCTCAAGGAAATGGCTCACACAGTTGTGGAGGCTGGCAAGTCCCAAGTCTGTGGGTCAGGCATCAGGCTGGAGGCTTCTCCTGACTCACATAGCTGCAGGGGCTGACAAACCCAAGATCGGCAGGTAAAATGGCAGGCTGCTGGCTTACAGGCTGCACAGCCTGACAAATCCAAGATCAGCAGGTAAGACAATAGGTTGCTGGCTCACAGGCTGTGGAGGCCAATGAATCGCAAGATCAGCAGGCAGTACTACAGGCCACTGGCTCAAGTCCCCAAAACCAGATGTCAGGTGATGATGAGCCAGATGCAAGATCCAAAGCAAGCAAGCAAGCTCTGCCATGTCGTCCATATATATATTGGCTGCAGGCCACACTCCTGAAGAAAATCCCTTTATAACCAATGGCCTGATCACATCAGATCACATCATGGAAGATGACTACATAATTATACAACTTCCAAATTACGTCATTACATAACTACCAAACTACATCATTACATAACTACCAAACCACTGAGAATTATAGCCCAGCCAAGTTGACACACAACCTTAACCATCACAGTCCACCCCTTATCAACTTGGCACCTGTACACCCTCCTTAAACCACACACAATCGGTAAATAAACAGTGACAAATTACATACTTGTACCTAACATGATACAACTAACGTGTACATTCAAAAACACACTAGCCCTGTTTACATCTTATATTTTATAAGTGAAGAAAACAAAAATATTTGATGCACACTGTCTTAGGCTGGGTTCTCTAGAGAGGCAAAGCCAGTAAAGCATATAAATATATGCATATATAGAGAGATTTATATCAAGGAAATGGCTCATGCAGTTGTAGAGGCTGTAACGACCCAAGTCCGTGGGTCAGGAAAGAGGCTTCTCCTGATTCACGTAGCCACAGGGGCTGGCAAACCCAAGATCAGTAGGCCAGAGAGCAGGGCTGTTGCTCACAGGCTATGAAGATCGACAGATCCCAAGATCAGCAGGCAAGACTGCAGGTAAGCTGGTAGCTCAAGTCCCAAGAACCAGAGGTCAGACGAACAGAAGCCAGCTGCAGGATCCAGAACAAGCAAAGGCCCCTGACCCCTGCCTAAACTTCTGCCCACACTTGATGCAGGCCACACGCCCAAAGAAACTCCCCTTCAACAGATTGGCTACTCACAGCAGATCCCATTATGGGGGTGATCACATATCAAATCTCAACAGGGAAGTGATCACAACATATATGACTGCCAAAACACTGAGAATCTTGGCCACACCCAAGTTGACACACAGTCTTAACCATCACACACACATACAAGGAAGAAATACTCTTAGTAATTACAGTCCTTGTTTCGGCAACTGGTCACATGGTTGTAACTTGTAGTTAGAACCACCTTCGTCCACCACCCATTCTGTATTCCCTTTACCCCCAGCATGCACCTCAGCTGGTTGTGGTTCTTTGCCCAGTGGGGTGACCCAAACCTGCATTCCTGAAGGGTCTGGGCTATTAGTAGTCATGTTGGAATTGGGTTGCTGTAGTTTTCCATTGCCTTTAATCACAGGGCATAGTAGTATTAAGAGATGCCCTAAGGGATTTCCCATATTACAGACATATTCTTCTTTATTTCCATTATGTAACATCAATCTGATTTCCCTTGGTAATCAGGATCAATCACACCAGCCAATATGGTAACTCCCTTCTTTATCTAGTGATCCAGTGGCATGAGAAGCCCAAAGTGGCCGAGTGGCATTCTTAACTTCTAGTTCAATGGAGTCAGTGTTGTGTCTCCAGGAGGGAGCATTCCTCCCTTTTGAACTAAGACCTCTAGACCTGCAGAGCATAGGGTCATGGGGACAGGAAACAAAAATCTTTCAACTGGGTCACTAGGGGTAATAGTGAGTGATGCCACTCCCATTTCCACACCTTGATTCCTAGATCCGTGAATCCTGGCTATAGGAGAAAAAGCAGCATATATTGGATGCTGGTTTAGAGCATATACAACCTCCTGGAGACAATTGTCCCAACCCTGCAAAGTATTTCCACCTAACTGGTGCCATAATTGTGTCTTGAGGAGGCCACTCCATTCTATCAAGCCAGCTGCTTCAGGCTAATGGGGAATGTGGTAGGACCACTGAATTCCATGAGCATGGGCCCATTGCCTCACTTCATTTACTGTGAAGTGAGTCATTTGATGCAAGGCAATGCTGTGTGGGATACTGTGATGGTTGATAAGGCGTTCTGTGAGTCCATCAATGGTAGTTTTGACAGAGCATTGTGTGCAGGGAATGCAAATCTGTATCCAGAGTGTCTATTCTAGTAAGAACAAAACGCTTCCCTTTCCATGATGGAAGTAGTCCAATGTAATCAACCTGCCACCAGGTTGCTGGCTGATTGCCTCAAGAAATAGTGCCATACTGGGGACTCAGTGTTGGTCGCTACTGCTGCAGATTGGGCACTCAGCAGTGGCTGTAGCCAAATTGGCCTTGGTGAGAGACAGTCCATGTTGCTGAGCCCATGCATAACCTCCATCCCTGCCACCATGACCACTTTGTTCATGAGCCCATTGGGCAATGACAGGTATGGCTTGGAAATGAGGATGTCTGCTTTCCACAGAACACATCATCCTATCCACTTGATTGTTAAAGTCCTCCTCTGCCGAGGTCACCCTTTGGTGAGCATTCACATGAGACACAAATATCTTCACTTCTTTGGCCCATTCAGAGGGGTCTATCCACACACTTCTTCCCCATACCTCTTTGTCACCAATTTTCCAATCATGTTCCTTCCAAGTCCCTGATCATCCAGCCAAACCATTGGCCGCAGCCCATGAATCAGTATACAATCGCATATCTGGCCATTTCTCCTTCCAAGCAAAGTGAACAACTAGGTATAGTGATTGCAGTTCTGCCCATTGGGAGGACTTCCCTTCACCACTGTCCTTCAGGGAGGTCTCAGAAAGGGGATGCAGTGCTGCTGCTGTCCATTTTTTACTGCTGCCTGCATATCATGCAGAACCATGTGTAAACCAGGCATGAGTTTTCTCTTCCTCAGTCAATTGATCATAAGGAACTCCCCATGAGACCACAGGTGCAGACTGGGAGGGGGAAGATAATGTGACAGGAGAGGAGACCATGGGCATTTGAGCCACTTCTTCATGGAGCTTATTTGTGTCTTCAGGTCCTGCTAAAGCCCAATCTCATATACACCACCTCCATTTAATGATGGAGTGCTGCTTTGCACATCTGACTTTATGACTCTGTGGATCAGAAAACACCCAGCTCATGATAAGCAGCTCAGGCCACATGGTGACCTGCTGGCCCATGGTTAAGCATTCAGTCTCTGCTAAGGCCCAGTAACAAGCCAAAAGCTGTTTCTCAAAAGGAGAGTAGTTATTTGCAGAGGATGACAGGGCTTTGCTCCAAAATCCTAAGGGTCTACGCTGTGATTCACCAATAGGGACGTGCCAAAGACTCCAAACAGCGTCTCTGTCTGCCACTGACACTTCAAGCACCATTGGATCAACCAGATCATATGGCCCAAGAGGCAGAGTGGCTTGCATGGCAGCCCAAACCTGTCGCAGAGCCTTGTCTTGTTCTGGATCCCACTCAAAAGTAGCAGAGTTTCAAGTCACTTGATAAATGGTCTGGAGTAACACACTCAAATAAGGGATATGCTACCTCCAAAATCCAAAAAGGCCCACCAGGCATTGTGCCTCCTTTTTAATTGTAGGAGGGGCCAGATGCAATAACTTATCTTTCACTTTAGAAAGAATATCTTGACATGCCCCACACCACTGGACCCATAGAAATTTCACTGAGGTGAAGGCACATGAATTTTTTTTTTTTTTTTACTGTACTTTAGACGAAGGTTTGCAGAACAAACTAGTTCCTCATTAAACAATTAGTACATATATTGCTTTATGACCTTGGTTAACAACTCCATGACATGTCAACACTCTCCCTTCTCAAACTTGGGTTCCCTATTAACAGCTTTCCTGTCTCCTCCTGCCTTCTAGTCCTTGTCCCTGGGCTGTTGTGCCCCATTAGTCTCATTTTGTTTTATGGGCCTGTCTAATCTTTGGATGAAGGGTGAACTTCAGGAGTGACTTCATTACTGAGCTAAAAGGGTATCCGGGGGCCATACTCTTGGGGTTTCTCCAGTCTCTGTCAAGCCAGTAAGTCTGGTCTTTTCTTGTGAGTTAGAATTTTGTTCTACATTTTTCTCCAGGTCTGTCTGGGATCCTCTATTGTGATCTCTGTCAGAGCAGTCAGTGGTGGTAGCCAGGCAACATCTAGTTGTACTGGACTTGGTCTGGTGGAGGCCATGGTAGATGTGGTCCATTAGTCCTTTGGACTAATCTTTCCCTTATATCTTTAGTTTTCTTCATTCTCCCTTGCTCCTGAAGGGGTGAAACCAGTGGAGTATCTTAGATGGCCGTTCACAGGCTTTTAAGACCCCAGACACTACTCACCAAAGTAGAATGTAGAACATTTTCTTTATAAACGATGTTATGCCAATTAAACTAGATGTTCCCCAAGACCATGGTCCCCACAGCCCTCAGCCCAGCAATTTGGTCCCTTAGGGAGTTTGGATGTGTCTATGGAGCTTTCATGACCTTTCTTTGTACAAGTTGTACTGGCTTCCCCGGTATTGTGTACTGTCTTACCCCTTACCAAAGTTACCACTTATCTATTGTCTATTTAGTGTTTTTCCATCCTCACCCCTCCCCTCCCTCATAACCATCAAAGATTGTTTGTTTTTGTGTACAAACCTTTTCATGAGTTTTTACAGTAGTGGTCTGATACAATATTTGTCCTTTTGTGATTGACTTATTTCACTCAGCGTAATGCCCTCCAGATTCATCCATGTTATGAGATGCTTAGCAGATTCATCATTGTTCTTTATCTTTGCATAATACTCCATTGTGTGTATGTACCATAGTTTGTTTATCCATTCATCTGTTGATGGGCATCTAGGTTGTTTCCATCTTTTTGCTATTGTGAACAATGCTGCAATGCACATGGGTGTGCATATGTCTATTCGTGTGACAGCTCTTATTTCTCGAGGATATATTTCTAGGAGTGGGATTGCTGGATCATCTGGTATTTCTATTTCTAGCTTTTTAAGGAAGCGCCATATCACTTTCCAAAATGGTTGTACCATTTTGCTTTCCCACCAGCAGTGCATAAGAGTTCCAGTCTCCCTGTAGCCTCTCCAACATTTGTTATTTTCTGTTTTTCTGATTCATGCCAGTAATGCTGGGGTGAGATGGTATCTCACTGTGGTTTTGATTTGCATTTCTGTAATGGCTAATGATCGTAAGCGTTTCCTCCTGTGTCTTTTGGCTACTTGAATATCTTCTTTGGTGAAGTGTCTTTTCATTTCCTTTGCCATTTTTAAATTGTATTATTTGTCTTTTTGTTGTAGAGGTGTTGGTTTTTTGGTAGATTTTAAAGATTAGACCTTGATTTGTAATAGTTAAAAAAAAATTTCCCATCTGTAGGTTCTGTTTTTGCTCTTTTGGTAAAGTCTTCTGATGAGCATAAGTGTTTAATTTTTAGAAGATCCCAGTTGTTTAGTTTATCTTCTGGAGTTTGTGTGTTGTTGGTTATGGTTTGTATCTTGTTAATGCTGCGTATTAGGGCCTCTAGCATTGTTCCTATTTTTTCTTCTATGAACTTTATAGTTTTAGGCTTTATATTCAGGTCTTTGATCCATTTTGAATTAGTTTTTGTATATGGTGTGAGGTATGAGTCCTGTTTCAGTTTTTTGCAGATGGATATCCAGTTTTGCCAGCACCATTTGTTAAAAAGACTGTCTTTTCCCCATTCGATGGACTTTGCACCCTTGTTGAAGATCAGGTGACCATAGGTGGATGGATTTACATCTGGGTTCTCAATTCTGTTCCATTGATCAATGTATCTGTCATTGTACCAGTACCAGGCTGTTTTGACTACCATAGCTGTATAGTAGGTTCTGAGGTCAGGTAGTGTGAGTTCTCCTACTTTATTCTTCTTCTTTAATAGGCACCTGAATTTTTGCTGGTTTAATTTCCCACCCTCTAACACACAAATGTCTTATCAGTAAGTCTACAGTCATTGGTACTTCTTTCTTGCTAGGTCCAGTCAGCATAATGGCACCAATTTAATGGACCAGTGTGATGTCTTGTGGAAGGGAAAGGCGATCAAGATCCCTGCATACTAAGTTATGACATAGGGCTGAAAAGTTGATATACTTCTGGGGTAGAACAGTGAAGGTGTATTGCTGGCCATACTCACTGAAGGCAAACTGCTACTGGTGACCTTTGAAATCAGAATCGAAAAGAAGGCATTGGTCAGATCAATAGCTGCATACCAAGTACCAGGAGATGCATTAATTTGCTCAAGCAATGAAACCACATCTGGAAGATCAGCTGCAATTGGAGTCACCACCTGGTTAAGTTTACAGTAATCCACTGTCATTATCCAAGATCCATCTGTTTTTTTGCTCAGGCCAAATAGGTGAGTTGAATGTGTATGTGGTGGGAATCACCACCCCTGCATCCTTCCAGTCTTTGATGGTGGCAGTAACCTCTGCAATCCCTCCAGAAATACAGTATTGCTTTTGGCTTACTGTTTTCATAGGTAGAGGCAGTTCTAATGGCTTCCATTTGGCTTTTTCTACCATAATAGCCCTTACTCCATATGTCAGGGATGCAGTGTGTGGGTTCTGCCAGTTGCTAAGTATGTCTATTTCAATTATGCATTCTGGAACTGGGGAAATCACTGCAATATGGGTTCAGGGAAACACTGGACCCACTGTGAGACCCACCTGAACTAAGACTCCATTTTTTATACACCTCCACTCTGACTGGTGAGCACGGTGACATTTTGGGTCTCCTGGAATTAGTGTCAGTTCAAAACCAGTGCACAGTAATCCCTGAATATTCTGATTATTTTCTTTTCCCCAGTGAACAGTCACTTTCATAAAAGGCCAGAGATTCCTATGGGGAAGGCTGTGAGTAAGATCAACAGTATATTTTTTTGTCAGTGGTGGGATCCTTCCTCAAGGGGACCTGGCCTCCCCTTCATTTAACGGATTGTGAGTCTATAAATAGGCTCAAGTCTGGAAATTAATTGAGAGGCCGTGACTTGGCGATTCAAGTTAGACTGCCATTCACTTGACCTAGAATTCTTCTGCTTGTACAGATCAAATAAATATTTAGCAGATTTCCCGTCTATTTCACTCCTAGGGACACCATGACTAAGTAGCCAACACCAGAAGTCCATATGAGTCAGACTATTCATATTACTGCTTTGTCTCTACTCTCCATTATGGTAACAACGTCCACCTTGTCTTTGTCAATTGAGTGCCGCCACTTGGCCCCTACTACTATGGGGTCCAAGCAGCACCACTGTAGTTAGGTGTCTTAATTCAATTAGGGCAGTTCCCACTGTCAAATCTGATTTATGTAAAACAGCTGTCACAGCAGTCTTCGAGGATGCTGGGGCTCCCTTCACGAATTTGTTTCTCACTGTTGTGATAAAAGGTGTCCTCTGGGCACTCTATATGTGGGTCTGTGGGTCTAACCTGATAAATCTACTCTACAATACCAATTTCTCTAAGCCTTTGGATACCTTCTACAGTATATCAACACAGGTCTCTTCAACTTGATTTAGTGTAGGCCATCGCGTAATCCATCCTTCAGCAAACCAAGCAAATAAACTATTAGATCCTTTCCTAACCTCTCAAGCTGAAACATGGAATGAAGAATCTGTGCTTAGTGGGTCCATATTAATAAACTCAGACTGATCCCATTTTCTGTTCCTTGCACAATTATCCCACATGTTTAATAGCCATTCCCACACATATTCCTTAGGTTTCTGTTTGTACATATTAGAAAAGTCAAGCAGTTCTTTTGGAGTGTAGCATACCTCTTTGTTGGTTATACTTTGTACTTCACCTTTTGGGACTCGCTGGGACTTAAGTCTAGTTATAGATCTAGAAGTAAAAATGAGTGTTGTGGTTGGGTCCTGGGAATATTCAGCAATATCTTGTAAGGCAGCTACCCCTGGTAATGCCCCAGGCAATGACTCAGATGCCACCCCAAGTGATGACTCAGACAAAGGCTCTTCAGACACAGCTGGGTTAATCTCATCACATGACAGTGGAGGGGATAATGGTTTTACTGTGGAGGGTGACTTAGCAGACAATAATGGAGTAATCTCTTCAGATGGGAGTAAGAAGCCTGGTTCTGCTGGCAGGAGTGATTGAAGAGAATTTAGAGGCTCATTGTCCCCAACTTCCTGATTGTCTGCCCGTATGTCACCATCCCAAGTTTCAGTATCCCTTTTCTTCCTGATCAATGCCCTCACTTTAACTTCAGACACCATTTGAGGTTGGGAATTCAGTTGTTGTTGTAATTCAGTCACTCTTATGATAAGACTCTGGGTTTGGTTTTTTGCAGTATCAGCTCTGTTACTACAAGACATAAGGCTTCCTTTCAGGGAACAAGTGGCAAATTTGAGGTGTTTTATGTGGCGCTTGAGCTGTGACTCAGAAGCCCTTAGCTCATCTCTTTCTTTCATCACTTTGTCTAGTGAAAGTAGGACCAACCAACCAGCTTCCCATTACTTTTCATTCTGTCAACATTGTAGAAAAGTATCAAACATGCAGTCACCCAGAGCCTTGCTTCTCACCAATACTTGATCTATGAGTGGTGATATTTTGCATATTAATATTGCCACCTCATGCCATGGGTTAGCAGCACCCTCTTTACTGCTGGAGGCAAAGTCATCAGCACCTTTAAGACTAGTCAAACTTGAGAACTAATTTAGCTCATCCTTAAGATTTTCTTTCTCTAGAACCACTCTTGGTACAAAATATCTTAGGCTGGATTCTCTAGACAAGCAAAAGCATATATATATATAAAGAGACTTATCTCAAGGAATCAGCTCACATGGTTGTAGAGGCTGGCAAATCCCAAGTCCATGGGTCAGGTGTCAGTCTGGAAGCTTTTCCTGACTTATGGAGCTGCAGAGGCTGACAAACCCAAAATCAGCAGGTCATATGGCAGGCTGCTGGCTCACAGTCTTTGGAGGTTGAAGAATCCAAGATCAGCGGGTTAGATGGCAGGCTGCTGGCTGATAGACTGCAGAAGCTGACAAATCCAAGACTGGTAGGTGTGTTAGTTATCTGGGGCTGCTATAACAGAACTACCACAAGTGGATGGCTCTAAAAAACAGAAGTTTATTTTCTCACAGTCTAGTAGGCAAGAAGTCCAAATTCAGGGCACCAGCTTCAGGGGAAGGCTTTCTTTCTCTTTTGGCTCTGGAGGAAGTCCTTGTCATCAGTCTTCCCCTGGACTAGGAGCTTCTCAGCACAGGGACCTCGGGTCCAAAGGACACGTCCTCCTGGCTATACTTTCTTGGTGATATGAGGTCCCCATGTCTCTCTGTTCCCGTCTCTCTTTTATATCTCAAAAGATATTGACTTGAGACACAATCTAATCCTGTAGATTGAGTTCTGCCTCATTAACATAACTGTTGCTAATCCTACCTCATCAACATCATAGAGATAGGATTTACAACACAAGAAAATTACCTCAGATGACAAAAAATCATGGCCTAGCCAAGTTGACAGACATTTTTAGGGGACACGATTCAATTCATGACAGCAGGCAATATGGCAGGATGCTGGCTTATGTCCGAAGAACCAGAGGTCGGATGATGATGAGCCAGATACAGGACCCAGAGCAAGCATATATATTGGATGCAGGCCACACCCCCGAGGAAACTCCTCGGATAACTGATTGGCTGATCACATCAGATCACATCATGAAGGATGACTACATCATTACATAACTGCCAAATTACATCATTACATAACTGCCAAACCACTGAGAATTATGACCCAGCCAAGTTGACACACATCCTTAACCACCACAGGGCCCTTGGCATTAGTATTTTTTTTTGTTTTTGCTTTTTTTTGTTGTTGTTGTTGTTGTACTTCAGGTGAAGGCTTACAGAACAAATAGTTTCTCATGAAACAGTAGTACACATATTGTTTTATGATGGCATTAGTATTTTTTAAAACTCTTTCGGGGATTGTAATTGCAGCCAGGGTTGGGAAACAGTACTCTACAATTGCAGCTTACCATTGTTAGGTTCCTACTTATTTAAAAACCACTAAGGATGTCTTTCTCGTCTGATAGGGTATCCTTAGAAAATAACAGTGATCTGAAAGTATCATGAATGCAACTTGCATCCCTAGAACTTCTTAGCTGTTGCACCTGTGTGGCTTGGCTTTTTGCTTCACCATTTCTTTGGTTTCCTTATAAATGACTCTTGCTTTCTGGTAACTTTACCACCCCTTCATCTTCCTGTTCTGAAGCCCAATAAAGGTTTCTGGCTTGCCTGCTCACAATAATAAGCAGCTCCAGATTGGTCCCACCTGTGTTTCTGTCCTATTGCCTTAAGTATTCCTGTGGATGAAACCAATATAATTTGATTCCTGCTTAGTACCCCAAGTTTTGGTTTGAGAGATTTTAATTCTCTTATACAGTGAAAATTGCATACTCATAAATAGTTCTATCACAATGGTCAGCTCATCTTACTATGCAGCCATAGTGATTAGTGAAGGTAAGTTATAGAATTACCCTGATAACCTTAGCAAAAGAAGAAATGGGATTAATTTTGAATAACATTCTAAGAGAATCCATGTTGGCTTCTAATGACCACTATGTACTTCCATAAATGCCCATAAGCCAATGTTTAATAAACTGCTCTAGAATGTTGCAGGGTATCAGAATCAAGTTTTCTTCATGTAATTATTAGAATATATCCTTTTCCTTTCTTTGAAAATTGGAAAAGTTGTCAGTCTTCACTTTTCCAGGAACTTGCTCTCTCCCTATTCCCCCCCACCTTTTTTTTTTTTTTTTTTTTTTTTACATTATTTCTCAGAGGCTACTAACATTGGCTCTGAAATCAATAGGTAAATTTTTTTGGTACCTAAAAGTATGGTTCTCGGGAATCCTGGAGTCTTGAACTCAGTTGAAGTGAGTAGATGGATAGTTCTTATTATTTCTTCACATATTGTGGACTTCTTTATTATTATTTTTTATTGTACTTTAGATGAAGGTTTACAGAACAAACTAGCTTCTCATTAAACAGGTAATACACATACTGTTTTATGACATTGGTTAACAACCCCACGACATGTCAACACTCTCCCTTCTCGACCTTGGGTTCCCTATTACCAGCTTTCCTGTCCCCTCCTGCCTTCTAGTCCTTGCCTCTGGGCTGGTGTGCCCCTTTATTCTCATTTTGTTTTATGGGCCTGTCTAATCTTTGGATGAAGGGTGAACCTCAGGAGTGGCTTCATTACTGAGCTAAAAGGGTGTCCGGGGCCATACACTCGGGGTTTCTCCAGTCTCTGTCAGGCCAGTAAGTCTGGTCTTTTTTTGTGAGTTAGAATTTTGTTTTATATATTTCTCCAGCTCTGTCCAGGACCCCCTATTGTGATCCCAGTCAGAGCAGTCAGTGGTGGTAGCCTGTGGACTTCTTTGGGATTGTTCATTTGACATACATTAGTGAGCACCATCATGTGCTGAACTTGAACAAAGCTGAATAACCAAGGAATTTACTCTCCATTTGGGGATGGAGATATGTCCCCACCTAATATACATTCTTGTATGGATGAAATTGATTGGATCGGGTAGATAAAGTTCTGAGTGTGAACATAGCTGGCTTTAAAATTCCAAATTTCTAACACTGGTTTTCAGATTTTAAAGCCTATTCCAGAGGTATGGATAATGTTAACAGTTTCACTTGGGGGCTAGAGAGCAGTTTCCAAATATTTTGATTTTTTTCTTTCCAGCTTGAAAATGTTTCTTTTGGCTTAGAAGATGGAAGAAATATAGTAATTGAGTAGTTCAACTCTCTTTTTTCAGCTATTAATATTATACTATTTTACTTCTTTTTTTGAAATATTTTCTCCCATGAACTCCTAAAGAGAGTCTGCAGATAAAGAAAGAAAATTTATATCAAGGTAGAGATTTTACAATTTTGGTATTATATGTGAATGTCAGTCTTTGGGCATATAGTCAGAGTGCCAAAAGCAGGTTTGGCTTAACAAATATTTACTAGCAAGTTACTCATAACACATTTTATAATCTGCCTTAAAATCTGCCTTTTCCACCTTCAGAACAGTGGTAGGGAGGAGAGTTAATAATAATGACTGTATAATTAATATTTACTCCATGCCAGGAACCTTTTTCAGTTGATCCTGACAACAACCTTCTGAGGTAGACACTATTATTAACTGTATTTACAGATCAGGAAGTAGACACAGAGACATTAAATAACATACACACATTGCTTAGTTGCAAGCTACTAAGTAGCAGAGGCAGGATTCAAACCCAAACCTTCTTGACTTAAGGGCATATGTGTGTAACTACCTACAAAACACCCTCTTCCCCTCTGTAGTTCTCTGCCACGCTATGAAGTAAAGCTTGACTTCCTGCCTTCCTTCAGGTGGTTGGTGGGATACTTAAGACAGGCTTGAAATGATGCTTGGAAGCTGCTGACTCAGCGATTTCATCTCTTCTTAATTCCATCCCTACTGCGTGTCTGTGGTGGTGGCTTTTCTAAAAACTTACACTTTTCTTCAGAGGCATATGAAAACAAAAAATGAAAATAAAAAAAGGAGGGGCTTTTTCTAGCCCCTCTGCTCTTCAGAGAGCTTCATGGACTCAGTAGAACCCATGGGGCTTGTTTGAATACATGCTTTCTCTTCTGTCTTGGCATCCTGCACATATCTGCAACAGACAGAAATACAGACATGTACCTTTCCCCCATATACTCTATTTTATATTTCTAGAGTTTGAATTCAACATCTGATTATAGCCCATTTACCAGGATTGTGTATAGAGAATAGCTGAGAAAGGAGAAAATTTTTTTTTTTTTTTCTAATAACTAAGCTTTCAGTAAGGTAACCTCTAATAAAAGAGATTTGAAAACAAACATACCTTCACTTCACTATAAATTACAAAAGTGACCTTAACCACTTCAGTAATGGCTCAGCTACTAATTATGATCAACTTTAATAGAATGTTGAGTTTATACTACTGTTTTCTTGCAGGTTACTGGTTTTTAACTGCTAGAAGTAAAAAACCAGTAGAGTAAATAGAACACATTCACAGCAATATGAAATTCAGCCTATAACTTTTCAACACCAAAAAAAGGTAATTTTTAAAGCATTTCTTAGCCATTTAGAGCTTTTGTTATCTGTAACTGCATTTAGTATTTAAGATTTGACGGTCTGATTTGAATAGTTTGGTATCAGCTATATAAATTAAATATTCTAGATTATTTGTAAACATTGTGAAATATTCTCCATGAATCCGCTATCTCCTTTTCTGTGGCATCTTTCTGCGTTTTTCATTGTTCCAGGTACTTGTGTCCTGCTACTGCTCCCCAAACTGCCTACTGCTTTCCATTGCAGACCCACTAGCCTGGCTGCTGCCCTTTTCTTCGCCTCTCTCTACTGAGCTCCAGTGTCCTATCTTCTATAAGTCTTAGACAGTTGTTGAACTAATTCAAACTAACATATTAATGACTGGCAACTACCTTGGGAACTTGGGAAAGAAGTTTGGAAAACGCCTTTCCTTGTTGCTTTCAAATCCCATATGGGCAATGGCTTAATTAGCCTATCTGAAAGAGTGGTCCTCTTCCTAACCAAATTGACAAGTACTGTATACCTTGAGAAAATATATTAAATATAAAATAGCTATTCAATAAGGGGGCTATTGGTTTAAATTTAGTTGTGTTTCCCATGTGGGATTTTTTTTCTTTTTTTTTACATCCAGAGTTGAAGTGAGAATTAGGAGACTAATTCCAAAATCACAGATCAGAAACTCATCTTCATCTCAGTTTTATTGCTACTGGATGTCTTATATACAGTCTTATATTAGTCATTTATAAAATAGGAACAAAGTGTGGACAAATTTTACAGGAATTTTATGGAAATTAAAGATCATGTTAAATTAAAAATATAAAATAAACAATGATGATGTATAAAGTCATAATCTTAGGTTTTTCTGCACTATTATCATTTTTTCAATTACACAGGTATAAATATAGTATGATAAATTTATAATTTAAGAAGTATGTGAAAATGTCAAATTCATATAAATATTAAATCAGGATGGATAAAACTGAAAGTTTTACATACTCAGAATAAATTTGCTATAGAATTTTTGTGTGAAAAATTTTGCTAATTAGCAAGTCAGGATAAAATAATAAAACTATCAGCACCTTACATCTGTGCTAATTATTGGCTCTAAATCAATACTGCTGAATGATTAAAAACTGTTATAATTTTAAATTACATATATAATGTATAACCCAAGTACTATTTTAGTTGCAGACCTCATGGATTCTATTTTTAAATTATAGTACCTAATTTGGGTTTCTCCCTGAGACTTTAGCATTGGGATTAAATTATACAGAGCTTTGAAAGAAGAATTGTTTTTAGTAATTATTTTGAAAAATCCCTGTATGTATTTACCATCATCAAGATAGTTTAATTTTCAATACTTTAATGAACAATTTGAATCACAGAATGTGAATAAATACACATCACTTTAGCAAACATTATATTTGCTCATTTATTTTGCTTGTATGAATGGTGAATTAGAACTTTTTGACTAATCAGTAACCTTACCTTTAAAAGGACAGATAGTGAAGTTCCTTTTTCAGTACTGCTTCAAGTCAGGAAAATTAAATTGGACCTATATTTTCAGAATTTAATAAATCAGGGATAAAATTCAGAAGTAACTTAGTGAACTCTGTTTATTCTTTCTGATCCATTTTAAGTAAATTTTTCTGTTTGCCCTTGAATTCTTCATACATTTATTTATGCTGTATAATAATTATTCATTTCCTTTTTATTTTTCCCACTCAATAATTTATACATACATTGTTATGTGGCTCTAATTGCTCCCTGCATACTGTGACAGCACACTCCTCCCTTCCACTCCTGATTCCCCATGTCCATTCAACCAGCTCCTAACCCTCTCTGCCTTCCCATCTCACCTCCGGACAGAAGCTGCCCCTTTAGTCTCTTGTATCTACTTGAGCTAAGAGGCACACTCCTCATGAGTTTCACTTTATGTCCCACAGTCCTGTCCAATCCCTGTCTGAAGAGTTGGCCTCGGAAATTGTTTTATTTCTGGGCTGATAGAGAATCTGGGGGCCATGCTTTCTGGGGTTCCTCCAGTCTCAGTCAGACCATTAAGTCTGGTCTTCTTACTAGAATTTGAGCTCTGCACCTTACCTTTTTCCTGTTCCATCAGGGATTCTCTGTTGTGTTCCCTGTCAGGGCGGTCATTGGTGATAGCCAGACACCATCTAGTTCTTCTGGTCTCAGGCTGATGAAGTCTCTGGTTTATATGGCCCTTTCTGTCTCTTGGGTTAATACTTTCCTTGTATCTTTGGTGTCCTTCATTCTCCTTTACTCCAGGTGATTGGGATGAATTGATGCATCTTAGATGGCTGCTTGCAAGCTTTTAAAACCCCAGATGCCACTCACCAAAGTAGGATGCAGAACATTTTCTTCATTAGCTTTTTTGCGCCAATTGACCTAGATGTCCCCTGAAAGCATGGTCCCCAGACCCCTACCCCTGCTACTCTGTCCCTCAAAGTGTTTGACTATAATCATTCATTTCTTTAATATGGGTTTATTAGGTATCTTTTGTAGGCTTAGTACTAGTTAACTGATATTTGAGTATGATCTAATTTTCTAAATCAGACACATGCTCTGACAAATATATCTCTGGTGACAGTGTTTCTGAATCACAAAAATGAAGACTATCTGGAAAATCTAAAACAATGTTGCTAAATATATGGTTTGCATCAAAAATGTGAAGATACTAAGTAAAATAATAATAAAAAATTATTTATTGCATATCTACTGTGTGTTTGGCAGTTTATATATATCATACCTAATTTTTACAGCAACCCTGCAAGATAGGTGCTACTATTCCATTTTATAGATAACAGAAGCTGAGGTTTAGGGTGGGAGTCAGGTGGTTAAATAACTTGTCTAAGATCCAATGGCTAGTCCTTGCCAGAGCTGGGTTTCAAACCCAGATCACATAAAGCCTGTGCTTCTTCCACAACAGCACGCTATCTCAAAGAACTTGTGATGTCCTAGTGTCTCTTAGAAATTGGATATTTATGGTTAAGAATGGGGAGGGAAATCAGGCATCAGACAGACCTGGGTTGACTGTTGGCTATGTTGTCTGTACCACTTAGTAACTGTATAATGTTGGGCATGTCAACTTAACCTCTCTGAGCCTTAATTTTCTCATGGGTAAAATGGGTTTAATAATATCCACCTTAAAGGGTATTGTGAGGATTAAATGAGGTAATGTATATATAACATTTATTACATTGCTTGGCACATAGTAAGTGTTCAATAAATACCCCATCTATTATTTTTATTATTTCATAGTAGCAGTTCAACAGAGAGAGAGAGTGACATTGATACATACTGAAAATGTTATTGCTGGTGAAAATTTTCTTGATGTGAATTCTCTGATCTCCTGTAATCTCCATGATCAGATCTGGTGATTTAATTAATAAAAATTTCTGAATAGTGGTTTCATTTTTTTTTTAGTCTATTTTTAATTCTCTCTTTTAAATCTTTATTTATTACTTTAACGCCTATGGTAAACCTGGAAGAAGTGTTCATAAACAGAATTAACAAATATTTATTGAGCACCTACTATGTGCCAGGCACTGTTCTAAGAGCCGAGGATCTAATGGTGAACAAAAACAGTCAGTTCCTATCTTCATGGAGTGTAAAATCTGGTGGAAGAAGAAGAGTAATCAAATAATTACACAAATAAATGTAAAGTTGTACTTGTGGTAAGTGCTATGAAAGAGATGTACACGGTGCTAATGAGACAGTATAGCGAATAGGGATTTAACTCAGTCAAGGAAGTCAGCCTACTCTTCCATGAGGCAGAGACAGTTGAGATATAAAGGATACGTACGATGAGTAACTAGCCAAAGACAGTGGAAAGAACATTCCTGGCAGAGAAAATAGCACCAGCAAAGATCAGGAGTACCAAGGATTGAAAGAAGGTAAGTATGGCTGCAGAAGAAAACCAGGGGAGTGTATTGTAAAAGGAAGCTGAAGAGTAGATGAAGAACCAGAATATCCAGGGCTTTGAAGGCTCTGCTCAGGAGTTTTGACTTTAAGAACAATGGGAAGTCATTGAAGGATTTAAAGTCAAACGTGACACGATCATATTTTATTTAAAAAAAAAAATTCACTCTGAAGGTGGGGCCAAGATGGTGGAGGAGTCAGACACTTCCTGTGGTCCCTCTTACAACAAAGACCCAAAAAAACAAGTGAATTGGTTATATATGACAATCTAGGAGCCCTGAACATCAAAGGCAAAGTTGAGGAATTGGACTGAGCAGCAGGGGGAGGGAGAGACGGTTTGGAAGCAGCAAGGAGTTGCCAGACCTGATCCCAGCTGAGGCCAGCACACTTCAGGCCAGATTGGCTTGTGTGTGCAGTGAGGCAAGGAGTGGTGCTCGGGAGGTGTTTTCCACATTGCGAGAGATCCAGCAGCAGAGAGTCTATTCGGACATCCAGAGCCAGTGAAAAGCATTACTCAGTCAGCAAAAGATAAGTACTTGCGTCTGGCCAACTGTGTGGATCAAAACACCCCATTTAGGAAAAACCTCGCTCCCATTTACCTCCCCCCTCCCCGCTCTGTACCAGCTCTTGGGTCTGCTTCAGTGATTGCCGAGTCCCCTGGGCCAGAAGCAGGACCCGACATGTGCCCTGAGCCACTCTCCTGGCCTTGGAGAGGGAACAAATTAATAAACAGGGAAAAAATAATCTGCCAGCTCCCCTAAACCAGGAACTTAGGGTAGGCACAGCTGTTTTGCCTAAGCACAGGCATAAGGGGACCATGGACTTTGAATGCCTTTCACCCCTGTATAGATCTGTAGGGGCCCATTTCAAGAGTGTACACTCTCAATACCACAGTACAACCGGGTATGTACCTGAAGTCTAACTTCAGTGGTTTAGGCTATATGGTGAAGTGGCAGGTTCATGACATTTGACACTGCTCTGCCCATTAAGCAGAGTCCTCACCTACCCACACAGGGGCCTGACGACTGGTGTCTCCACCTACACCACCTGGCCACCTGCGACAGGGGTCCAAGAATAAGTGGTGCCTCCCAGTCCTTACAGCCAACAGCATTGTGTGCTCATAGTCCAGCTGCAAAACCCACCCACCTACACCCTTTAGGGAAGAGGGACACACTTTCCACCTAGATACTCAGGAGCAGCCGTAAACCCCCTGCCTTTCTGAGCACGTGACCCCCTACTGCAGCCAGATACTGTGCCTACACCAATCACCCATGCCTGTCTAGGACTATAGGTGAGAGCCTGCACCACACACTTGGTGACCAACTACCTGGACACCTGAGCTGAATTCATACAAGAAAAGTAAACAGATTCCTGGGCTCACATACCTAGTAACAGCTCTAACCATCTGGTGACAGGACATTAGAACTTCAAAGATGCCAATAATCAAACTAGCTCACATGAGCAGCCTATTTGGGCATAGCAAAATAAAACAAAACAAGAAGCTAGGACACAGTCAGCAAACATAAAATAAATAACTTATTGATGGCTCGGAGACAACAGTCAATATCAAATCACATAAAAAGGCAGACCATCATGGTGTCAGCAAGCTCCCAAAACAAAAATCAAGAAATTTTCTGGAAGAACAGAATTTCTTGGAATTACTGGAGGTAGAATACAAAAGATTAATATACAGCACTCTTCAGGAGATCAGGCAAAACAGAACAAGCTAAGGAACACACAGACAAAGCAATAGAAGATCTTAAGGTTATTCAAGAGCATAATGACAAATTTAATAGGTTGCAAGAATCCGTAGAGAGATAGCAATCAGAAATCCAGAAGGTTAACATTAAAATTTCAGAATTAGACAACTCAATAGAAAGTCATAGGAGCAGAACTGAGGCAACAGAAGTCAGAATTAGTGAGACTGAAGATAAAGTACTTGACACTAACTTATTTGAGGAAAAATCAGATAAAAGAATTTAAAAAAATGAAGAAACTCTAAGAATTATGTGGGACTCTATAAAGAGGAATAACATATGAGTGACTGGAGTACCAGAACAGGAGGGGATAACAGAAAATATAGAGAGAATTGTTGAAGATTTGTTGGCAGAAAACTTCCCTGATATTGTGAAAGATGAGAAGATATTTATCCAAGATGCTCATCAAACCCCACATAAGGTAGATCCCAAAAGAAATTCATCAAGACATTTTATAATCAAACTTGCCAAAACCAAAGATAGAGAGAATTTTAAGAGCAGCCAGGGATAAACAAAAAGTCATCTACAAAGAAAAGTCAATAAGACTAAGCTTGGACTACTCAGCAGAAACCATGCAGGCAAGAAGGTAACGGGATGACATATAGAAAGCACTGAAGGAAAAAAAATTGCCAGTCAAGAATTATATATCCAGCAAAACTGTCACTCAAATATGATGGTGAAATTAGGGCATTTCCAGACAAACAGAAGTTTAGGGAATTTGTAAAAACCAAACTAAAATTACAAGAAATACTAAAAGGAGTCCTCCGGTTAGAAAATCAATAACATTGGATAACAACTCAATACTGGAACACAGGACAGAGCTACCAGATATCAACACAGACAGGGAAGTCACAAAAATAAATAAAAGCTAAAACACTGAAAATAGGGAAACAGAGATGTCAATATGTAAATTATGACAACATTAAAACAAATGGAAGGACTAAAAAAGTGGTCATAGATTTTTTAGATGGAGAGGAAGTCAAGGCAATATCAAGTAATAAAAGACTGGTTTAAACTTAGAAAAATAGGGGCAAATATTAAGGTAACCACAAAGGAAACTAACAATCCTACACATCAAAATAAAAAACAAGAAAAATATAAAGATTCAGCATATACATAACAACAAAGAAAAGAAAATAATAGAGAAAAACAACACAGCATAGAAAATTAAGTGGAACAAAGAAACTCAACAACACACACACACAAAAGACAGCAAAATGACAGCACTAAACTCATACCTATCAGTAATTACTCTGAATGTAAATGGACTAAATGCACCAATAAAGAGACAGAGAGTGGCAGAATGGGTAAACAAACACGATCTGTCTGTATGGTGCCTACAAGAGACACAACTTAAAGACACCAACAAACTAAAACTCAAAGGATGGTAAAAAATATATATCAAGCAAACAACACTCAAAAAAACAGTAGGAGTGGCAATATTAATCTCTGAGAAAATAGATTCTAAAGTAAAATCCACCACAAAGGATAAGGACGGACACTATATGATGACTAAAGGATCAATACACCAGGAGGACATAACTATAATAAACATTTACGCACCCAATGACAGGGCTCCAAAAACTCTAACAGCATTGAAAAGAGAGATAGACAGCACCACAATAATAGTAGGAGACTTCAACACTTCACTTTCAGTGAAGGACAGAACATCCAGAAACAAGTTCAATAAAGACATGAAATATCTAAATGTCATAATCAACCAACTTGATCTCATAGACATATACCAAACACTCCACTCAACAGCAGCCAAGTATACTTTCTTTTCCAACACACATGGAACATTCTCCAGAATAGACCACATATTAGGCCATAAAGCAAGCCTTAACAGAATCCAAATCATCGAAATATTACAAAGCACCTTTTCGGACCATAAACCCATAAAAGTGAAAATCAATAACAGAAAAAACAAGGGAAAAAAAATCAAACACATGGAAACTGAACAACACCTTGCTCAAAAACTACTGGGTTACAGAAGAAATTAAGGATGGAATAAAGAAATTCATAGAATCAAATGAGAATGAAAACATATCCTACCAGAACCTTTGGGACACAGCAAAAGCAGTGCTCAGAGGTCAGTTTATAACAATAAATGCACACATACAAAAAGAAGAAAGGGCCAGAATCAAAACATTAACCCTACAACTTGAACAAGTAGAACGAGAGCAGCAAAAGAAGCCCTCAGGCACCAAAAGAAAGGAAATAATAAGAATTAGAGCAGAATTAAATGAAACAGAGAATAGAAAAACAATTGAAAGAGTTAAAAAGACCAAAAGCTGGTTCTTTGAAAAGATCAACAAAATTGATAAACCATTCAGCAAACTGGCAAAAGAAAAATAGGAGAGGAAGCAAATAACCCATATAGGAAATGAGATGGGTGATATCACAACAGATCCAACCAAAATTAAAAGAATCATAACAGAATACTATGAAAAATTGTACTCTAACAAATTTGAAAACCTAGAGGAAATGGACAAATTTCTAGAAACTCACCACCTACCTAAACTAACACAAACAGAGGTAGAACAACTAAATAAACCCATAACAAAAGAAGAGATTGAAAATGTAATTAAAAAACTCCCAACAAAAAAAGCCCTAGCCCTGACAGTTTCACTGGAGAATTCTACCAAACTTTTAGAGAACAGTTAACACCACTACTACTAAAGGTATTTCAGAGCATAGAAAAAGATGGAATATTCCCAGACTCATTCTATGAAGCCAGCATAATCCTGATACCAAAACCAGGTAAAGACACCACAAAAAAAAAAAGAAAATTACAGACCAATATCCCTCATGAACATAGATGCAAAAATCCTCAACAAAATTCTAGCCAATAGAATTCAAGAACATATCAAAAAAATAATTCACCATTTTCAAGTTGGATTTATACCAGGTATGCAGGGATGGTTCAACATTAGAAAAACAGTCAATGTAATCCATCACATAAATAAAACAAAAGACAAGAACCACATGATCTTATCAATTGATGCAGAAAAGGCATTTGACAAACTCCAACACCCATTCATGATAAAATCTCTCAGCAAAATAGGAATAGAAGGAAAATTCCCCAACATAATTTGGGGCATTTATACAAAGCCAACAGCCAACATCATCCTAAATGGAGACAGCTTGAAAGCAATCCCCTTGAGAATGGGAACTAGACAAGGATGCCCTTTATCACCACTCTTATTAAACACTGTGCTGGAGGTCCTAGCCAGAGCAATTAGGCTAGAAAAAGAAATAAAGGGCATCCAGACTGGTAAGGAAGAAGTCAAAGTATCTCTATTTGGAGATGATATGATCTTATACACAGAAAACCCCAAAGACTCCACAAGAAAACTACTGGAACTAATAGAAGATTTCAGCAAAGTATCAGGATACAAGATAAACATATAAAAATCAGTTGGATTCCTCTACATTAACAAAGAGAACTTCCAAAAGGAAATCACCAAATCAATACCATTTACAGTAGCCCCCAAGAAGATAAAATACTTAGGAATAAATCTAACCAGAGACGTAAAAGACCTATACAAAGAAAACTACAAGACACTACTGCAAGAAACCAAAAGAGACCTACATAAATGGAAAAACATACCATGCTCATGGATAGGAAGACTCAACATTGTAAAAATGTCATTTCTACCCAAAGTGATCTACAGTTACAATGCAATCCCGATCCAAATTCCAATGGCACTTTTTAACGAGATGGAGAAACAAATCACCAGTTTCATATGAAAGGGGAAGAGGCCCTGGATAAGTAAAGCATTACTGAAGAACAAAGTGGGAGGCCTCACACTACCTGATTTTAGAACCTATTATACCACCACGGCAGTCAAAACAGCCTGGTACTGGTACAACAACAGATATATAGACCAAAGGAACAGCATTGAGAATCCAGATGTAAATTCATCGACCTACGAGCAGCTGATATTTGACAAAGGCCCAAAGTCCATTGATTGGGGAAAAGACAGTCTCTTTAACAAATGTGCTGGCATAACTGGATACCCATCTGCAAAAAAATGAAACAAGACCCATACCTCACACCATGCACAAAAACTAAGCCAAAGTGGATCAAAGACCTCAATATAAAATCTAAAATGATAAAGATCATGGAATAAAAAATAGGGACAAATCTAGGAGCCCTAATACATGGCATAAACAGAACACAAACCATAGGTAACAATGCACAAACACCAGAACAGAAACTAGATAACTGGGAGCTCCTAAAAATCAAATGCTTACGCTCATCAAGACTTCACCAAAAGAGTAAAAAGAAAACTTACAGACTGGGAAAAAATTTTTGTCTACAACAAATCTGATCAGCGTCTAATCTCTAAAATCTATAAGACACTGCAAAACCTCAACAACAAAAAGACAAATAACACAATTAAAAAATGGGCAAAGGATATGAACAGGCATTTCACCAGAGAAGACATTCAGGCGGCTAACAGACACATGAGGAAATGTTCACAATCATTAGCCATTTAGAGAAAAGCAAATCAAAACTACAATGAGACACCATCTCACCCCAACAAGGCTAGCGTTAATCCAAAAAACACAAAATAAGAAATGTTGGAGGGGTTGTGGAGAGACTGGAACACTTATACACTGTTGGTGGGAATATAAAATGCTACAACCACTTTGGAAATTGATTTGGTACCTCCTTAAAAAGCTAGAAATAGAAGTACTATACAATCCAGCAATCCCACTCTTTGGAATATATCCTGGAGAAATAAGAGCCATCGCATGGATAGATACATGCACACCCATGTTCATTGCAGCACTGTTCACAATAGCAAAAAGATGGAAACAACCTAGGTGCCCTTCAATGGACAAATGGATAAACAAATTATGGTATATTCACACAATGGAATACTACACAATGATAAAGAACAACGATGAAATCCATGAGACATAACATGGAGGAATCTGGAGAGCATTATGCTGAGTGAATTTAGTCAGTCACAGAAGGACAAATATTGTATAAGACCACTATTAAAGAACTCAAGAAAAGGTTTAAACACAGAAGAAAACTTCTTTGATGGTTATGAGTGTGGGGAGGGAGGGAGATGGTTATTCATTATCCAGATAGTAGACAAGAATTATCCTAGGTGAAGGGAAGGACAGTATACACTACAGGGGAAGACAGCACAACTGGACTAAACCAAAGCTAAGAAGTTTCCTGAATACAACCAAACACTGAGGGACAGAGTAGCAGGGACGGGGGTCTGGGGACCATGCTTTCAGGGGACATCTAGGTCAATTGGCATAACAAAGCTTGTTAAGAAAATGTTCTGCATCCTACTTTGGTGAGTGGCGTCTGTAGTCTTAAAAGCTAGAGAGTGGCCATCTAAGATGCATCAATTGGTCCCAACCCACTGGAGTAAAGGAGAATGAAGAACACCAAAGTCACAAGGGAATTATTAGCCTAAGAGACAGAAAGGGCCATGTAAACCAGAGACACCATCAGCCTGAGACCAGAAGAACTAGATGGTGCCCAGCTACCACCAATGACCACCTTGACAGGGAACTCAACAGAGAGTCCCTGATGGAGCAGGAGAAAACTGGGGTGCAGAACTCAAATTCTAGTAAAAAGACCAGACTTAATGGTTTGATTGAAACTGGAGGGACCCCAGAAGACATGGCCCCCGGACTCTCTGTTAGCCCCAAACTGAAACCATTCCCGAGGCCAACTCTTTGGACAAAGATTAGACTGGACTATGGGACAAAAAATGATACTTTAGGAGAGTGTGCTTCTTAGCTCAAGTAGATACATGAGACTAAATGGGCAGCTTCTGTCCAGAGGTGAGATGAGAAGTCAGAGATGGTCACGAGCTGGTTGAATGGACATGAGAAATCCAGGGTGGAAAGGACGAGTGGGCTGTCACAGTATAGGGAGAGTAACTAGGGTCACCTAACAATGCATGTTTAAATTTTTGTATGAGAAACCAACTTGAATTGTAAACTTTCACTTAAAGCACAATTAAAAAAAATCAGTCTGTAGTGTGAAGAGCTGCTAGAGAGGAGGAAGAGTAAATACAGGTAGATTAAGAAGCTATTGTACTATTTCAGGTAAGAGATGACTGGTTTGTATATTGTCACCAGAAATAAAATTAAATTTTAAAAATATCTTTAAAAAAAAGAGAGAGAGAGATGATTGGCTGATTAGGATGGCGATGGTGGTAATGGTAGGAAAATTGAACTGATGTGAGAGACATTTAGAAGAAAATAAAACAAAGGATTTGAAGGACTGGAGAATAGAAGTTAAGGAAGAAGGTGGTGGCTTTACTGTGAAATATAGTGGTACTTTAGAAAATAGTGATGCTTTAGAATTAAAGCCAATTGTATTAACAATTAATTATATTAACAAACACTACAACAATAAAATAAAACAAAAAACTCCTCCTAAAATACAAACCAAAAAATCCCAAACTCATTGCCCTCAAGTCAATTCCAACTCAGTGACCCTATAGGACAGAGTAGAACTGCCCCATAGGGTTTCCAAGGAGCAGCTGGTGGAATTGAACTGTCAAACTTTTGGTTAGCAGCTAAGCTGTTAACCACTGGGCCACCATGGCTCCTCCTAAAATATAGCTGAAGATTAATTCTATTAACAATAATGAAATATTTTAGCCAGAAAAAATTGACTATAAAAAGCATTAGTAAAAATCTAAATTATTCCTAATTTTAGTGTCAACCATGACATGACATGTTTGCGTGTCTTCTTACATTATTTGAAATTGTATTTTAGATGTACTTTTAAAATGGTGTGTGCAGATTGTGGCTGCACTGTTGGTAATGATGCCTTACTCTTGAATGCCTTTCATGCCAGCATTGAAAAAGAGTTTGCAAGTATTAAACTTCACAGCACGTTTGACAAGCAATTTATAGGTAATTAAATTCTGTGATCTACCCACTTGACCTATGAATCAGTTCCTAGTTATACTCTCTTAAGTATGTAAAATGAAATAAAAAATTTAAGTAAAAATAATGATGGAAGCCACAGAGAAATATAAAGGAGTTAAAAATAACCATGAACTCCTAAATTCAAAAATGTAGCTTCTTGAGAATGTGTGAAACTCTATGCTTGAACTAGTTCGAGGTGATCTAGAATATTAGAAAATAATTTATTCCTCAAAAAACATTTTTAGAGGTCCACTGTGTGTCAGACACTGTGCTTAGAAGTGGCTGTACGAAGATACATAAGATATGGCACACTGGCGTCTGTCCTTGAGGAGCTAGAGTCTAATGAGGGAAACCATCACGGAATCAATTATAAAGTGACCAGTATTCTAACAGAGGTGTTTACAAGGTGTGTATTCTACTGATGCGCGAGGAAAACGTCATGTAAAAAGGCAAAACATCTTAAAATAATTAATAACAATCGTTCCAAAGACTGTGTTAATAACACAAATTTTTCTAAAGCACAAAGATAGATTTCCGTACTGTGGAATAATAAGAGGCCCCACAAAACCTCTGAATAAGCTGGTTCTGTGACAAGCATCTAATTTAAACCTCTTGTTTTATGGAAACGTTAACTCTACCACTGAGAAAACTGAACTCCCCCAGAAATTTAAGTGAATAGAGCTAATGGAGGAGACTCAATCTCCTGGCTTCTACTGGTGTTCTTTCCATCTCACTTTTAATATGTATTTATTTCAGCCTTGTTCACGATTCAAGAAAGGAAAAACTCTATTTCAAACCCTATGAATTCACACAGCAATGCAAAATACACAATCCAGATTTTTCATAGCAGTCATTCATTCATTCATTAAATAAGAGGCTACAATGTGTCACGCATTGTTTTAGTAGATAACGAAGACAGTGTTCCTGCCTACCCCCACCCCAGGATTGTTGACATTTAAACAAATGAGTGTAATGTGTTTTAGTGGCTAAGGAAATCGGCACAATAAAGAAAGAAGTGTTCAGTGTTATGGGTGTTCGGGGGATTGAGGGTCCAGGAAGTGCTTGCTAGAGGTGATATTTGCTTAGTCTAGAACAATAGGTCCTCCTTATCCACAAGTTCAACCAACCGCGGATCGAAAATATGGGGGGCGGGGGAGAAAGTTCCAAAAAGCAAAACTTGAACTTACTGCCTACCGACCACTAGGCTGAATCTACGCAAATGAAATGATGTGTAGGCATAACCGGCTGTAGCCTCCGCCATTTCATAGATTCCTCCGTCTGTCTCAAGTACTCTCGTTTGAGCTTGTAGAGACTGAGAAGGCATTAAGTGTTAAGTGTAAATATTAACAACTATTCACGTAGCATTTACATTGTATTAGGTATTATAAGTAATCTAGAGATGATTTAAAGTATATGGGAGGATGTGTGTAGGTTATATGCAAATACTACGCCATTTTATACAAGGGACTTGAACATGTGCAGATTTTGGTATCTGAGGGGGTCCTGGAACCAGTCTCCCGCGAATACCAAGGGACAACTGTATGTATTTTTACTCTGTACTTGCAAAACAATGGTTTGGTCCATATAATTATATCTGACTTGTACGAAATATAATTTTTTAGACAATAATATTTTTTTATTCTGGCCAGTTAAAGTTATGTAAGAAGTTTTGGATGCCTTGTTTCCTGGATCCTACTTATTTTGGAAATTTTAGCTCTATTTATTGCAGTTTGTTCCCTCTGAATATTGAGGCATGCTAATGAGCTTTCGTTCTTACACAGACTTTGTTGCAACAGCTTTGGAATGTGTTTGTAAAATTGAAAAACAAAAACAAAATGCTACAGTTCAAAATTGGCTTTTTATTAGATCTGCTACTTTGCTTCAAACTTTAAACTGTACACAGAGAATGTGAGAAACAGATAAAGGCAGATTGCAGACAATCTGAGAACTGTTTTGATTGCCTTTGGGGTTTTCACAATTGAATATACTTATCACAGTCCTAGCATGGAATGGGGGTTGGCCTCAGAAGGTACAGGGGCCTGCCTACCTGTAGCCCCATTATTATGAAGAGCAAAATTACGGCTAAATTAAATTGTAGGCTATCCTTGAGGATGTGCATGGAAAGTTATGTATCATTAATAGACAATTTGTGAGCCTAAAGCTATTCAGAAGCCAGAGAAACCATATTCAGGCTAAAGCATAACTTTGCTACTTTGTTAGAACAAAGAGATGATGCTTTTTGTTGGGAGGCTAACTCCTAAGAACAGATACTCCATAGATAGTAAGTCCCAGCAAATCTTAACTTTTCAAGTGTGCAGGGTAGAAAAATGAAGAGAAGCTTCAAGTGCTTCGGTTGCTGTAGGATACAGGTGTCAGAGTGGTTGTTGTAGGATACAGGTGTCAGAGTGGGTCTTTTTTAGTGAATTAGATCCAGTGATCTACATGAGCTCTGAAGAAAAACTCCTGAACAGGAATAGAGTTAATAAATGTGTAGATGGGGCTTTAATTTTGAGAGCCCAGGACAACTTCTAGAGGGATCTGAGCCTAGATCCTGTTAAACACTGTGCATCCACCCAACTTTTTTAAACAGCTAAAAAGAACATCAAAAGCCTAAAAGTAGAAAAGAGTCCTCTCAGGTTGTAGAATAAGCCATGACCAACCCCTTGGCATTCATGAGAGTGAATAAAAGCATCGACCACTTTGATTTTGCTGCTGTGTAGAAAGATTCCTGTTACAAACACGAATACTGCCTAAGGGGAAGTGAGAATAAAACTAAGTACCCATTATGGGGCAGGCACTGTGCTTAGTGCTTTTTCTGAAAGATAATAAACTTTCCCATTAAAAATAAACAATTAGAAGACCAAGAGGTTACTATCAATGGTTAGTCATCTGACCTTTGCTAGCCAGTAGGCTTAATGGTCAAATTAATTTACTAGAGTAATAATTTTTCAAAAGCCAATGTTTTTCGTGTATTTTCTGTATGAAATTGCCAATATCATTAATAGAAGGAGAGAATTGTGAAGGAGAAAGAAAGTGATGAGCAGTTGTGTTTGTGTTCCTAAAGGAGCAGTGTGGAGGCAGGTGTATAACAGCCAAACTTAAGGGACCGGGATGGTGTAGCTTTGGAAGAATTTATCCGTGCATTTTGTATTCCTCATATGTAATCATTATGCTTAAAACAAACTATTTCATCATGTATTGTAAACAATTTTCTGCAGACATTCGCCATAAAGTTTCTGTGATATATTGTCTTCTGGTTGCAGTAACAATTACTGAGTTGCACCAGTTAAAAACAGACCAGATAACCTTATATTGTATTCATTCTTATTATAAGAACAATACATGTCTATAACAAAAATATCAGAAAAGCATAAATAAGTAAAAGTAAAACGCACCATTAAGCCCATCAATCCAGAAATAATTACTGGCCAATGTTAAAATTTTGATGTATCTTTGAGATATATCATACATACTATTTTGTAGCATTTTTTTTTCACTTAAACCATATATTGAAAATATCTTTTCATGTAAATAAAATAACTTCTGCAACATAATTTTTTATGGAGGTATAGTAGTTAGTTGTTTGGATATATCATACATTTTTTTTTTTTTTTTTTTTTTTTTTTTGGGTTATTTTTCTTTTGATTTTTTTTTTTACTAATATAGAGAGGACTCTGATGAACATTCTTTTATCTAAATCTTTGCTCACAATGTTGATTATTTTCTGGATAATATGAAAGGTGGACAAGTTTTATCCTTGAAGTTTGACAAATGAAAAATGTGTATATCTCTAATTTCTAATGAGACTGAGTATTTTTCCCCATATGTTTGGTCATTTGTATTTTCACTTTTGTAATGGGCTTCATGTCGTTTGTCCATTTTTCTATTAGGTTCTTCTTATTTGTTCGTAAGGGTTCGTTATATATTAAGAATACTAACCTTTTACCTGTTATAATTATTACAAATACTTTTGTAAGTTTTCCATTTGCCTTTTAATTTTATTATTTTTATGTTAAAGTTTCTGTATTTATATAGTTAAGCCTAGCAATCTTTTCCATTTTTATTTCTATCCATTGTGCCATGCTTAGGCAGTCTACCCCCAGCTCAATGTCGTTTAATATTTATATACATTTTCTCCCAATAGAAGACAATTAAATCAGAGTGATATGCCTTATACTAATATCTTTTCTTTCGTATATAATACTTAATCTGTGTAAAACTTATTTTGAAGTAAGATATAAGGTAAGGGTATAATTTTTTCCCAAATAGTTTGCCAGTTGACTCAATACCATTTTTACTACTCCATTTCCCCCAACTGATTCAAAGTGCTACCTGTTTGTATTCTAAATCCTTTATCTATACTGGGGCTATTTCTGAACTTCTCTTTTGTTCCATTAATTTGTCTACTACTTTTTTTTTTATTATTATTAGGGGAACTGAGTTTATTTACTTGCCAGGCAAGAGAACATGAACCAGTCGAAAATATTTGTTCACTAATTCACTAAAAGAGAAAATGGGGAGGAAAGTTGTCTGTGCTAGAAGGGCAGGGAGTTGATGATTATGCTATTTTAGAACTCAAAACTTACATTCTAGGTAAGACAAGGAATCTATATGTCTCTACATGGTTGTTAAAACAAGTCCTATCATTTCTTCATTGATCAGGAAAGAGACTTCTAGTTAAGTTCAATAAGTGTCTGGCATACTAGGGACACTTAGTCATTTTTAGCTTCCACTAAAAATGGAATTTCTTTTTAACTTTTTATTTGAAATAACTATAGGTTCATAGAAAATTCTTTTAAAAAATGTATAAGAAGGTCCCATGTACCCTTCACTCTTTACCCTAATGGCAACATATTCCATACAGTACAGTATCAAAACTGGGAAATTGATGTTAATACAGTTGATAAAGTTTATTCAGATTTCACCAGTTTTACATGTACTCATTTGTGTGTGTGTGTGTGTGTGTGTGAAGTTCTATGCATTTTGTCACATGTATAGATTTGTATAACCACCACCACAGTCAAGATATAGAAACATTCCATCAACACAAAGCTCACACTCCACCGCCCTCACTATCATCCTAAACCCTTAGCAGCCACTAATCTGTTTTCCGTCTCTATAATGTTGTCATTTGAAGAATGTTATATACATGGGAAAATGGTATCATACAGTATGTAACCTTTTGAGATGGGCGTAATTCCCTTGAGATCCATCCAAGCTGTTGAATAGTTTGTTCCTTTTTATTGCTGAGTAGTATTTCATAGTACAGACATACCACAGTTTGTTTAACCATCCATCTCTTGAAAGTCGTGGGTGTTTTTCCCAGGTTTGGGTTATTATGAATAAAACTGCTATGACCAGTCACTGTGCAAGTTTTTGTGTGACTTAAGTTTTCATTTCCCTGGGATAAATGCCCAAGAGTACAATTTCTGGGGTGTATTTTTAGTTTTATAAAACACTGCCAAACTGTTTTCCAGAGTGAGTGTACCATTTTACATTTCCACCGGCAATGTATGACTGATCCAATTTCTCTGCATCCTGGCCAGCATTTGGTGTTATCACTATGTTTTGTTTTAACTGTTTTGAGAGGTGTGTAGCCATTATAAGGAGCCCTGGTGGCACAGTGGTTAAGTGCTCGGTGGCTAACCAAAAGGTAAAGCGGTTTGAACCCACTAGCCACTCCGCTGGAGAAAGATGTGACAGTCTGCTTTCGTAAAGATTTACAGCCTTGGAAACTCTATGGGGCAGTTCTGTTCTGTCTTGCATGGTCACTACAAGTTGGAATCGACTCCACAGCGGTGGGTAGGTTTGGGTTTTTTGGTAATGATTATCTCATTGTTTTTATCTCATTGGCTAATGATGTTGAATATCTTTTAATGTGATTATTTGCCACCTATATCCTTGTCAATGAAATATCTCTTCATGTCTGTTGCCCATTTTCTAATTGGATTGTTTTTCTAACTTTGAGTTATAAAAGTTCTTTATATATTATAGATACTAGTTCTTTGGCAGCAGATATGTCATTGCAAAAGTTGTATCCCAGTCTGTACCTTGTCTTTTTATTCTTTAAAAAGGAGCTTTCGCAGAACAGAAGTTTTTAATTTTGATGAAGTCCAATTAATTAATTTTCCCTTTCATGGATTACATTTTGTTGTCAAGTCTAGGAACCTTTTACCTAGCCTTAGGTCCCAAAGATTTTCTGTGTTTTATTTCTAAAAGTTTTATATTTTGCACTTAATACAAAACTTTTAGAATAGAAGTCTGTGATCCATTTTTGAATTAAATTTTGTATAAGGTGAGTCTTAAGTTGAAGTTTATTTATTTATTTTTGCCTATGGGTGTTCTCTTGCTCCAGCACCATTTGCTGAAAAGGCCATCCTTCTTCCATTGAGTTACTTTTGTACCTTTCTCATAAATCAGTTGGGAATGTCATTTGGGGCTATTGTGGCTCTGTTCCATTGATCTATATGTCTGTCTCTCCTGTCTATTGCTATTTTTATAGATTTATAATGTGTTTTTACATCTGATAGAGTAAGGTCCTCTTCATTACTTTTCTTTTTCAAATATTTTCTTGCTCTAGTGAGTCAGTATAGCCTTGTAGTAAAGAGCTTAGGCTCCAAAACCAAACAGTGGCTCCACAACTTAAGTAGCTGTGTGACCTTGGGTAAGTAAATTAACATCACCAAATTTCTATTTTCTCATCTGCAATGGAGTTGTTGTGAAGACTAATTAGTTAATGTGTATAGAGTGCCACGATATTTGACATGTAATAAATGTTATTAGTCAGGCTTGTCTAAGCTTGTAATAAACAACCCTAAAATTTCAGTTGCTTACCTGAAAATAAAAACTACTTCTGCTCATGTAACAGGCCAATGTGGGTGTTGTTGGTTGAGTGGCTTCCCTGAGAAATTATGTAAGCTGTGACTCAGGGACCCAGGCTTCTTCCATCTTGTGGCTTCTTAATCCTCTAGGTCTTTGGAGTCTTTTTTTTTTTGTTTAGCTGGATGGGAAAAGGGAGGTGGGGAACACAGAAGTGCTTTACAGATGGTTTTGTTTTGTTTTTCCTGGTCTAGAAGTGGTACTTCCTCTCCCACATTGCATTGATCAGAGTTCAGTCATATGGACCCAACTAACTACAAGGGGGAAACCCTGGTGGCATAGTGGTTAAGAGTTTGGCTGCTAACCAAAAGGTTGGCAGTTTGAATCCACCAGGGGCTCCTTGGAAACCCTGTGGGGCAGTTCTGCTCTGTCCTATTAGGGTAGCTATGAGTTGGAATTGACTCGGTGGCAATGGGTTTGGTTTTATGGTTTTTTAACTACAAGGGAAGCTGGGAAATGTGGTAAAGCTGTGTACCCAGGAGGAAAGTGAACTGAGCAAACACACATAGCAGTAGTCTTTGTCACAGGAAATGATTAATAATGTTAGCTGTCATATTAGGGCCTAGAATAAGGAGAGGTCTTCTGAAGAACAGGAGATTGAGATGGATAATGAATGATAAAAAGGTGGCATCCTGCAAAGATCTAAGGGTGATCTACAAGTGTTTCAAGCAAAAGAAATAGCAAGTAGAAAGGCCTCAGTTGGTACTCTTTTGGAATGAGGTCTTCCTTGATATATTCCAAGTGGTTATTGCTAGTGTATAGTAAAGTTAACCTGTAAGAGAATATCTTTCTGATCTTTCTTATTAGTATTAACAGTTTTTTCAGTTGACTCTTGGTTTTCTAGGCAGACAATTTGATCATCTACACATAATGGTAATATTCTCTTACTATTTTTTTTCTTTAATTTTTTTTATTGTACTTTAGATGAAGGTTTACATAACAAATAGTTTCTCATTAAACAGTCAGTACACATATTATTTTATGACATTGGTTAACAACCCCACGACGTCAGCACTCTCCCTTCTCGACCTTGGAGGACCTTTTTTTGGGGGAAAATATACATAGCCAAAGTTGCACCCTTTCAGAAGTTTCTACGTGTACAATTCAGTGACATCGATTACATTCTTCTAGTTGTGCAGCTATTCTCACTATCCTTTTCCAAATTATTCCATCACCATTATCTTCAACTCACTGCCCCCTAGGCTTCCCATCAAATCTTTTGAGTTGCTGTTGTCAATTTGATCTCACATAGATAATTCTTTTTTTTTTTG
>NW_004443979.1:6095225-6112568 GCF_000243295.1 Trichechus manatus latirostris
GCCCTTCTGTGACATTGTCCATTTCTGAAATCTTGTTGTTTATCTTTTGGATTTCTAATTGTTGTTTTTGTATGATTTCTAGTTGTGAATTTATTTTAGCATTTTGTTCCTGTATTATTTGCTTGAATTCTTCCATTTTTTTCTGTATTTTCCATGTATTTGTCTGCCTTTTCCATGAATTTGTCTATTTTTTCTCATTTTTTGTCTGCTTTTTGCTTCAACTCTTGGATAATTCTGAATATTAGAGATTTGAATTCCCTATCAGGTCTAGTGAATTTTCTTCTGCTGGAAGGTCATCTGGTGTTTTATTTTGGATGCCTACTGGAAACATCTTGTCCTGTTTTTGTAAATGTTTTGATGTTGTCTGCTGTCTTCGGGGCATTCAGTGGTTATTTTCCTTGCTTATTGATTGTAGATTTGTTTTATTTGGTTTTTTGTTTTTATTTGGTTATGTCTGAGCAGGTAGGCTCTGCATTCTTTGTTGTTCGCTTGTCTCTGGGCACGATACTTTTCACCTCCTTCTCCAGTGGGCAAGGTCAGTCACTCCGGTATAGTACAGCAGGGCAGGTCCAGCTGAAGGGGAGTTGCTGTGATGGGTTGTTTGTGGCACGTACCAGGGTTGACACTGTGGACCAGGAATCAGTGCAGGGCAGGTTCCAGTAGGCCGTGCCTGTGCTGCATGGGAGTATGATGTTCAGCACACGGTGCAGGTAGGGAGGAAGGAGGGGGTAGATTGTGATGTGTGGAGCTAAGATGGGTATGGGAAAGAGGAGAGAGGGGAGACAGGAACAGGATCCAAAAACATACACGCAAACAAAAAAGACTGCTAAGGGAGCTTGCTGTTGGCGTGGAGAGATGAGAGACTGAGAAATGAGGAAAAACAAAAATAAAAAAATAAAAAGGATAAAAGAAAAAAATGAATAAATCGAGAAACTGGAAATGAAGAAAGACAAAAAGGGAATAAGAGAGAGAAGAAAGCAAAAAAAAAAAAAAAAAGAAACCAAAAAACCCAAAACAAACAAACAAAAAAACCCAAGAAAAAAAGAAATGCCCCCAGGGATGTCCCTGTGCATCTGCACAGAGTAAGGGAGTAGCTTCCAAGCTGCGTGGTACTGCCCGGCTAGAAGAGGCTCCCAAGCTGAGAAAAGAAAAAGAAAACAAACAAGCAAATCAAAACAGAACAAATCAGAGCAAACAAACAAGAAAGCTCCGGGGGTCCCACCAGCGTGGGGGCACAGGCCGGGAAGCAGTTTCACAGTCAAGCGGTGTTTCTCAGCCTTTCAGGCACACAGAGCCAAGTATTTGAGAGAAAGGAGGGGGAGGTGGTGAGAGGTAAGGAAGAAATCTAAAGAAGCAGAAAAAAGCAACACCAGCAGCCAAAAGGCACGCAGGGAACTGGCCAGTGCAGGCGGGTGGAATCGAAGTGACACCAGGGTGAAGCTGGTGCTTGCTGGCCCAAGAGACTGTGGCTGCAGGAGGCAGAGGAGGCTAAGTGGGGGTGAAGAAGGGTGGGGGGTGGGAAAGCCTATATCTCTGGTTACCGGTTGTTCTGTCTCCTGCTGGAAGCTCCATGAAGCTGCTTTCTCATACCCCCTGTTCGCTGATCTCCGATAGGAGTCCAAGATGGTGAATCCATGCTGTGGTAGCTTATAGGGGACCTCTGCATGTATCTCTCCTCGCTCTCTGTTCTCGGTCAGTTTCTTATTCCATTCGGTGCTTGGCTGCGTTGTTTATCTCTTCATCTGATGCTTAGGGTTTCAGGATTGATGTGTGACTCTGTTTGACTTAGTTTTTCTGATCTTTGCTGCGGAGGGACGGCGTGGTGCTTCTGACTATAGCGTCATGTTGCCCAGAAGTCCTCTCTTACTATTTTTAATATCTATACCTTTTACTTCTGATTAGATATGAATAATAGCTTCACTAGTGGGGGGGGGGGCTTTTGATTCCAGTTTTGATGGAAATGCAACTAAAGTTGTAATGTTAAGTTTTAGATTTTCTATTTATGCTTTATCATGTCTTTATTTACAGAGTATTTTTTGTTTTTTACAAAACAGGAACGGATGTTGAATTTTATCAAGCGCTCTTTTGTTCTCACTCAAAGTGATCTTGGATTTTTACTTTTTTTATCAATTAATGTGATGAAATGTATAAATTGATTTCCAAATGTTGAACCATCTGAACAGTCTTAAAATTAGCCCATTTTTGGTTAGGGTTTGTTGCTAATATTTTATATGGTTTTTCTTTTTTTTGGCATCTATTTTTATTTGGTCTGTGGTTTTATTTTTTGCATGTTCTATCCTCAGGTTTTGTTCTCAGGGTTATGCTAACTTTGTAAAATGAATAATAAAACTCTCCATATTATTCTATTTTATAAAATAGTTTGGATATTATCAATTATAATGTATACCTTAAGGTTTTGATAGAATTCATGTATAAAATACTTATGGGCCTGGCATATGTTTCCATTCTTTATAGATAAGGAAGCATTTAGTTTTTCAAGCCTTTATGTGCTGAATGGAAATTTAAATTTCAGTCTTCCACTCCAAAGCCATGCACTTTCTGCAACAGCCTGTTATTTCTCTCGCATGATTAATTATCTTTAACTATTATAGAGATATCTGGGAAAGAGGAGATTTTTCTCTCATTTGATAGAACAGGATTTACCAAAAGCTTCAATACTCTGGCATTGAGAGGAAGTGAAACTCTTCTATATTTGTGAATTTCCCATATATGATCACCCAGCGGTTAGCTGTGCCTTCCCTCCCAACCCCCACCGCAATCTTCACTTTTAGCTTATGGCGCAGGAGCAGTCAGGCTTACAGTCTCTCTTGAAAATGTTCTTTCTGGCTATGGGTCTCTCTGCTGCTACCAAACGCCACTATAAACCAATTGAAGTCCATTCTTTGAGCTAATGCCTTCTCTTTCCTGAGGCCTAGAAGGGAATGGGATAGAGCACTTTCCCTCTTATTGCTTTTCTGTTCTTTTAAACACCACAAGACTTACACATTAGACTGTGAAACATATAAATTTCTTTAAAGACATACTGAAAAAACAACACTTCCCGTATATTTTCTGGGTTCAATCTCGGTCCTTCAGAAGACTTCTATTATCGTACAAAGCAACTTTTAGTCTTTTCTTGCCTTGTTCAGGGAGCAGCAAAAATAAAAGAGCCATACAAGTTTTATGACTGTTTTTTTTCCCCTTGCCACCTAACAAAACTTATTCTTATGTTTCTTTCAACCACTTAATATCAAAATTTTTTAAAATTATAAAGATATCACTAAAGAGAAGAATCCAAATGGCCAATAAGCATATAAAAAGGTAACTGACTTCATTAGTAATCAGGAAAATGCAAATTAAAACTATAGGGAGATATCACTACATACCCACCAGATGGTTAAAAAGCCAATATCAAGAGTTGGTGAGGATGTGAAGTTACTGGAACTTGTATACACTGCTGGTGGGAGTCCAAATTTGTTTGAATGCTTTTGAAGACATTTTTACTGTATCTATTAAAGCTAAAAATATGTGTATCCTATGACCCAACAATTCCACTTCTACCTATACATATAGACATATAGGCACATGTGCGCCAAGAGATATACAAGAATATTAATAAGCCCAAACTGGAAACAAACCAATGTCTATCAACAGAAGAATGAATAAATTATGACAAATGCATGCGATAGAATACCAAATTGTAATGAAAATGAATGAACTTCAGCTATGTGTGACAACATGGATAAATCTCAAACACTGGGGTATGAGCTATGTTCTCTTTGTTGACCTGGGTAGTATTTGTTTTATGATAATTCGTTGCATTATATATTTATTTTGTGAACTTTTCTGTATATTTCATAATAGAAAGGGTTATACATATATATATTCTCAGACTCCTGAATAATATATTGAACATAATTTTATCTTAATGATTTAGAGGCACTGTAATAAACGTTGTTATTAGAAGGCTGGAATACATCTGATTTATGTGAAACTTTTTGTCCTAACATTAAATAACACCAAACCTATGCTTTTCGAATTCTTATATCTGCTTCTAGGTATAGCATGATTCAGAAGCAGTTTTGAGTCACCTTCTGAGTGGTAGAATTATGGCTGACTTTTATACTAGTTTGTAGTTACCTCTGGTTTCCGATGAAATGTATGATACAGTGAATATGAATATATTCCATCCCTTTGAATGAGAAAGATCTTAAAAATGTGAAAAGGAAGGCAAAAAATTCCTCTAGACAATTACAAGAAAAACATTAGCCAGTTTTCTGATTTATTCAATATCTAACTGTGATGACAATACTCACAGAAGGTCCTGTTCCTTCTTCTTAAAGATACCCTTACGGATATGGAAACATCATTCTCCTCAAACTGTTTTAAGACGGCTTCTCAGCAGTCAAGGGAGGAGTTTCCAGGAGTGACCAGCTTGGTTAAATGTTGCAGATGAGGAGAATGAGGACTGCAAACAATCCTTAGAAGAGAAATCAGGTAGCCGAGGGTTAGAGAGAATGAGTGCTGTGGAATTTGGAGTACTATGTGGAGAGAGAAAAAGGAAGGAAAATAAGGAGCAAGTGGAGGCATTTTTCAAGATGAGACTTGTGCATGTTTAATGCAGTTAGATGGATCCAGTGGAGGAGGCAATAATTGAGTAATCTAGGTTTTAAAGGAGACTTGAGGTGATAAAATCAAGAAGTTAGGTGGAAGGGTTAATCTTGGGAATTTGTTTTTTTTGTGAAGGTGGGTGGAGGGAAAAGATAGAGCATTGTCATCTAATGGGTGTAAGCACCACAGTGCGGTAATCGTCTTCTGCTTTGTTCCCTGATGTATCCCAAGTCTCTGGAACAGTATCTGGCATATAGAAGGCACTTAGAAATATCTGCTGAATGAATACTTTGACATTTAACCAACCCAAATTCAAATCCCAGCTCTTCTACTTGTTTACTGTGGGACCTTGGACAAGTTCTATACCCTGCTAAGCTTCAGCCTTATTTATCTGTAAAATGAGAATAATAATATAGTATTTACTTCATAGGAGTATTATGACTATTAGATAAAATAATATAAGTAAATGGTAGCACTATGTAATATTTAACACTAAGTCATACTTAGTATTACTAATGCTTAGTACTAAGTATGGTACATAGTAAGGGAACAGTAATTTTTAGCCATATAATGAAGTAGAATAAAATGCTATTTTATACAATTTAAAACTTGGACCACTGCATGAAATTTTCATGAAATCACTTCACCCTGCTCCACAACCTTCTCCAAAAAGTTTTAATACAGTGGTAGCAAACTTATAATACTTGTTACACACAAGAGATGGTACATGGTGAAAATACATGTATGGATTGAAGAAGAAATAATGGAGTCATATTGGATTAATAAGAGAAACGAGCGATGTTTGAGGATAAACTCCTAAATATTTGAGATCAATATGATGAAGGGTACCTAGTCTGTCTAATAAAATGTCTCTTGATACTACTGTCAGAAAATGTTTATAAAATAAACCTTTAATCTAATCTTTTACGACTGTCTTATTCTTAAACTCAGTGCTTGGCAAAGTGCTTTATACCAAGAAGTTGCTCTCTGAGTGATTATTTAATTTTTATACTTGAACAGCTGTAAGGAATAAATCTGCTTTACTGTAAATCATAATATCTTTAAATATTGTTCTGCAGTTTTCTAGTTATGGGGCCTTAGTTATTTTGTTGTGATAACATAAAATACATGTTTTGGGAAAATTATAAAAAATAACTTTTATTAAAAGTTGGTTGTAAAATTAATTTAAGTTTTAAGTATTTCATTCTTTAGCCATTAGATCCAAATATTTAACATCACATTCTGGCATTCTTTCTATCCTTATCAATAATTAGGAAGGCAGCCATAGGGAAATGGGGCTGAGAGATAGCCACCTAGGATAGGAGAAATCTAGGCATATGTGTAGAGTACAGATGGAAGGCATTGCCAACTTTCCTGCTAGAAAGTTCTAAAACAAACTAAACAGATTTTATGAAGTAAGATTGATTGCATCTAAATTCATAATGGGGAAAAAAAACTAGTGTTCTCATGGCACCTTCTAAGTTTGAAACTTGACTGCCCACTTCTCATACTAACATCTACATTTGTTGCCATAGGGATTACCCAAGACTCTTGCTTACAGTCTTAAATCAGTATAATTGCTATTGTTATAGACATCAGAAAAAATCTTGTCTTATGACTAAGAAATAATCATCACATGACAACTCTGTCAGTGCATTTAAAATTTTAACACCTTGGAAACAGATAAAGGCAAAGTAGTATTGTATTATTTGTTGTTTCTCAGGAGTCAAGCATTTGAAATTGTACCACTATTTAAGTCATAGCTGAAAACACTTTATGATTAACTTATCAAATAGTTTCTATACTATAGAAACTTATATTTTGGAGACACTACCACAAAAAGATAGGACACACTAAATACTAGGCACAGAGAAAAATTGTTCTGTCAAGGCTATATAAATTTAAAGTTTACATACATTACTTAGTTACAAAAAAAGGAGAGTAATAAAATGGTAGTTCTGAGGGAATCAAAGTAAAGAAAAAAATTTTTTTAAGGATAAAAGAGGCTTAAATATGTTAGTAGGCCGAAAGAAAGGAGCAACTGAAGAGGGGTAGATATGAGAGAAGAAAGTCAGTAAGTTCCTAGAAATTGAAAGAAATGGGATCAAGGGCACAGATATGGCCTTGGAAAGGAGACAACAATAGGAAAAAAGAAGGATGGGGTGGAAATAAAATTTGGGTTGAGAACAGAAATCACACTGAATGGCCCAGATTTTGTAAATAAATCAGGAGGCAAGTTGATTGCTGAGAGCAAAGTGAGGCTAATGAAGGAAGATGAGGTTGGAGGCTTGAGAAGAATGAAAAGAGGTTTAGAAAACCTGTTGTAGAGTGTTCCATAGAATATCAACATGAGGGGACTTAAAAGGAGTTTAGAGCATCACTAAAGGCCCCTGAAGTTAGAGATCATATTTTTATAGTATCTAGCAGTGATCAACTGGGAAGGGGGGAAGAGGGAACAAAGAAAGCAAATGCTGGGGGTTACTTATGGTGGGGCAGTGAGGTATTCTGTGCTGGTCTTGGGCATTCTGGCTGGGTATTTGAATAGAGGGGAGATTATCAAGAGATCTATTCATTCAGCAAATAGTGGTTACCTACTGTATATTCATCAACTTCAGTAGCTTTTGTTATCACGTTTCTGGAAACAATTCCCTAACCTATAGCCTCAATCTTGATTTCTCTTTTTAGAGCCCAGACTTCCAACTGCCTGTAGGGCATGTCTGCTTTGATGTTCCGTATCTAAACCTGAATGCTTCATCTTCCTCCCAAACTTATTTCTGTAACTTATTACCCCATTTCTGTTAATGATGCTATTACCTTTCTAGTTTCTCAGGCCTGAAACCTTTGAGTCATTCTGACTTTTCTTCTCCTTTCCTTAGTGTGTCATCAAATCCTGTCACTTCCTCTGAAATATTTCTTCTGGCTTTTCTTCCTTTCCAGTTCCAGGGCAATAATTGTCATTCTGTGTTTGTATTTCTGCTATGCCTTCTCAACTTGTTACCCTGCTTCCAGGCTCTACCCAATCCAGTCAGTCCTACATGCCATGCCCAGATGAATCTTTATAAAACATCAGTTTTATGAGTCACTCCTCATCTTAAAATTTTTCAAGGAGCTATGCTTAATCCCCTAAGGAAACAAGAAGACCCTAGAGGAACTCATATTCCAGTAAGAGTGAGGGCAGTTAACAAAGTCAAGACATAATGTTTACTTACGGAAGGCTCCCCTGAGGAGTGACAAGAGAACTAATGGAAGAATTCTGGAAAACACTAGGATTTAGGGAATAGGTTGAGGAGGAGGAGAAGATGCCAAAGAGACTCAGGATAATCCAGAGGGTAGAAGGAGAACCAGGGAAGAGAGTGTCACAGAGGCCAAGGAAGAAGAGAGTGGCCAAGAGCAGAGTGAGAAAAGTGGACTCTTCCCTGAGAAAGTCTGTTAGATTTGACAGGGGATCAGAATCAAGAACAGTTTCAGAGGAGTATAAGAAGTAGAGAGGCTACAGAGGATTGAGAAATAAAGAGAAAGAAGTAGAAATAAGTGTGGAGGATAAAGAAGGATGTACTTAATTTTTCCCCTCAACGAAAGAGACTTACACTTGTTTACAGCCTAAGGGCAGAGATCCCAGTGGTGAAGGAAAGGTTGATATTAGATAGAGGGAAGATGATTGATGGAGCAAGATCCCTAACGAGGTCTGAGGAGGTAGAATCTAATCAGGAAAGAAAAAAAAAGTCTTTGTCCATTATAATCATCCTCTTACTATGTACATGCTAATTCTGACAGTGTCTGTGTTATGGTTGTTGTATAGTTAAGGTAATGATGTATTATGTAACAACAGATTAATTTTGCAATCTGAAGGGGAAGCAGCTAGATGAATCATTATAGAATACGTTAGAAGTAGGAGGAGCTAATAACCTCAGTTTGAAAGAGCTAAATCCTTCATTAAGGTTCAAAGGTATCTCTCACGGTAACCATGAAAATCAGCTGAGGACCAAGAATATTTTTAGATAGGAAACGGGATGTGTTCATTTTCTATTCCTGCTGTAACAAATTACCACAAGTTTAGTGGTAGGTCAGAAGTCAACACAGATCTCACTGGGCTAAAATCAGGGTGTCAGCAGGGCTGTGTTCTTTTATGGAGACTTCAGAGGAGACTCTGTTTCCTTACCTCTTCCAGCTTCTAGAGATCACCCACATTCATTGGCTGGTGGCCCACTTCCTCCTTCTTTAAACCTAGCAATGTCAAACATTTCTGTGACTTTTCTTCAGTCCCATCTTTCTTTGACCACAGTTGGGAAATGTTCTTCACTTTTAAGGACTCATATGATTAGGTTGGGCCCACCCAGATAATTGAGGATAATCTCTCCATCTCAGGGTCCTTAACCTTCATCACATGTATTAAGTTCCTTTTGCCATGTAAAGTAACATATTCACAGGTTCCAGGGATTAGGATGTAGACATTTTGGAGGGCCATTAGCCTGCCAAGGAGCCCTAGTGGCACAGTGGTTAAGTGCTCGGCTGCTAACTGAAAGGTCAGCTGTTTGAACCCATCAGCTGCTCAGCGGGAGAAAGGTGGCAGTCTGCTTTGGTAAAGATTTAAATCCTTGAAACCATGGAGGGCAGTTCTACCCTGTCCTATAGGGTCACTATGAATCAGAATCGATTAGACAGCAATAGGTTTGTTATTCTGCCTACCACACTGGAACTGAGTCTGAGGTCCTTGTTTTAAGAGGGGAAGTTTGAAATGAGGGAAAGAAAGGTGTTTAGTTTTGGGGCGTTTGGTTTTTGTACTCGAATCGGGCAAAATGCTTATTCTGGTAGGTAAACTGGCTCTTAGATTCTAGTTATGTGGTGTCCAGACGCTTAGAAGTTATTGAGAAATAATTTACTGGTAGCTTGGAGTGAAGAAACCAATTTTAGTGCCTGCAGATGGTGCTAATCTGTTGATGGCTAAAGGGTAATTAGGTTAGAATAAAAATTTAGAGGTCTGAAAAGCTCTTCACTGCTTTTATAATGAGTCTTAGTTTCAGAGACTTGTCCATTTTAATATTGTTTATACTGTATATATATGTATATTTAAATTTATCTTTAGCTTACCAGTTAAAGATAAATTTCAGTGTGCTAAAGAAGTAAGATGTGATTTTTCTTTTTTTTTTTTTACCCAAACACTTGCATTAGAGAAAATAGGAGAATAGCATAACTCCTGGGTTCTAGATGTGATGATAGTAACAGAAAAAAGTGAGAAAAGTCCAAATGTTTTATTTCATAGCAGCCTGTAGCATTAGCACATGTTGCACAATGGACTCTTAGGTTAGAATTTAGCAATAATACTTTCAGAACTGGATTCTGAATTTTAACTTTCTTAATTCTATCTCTCCATCCATAATTGCCAGGCAGTCTATGGCTATATAAGGAGCCATGTTGGTGCACTGGGTAAAGCGCTTGGCTGCTAACAGAAAGGCAGCATTCTCAGCATGAGAAAGATGTGGCAGTCTGCTTCCTTAAAGATTACAGACTTGGAAACCCTATGGAGTAGTTTACTCTGTCCTACAGGGTCACTATGAGTCAGAATCAACTCTATGGCAGTGGGTTTGGTTTTTTGGTTTCTATGGATATATGCATTGCAGTATGGGGATTCTTCTTTTAAAGCACAGTGGCTAGTTATTGGTGTCAGATTTGCAGCATTTATATTGTTAATGGAGCCCTGGTGGTGCAGTGGTTAAAGCACTCAGTTGCTAAGCAAAAGGTTGGCCAGCCGCTCTGCGGGAGACAGATGTGGCAGTCTGCTTCCATAAAGATTTACAGCCTTGGAAACCCCATGGGGCCGTTCTACTCTGTCCTATAGGGTCACTATGAGTTGGAATCCACTTGACAGCAGTGGGGTTTATATTAGTAATACCATGTTTCAACCATTTGAGCTAACTGGTAAAAAATATATGGTCCTAAGATGCTTAAATATTGTAAGAAAAATCATAGAACATAGCAGTCTTCTGTAATAGATTTTGAATGCCTGCTGAGTTCCAGGCATTGTGGTAAATCTCTTTTAAAATATTTTTTAAATCGGGTAATGATATTTAAAATGATATCTGATAGGTTATAGCCTGAACACTAAAGGGAAAGTAAGAGAGGAGCAAAATATATTCCAGTATTTTGTACTCCAGTATTAAGATAAATAAATTAGTTTTGTAGTTGATAAAAATATGAAAAAGAACCCTGTAATTCACATTTTAAAACCTTCTAATTGTTCATTATACGTCTTATTTTTAAAAACAATGATAAATCTATTTGTGTGAACCTAGTATCATTTGTTCCATAAATTGGTACACTACTATTAAAGTAAGCAATCTAGACAGTTTTTTTTTTTTTTTAAATCTGTAATCTGTGTTCTATTTCCAGGTTAAGATGAAAGCAGCCATCCATCTGACTCTAGTTCTCTCACTATCATCAAATTAAATTTGTATTTTATACATCCATCTAACCATTCGTTCATCCAAATTGTTATTAGATATACTGAACTCCTGTCAAGAGAAAGGCACTATACTAGGCCCTGTGAAATATTTAAATGCGCACTTTTACTTTCATTTGCAGTTTTAAACTTTTTTCTTCCAATTGTAAAGTGAAGACTTTATTATCAGCTATATGTTCTGACCTACCTCTTTACCTTCTAATCTCTGTATCTTTAAAATTTTTATTTATTTTTTTTACAATGAAAAGTCTCCCTTTCATCCCTGTCCCCTAGCCACCCTTTTCCCAGAGGCAACCAATGTCTCCTTTTCTTATGTATCAAAATATATGTCTATATATTACCTCCCCCCATACATACTTTTCTGCACCTTGCTTTTTTTTCCTTACTTCCTCATTCTTTCTTACGTCTGCATACTATTCCGGGGTATGGATATATCATAATTTATATAATTATGGACATTTCCATTGTTTTAAATCTTACACTATTCCTAACAAAGTCATAATAAGAGTCTTGTATTCGAATATATTTGTGGAATATCTTCCTAGAGATGGAATTTCTGGTCTAAGGGTATACACATTTATAATTTTGGATAAATACTGCCAATTTGCCCTCTGTACAATTTGTTCCTTGTCCTACCAATGAGTAATGGTGACCTTTGCTAATCTGAAGGATGAAAAATATCATCTCAGTATAGTTTTAATTTGCATTTCTCTTATGAGTGAGGTTGAGAATCTTTTTCTGTGTTTTAAAAGCCGTTTGTATTTTCTTTTCTGTTTCTCTTGGGTTATTGAGGGGTTTTATTATTTATAGGAATTCTTTCAGTATTAGGGAAATTAGCCCTTTGTTGGTGAGTTGCAAATATTTTTTCCTAACTTGATATTCGTCTTTCAGCTTTGCTTATGGTAGCTTTTGTCATGCAGAAATTTTTATTTTTATTTTATAAAATTATCTTATAGATTCTGGGCTTTGTGTCATATTTAGGCATTCCCCGCTCTGAAGTAACAAAAATAATTCTTCCATGGTTTCCTTTTATGGTTAACAAAACTTCTTAATCATTACAAGATCTAAATGGGTTAGTGCATAAGATCAAATTCCTTGTTTCAATTTACATCTGAGCTAGGTTAGCAAATCAGTCCCATGAAAATATAGAATTATAGTAAAGAGCTTGGACTCTGGAGTTGCTTCTGGGCTGTCTGACCTTGGGCATACTGCTTAATTAACCTCTCTGAATCTTAGTAGCTTCATCTGTAAAATGGATGTGATAAATAGTACCTACTTTGTTTTGAGAATTGCATGAGATGATTCATTTAAAGCCCTTAGTACAATGCTTGACAAGTTGGAAGCACTCGTTAAATGTAAACTATTACTGTGATAATGAGGATGACCACAGACTATTCTTTCAACCCTTACTAAAACCAGTTGCCATTCAGTCGATTCCAACTCATGCCAACTCCATGTATGTCAGAGTAGAACTTTGCCCCATAGGATTTTCAATGCCTGATTTTTTGGAAGTAGATTGCCAGGCCTTTCTTCCGAGACACTTCTTGATGGACTAAAACTTTCAACCTTTCGGTTAGCGGCTGAGCACATTAACCATTTACATCACCCAGGGACTCCTTCTAAAACCAAAAACCCACTGCTATCGAGTCAATTTGGACCCATAGTGACCCAGTAGGTCAGCGTAGAACTGCCCCACAGGGTTTCCAAAGCCGTAAATCATTACGGAAGCAGACTGCACATCTTTCTCCCATGGAGCGGCTGGTGGGTTGAAACCATCGAACTTTCAGTTAGCAGCCAAGCGCTTAACCACTGTGCCACCAGGGCTACTAGGGTTTCCTACTACTGCCTCATAATTCTTAATTCTTTTTATTCATAAGGGGTTGAATAAAAAGACGCATTCTAAATTTGCCACATTACCACTTCAGCATTAACAATCCAATCTCCTCCGAGCACAGTAGTTCTCAGCCTTGGCAGTGCATTAGAATCACCTGAATAGATTTTAAAAACACCAATGCCTGAATCCTTACCACAGAGATTGTTTTAACTGATCTAGAGAAGGGCCTGCCATCACTAGTTTTCAAACAACCCTCAGGTGATTCCACTGGGCAGCCAGGATCTAGAAACACTATCCTAACACTAGGTGGATTGGCTTTCAGATATGAAGGAAAACATATTAATTCTAAACAATACATAGAAACCTTTTATAGGTAACATGCTTTGAATTAGCTAAGAAGACATTAAAAAATAGAAAATAGAAGAGTTGAGACAGGCATCAGAGATATGTAAGAAAAGGAGCTACAAAGATAAAGTTTCTTATATTTACAAGGCATCTTTCTCAGAAGAGCTCAGGGCAGCTAGACTCCAAATACTTTTGTAACATTGCTAAGTAAGAGGTAAGAAACATGAAATGCTATGTTAACTGAAGCATGGAAATAGGTAATAGGACTCATGTCAGCCGTTCAATTAGAAAAATTTAAGATTTTTATTACCCAATTCATTTGACTAACCACCTATCCATTGCTTTCCCTGGATAATTCTAAAAAATTATTATTTCTGATCATCAATAATATATCTTATCCCTATACGCATTTTAGCAGTTTAGCAAGGATTTGGAATGGTATTTTTGCTACTTATACAGTGGAAGCCCTGGTGGTGCAGTGGTTAAGAGCTTGGCTGCTAACCAAAAGGTCAGCAGTTCAGATCTACCAGCCACTCCTTGGAAACCCTATGGGGCAGTTCTACTCTGTCCTACAGGGTCACTATGAGTTGGATCGGCTCAATGCCATACAGTGTGAGTAGGGAATACAAGGAAATTGGATTTTTTTGAATCCAAGGGAAGAGTATGGTATAAAGAGCCTGAACCAGGAGACAGGAGACCTAAATTCGAGTTCAGCCCTGCTACTAACTGTGTGAACTTGATCACTTGTCCTCAGTTTCCTTAGCTGTAAAATGAGAGAATTAGAGTTCCTAAAGGTTTCTTTTAGCTCTGAGTCCTGTGATCACTGTCTCACCAAATCACCTGCTAAAGCCTTGATGTTAATCAGTTAATAGAAAACAGGAAAGTTATTCTAGCTAAAGATTTTTAAACTTATATTTCATAGTCTTGTTTTGTCTCTACCTAAGACTGTGTACCTTCTAAAAATTGAGATTTCTATCCAAACTATGTTTGGATGAAATTAGATTAATATGGGCCCTGCCTAATTAGCATTCTCACATTTTCTGTTTAAGCAGGGGTCACTGATGTCTTCACCCAGAGGGGTGACTTAATGAAGGGTGGGGAATTGCATCTTGACTGGCCAGGGTATGTCGGAGAAGGAGCTTTCTGGGGTGCCGTTCAAATCATGCCAACTGAATAACTTCATTTAGGACACAATCTGGGTCCCCGTTCTACGTTTTCTCCTAATTCTTCCAGCTTCTCTTTTCGCATTATATTACTCATGATCATTAGAACTCACCAATTCTTCTATTAGTTTGTCTTTATATCATCTCTTCCTTACAAGATTGTACATTTCTTGAGGCCAGAATATATTTATACTGTGAACTAGTACAGTGTCTTGGCACATAAAAGGACTTCAAAAATGTCTGATTAAGTATTAAAAAATCAAACGATTTCAATTTCATTGTTTTCTCTACCTTATTTTTCTGTACTACTTTAATTTTCATAGTTTACAGCATTTCAGTTTTTTTACACAGTCTCATTTCATGACTGTTCTTTACTTTCTGAATATAACAATCAGCTTTTCACTCTCAAAAGTCATTAGGTATTAATAAAGCAAGGAAGTAACAATCATGATACCGAGATACAGAAATAAATACTAAATTAGGTAAGCTTTTAGTAGTGAATGTGTTCAATAACTTTAAGAGAAATGTTATTTGATGAGTTTGATCAATTTAATCAAGTATTATAAACACATCAAAGCTAAACTTCTGAACAGGTCAATTATAAATTTCTATACTTAGATTATTCTGAGTTATCAGTGAACAACTATATTTATTAAATGTTGTAAATCATTAAATAAATCCTAGACATAAAACTCAGAGATTTGAGTTATGATAGTATTGAAATTTGGGTATGATAGTATTTTGATGGTACTATATGATTTTCAGGATACCTGGTGATGCAGTGGTTAAGAGCTCAGTTGCTAACCAAAAGGTCAGCAGTTCAAATCCACCTGCTGCTCCTTGGAAGCTCTATGGGGCAGTTCTACTCTGTCCTATAGATTTGCTACGAGTTGGAATTGACTTGATGGCAATGGGTTTTTTGGTTTTTATACGATTTTCAATAGAATAAAATTTCCATTTTAAGTTAGCATAAGGAAAAAATCTGTTTAAAATTTTGTTTATTAATAAAATAAAATCAACATTATTGCTTTTGGTCATGATTTTTAACAAAATAATTTTAACAATTTATCAAGTACTGATATTTAATAAATATAAGTACTTAAGTGTCCAGACAGAATTTCATGTTTTTAGCTTAACAGTTAAATTGAAATTTTGAGTTGTGAGGGTGACAATTCAGTATAGGTTGAAAATTACCCATCCCTATTGTCTCCCTTTTGAGTCTACTTTTGTGGGCTCTTCGTTTTTCACTTGGAAAATTAATAAATACTTTTTATGTAGAGGAATTCTAAAGTGTCACTCAGTTTAAAATATCAAATCTTTGCATAATTTTTTGAAGAGTTTAGCCAGGCTAAAGTATATACTTACTATTGACAGCATTTTCAAGTCCTGTGACTTCTATATTTGTACGGTAAGGTACATTAATATTGATTTTTAAAACACTCAGCAAATATTGTGCCTTTTTTGCTAACCACTGGAAAAACAGCCTGAAAGAAATTTAAAAATGTTAACTCTTGAGATTTAGATAAGATTCCTTGCATTTTCTGCTCCAGTATACACATATACTCAATTTAAAGGCATAATGATGATCTCACTTTCTGTAATTATCATTTCACAGTATTGATAATTAGAAGAAATACATCTTTTGTTGAATGACTTCTTCAAACTTACCATCTTTTAGACTCATTCTTACAGATTAATTTGCAAATATGCAAATATCAAGGGCAGTAGCAAAAAATAGTTTGAAACAAAACTGGTGAATATTGAGTTACTTCTAGTTTCAAAGATTCTTTTTGATTCAAAAGTCACATGCCTCATGTGCATTAAAATTGGTTTCACAAGTGAAACTTATTGATATGGGAAAGTTGCTTTAGGGGAAATTTCACTCGTAAATTCATAATCCTTAAAATTCTGAGTGACTGAGTTAAAATATTTTACGAAAAAGTATTGATCCTTTGCAAAATATTGTCAATGGTATATTTTAAATATTATTTTGAAGATGTGTTTTTTTAGTTTTAAATAAGTGGGAGTCCTTTAGGCATGATGACGTTCTCTAATATGTCTTTTTTTGGTCTTTTCTCTGCTATTTAAGTCTGAATTGCCCTAAGTATTAAAGAGAACGGCTGTCAAGAAAGGTATTTTCAAGATGGATGTTTACACAAGCAAAATATTTTGTAGAGGTACGAATTCTAATTTTGAAGAAGAAAGTATCAAAATATTTTTTCTTATTCCTCATTTATCTTCCCATCTTTAAAATACAAGTTAAATTGTAAGTTGAATTCTTTTCCCATCGTATAGCCAAGCGTTGGTGCCAGATTTGAAGATGAAGGCTTTACTTTGTTAGCCATGTGTTTATGAAACCCCAGCGCTCTCTCTAGATCTTTTGGCTGATAATCTCAAACATGGAGGATGCTTCTGATTCTTCACAAGGGGTTGCTCCATTAATTAATAGTGTAGCTCTCCCAGGCTCTCCGCCGTCTCTTCCTGTATCAGTGACAAGCTGTAAAAGTCATCGAGTAGCCAATAAAAAGGTAGAAGCGAGTAGTGAAAAGCTCCTCCCAACAGCTCTTCCTCCTTCTGAGCCGAAAGTAGATCAGAAACTTCCCAGGAGCTCCGAGAGGCGGGGAAGAGGCGGTGGGGCGCGATTCCCCGCGCGGAGCCGGGCAGTGGCAGCGGGAGGAGCAGCGGCCGGGGGCGCAGCGGGGGGGGCGAGAAGCGACCCCCCGGGAGGACGGAGCCTCCCTTCGCTCCCTTTATAGTTGAGAAGGTGGAGAAGTGGCAGTCAGCGTGCTTGCAGGTGAGGGGCTCCCAGCGGTTGCTCGGAGCCGGCCGGCGCTGGCAGGGAAGTGCAGGCGAGCGGGGGAACAAAGCGGAGCCGGGCTGGGGTCCGCCCGCGGCGAGCGCCCTCGCGGCGTCGGGCCGGCCAGCTGAGCGCC
>NW_004443979.1:6112677-6159468 GCF_000243295.1 Trichechus manatus latirostris
CCCATTGTAAGCCGGCCGCCGGGCGTCCGGAGGTGGGGCGCGCTCGGAGGGCAGAGGCGGTGGCGGCTCCGCTCGCTCAATACCTTGGCAGCGGCAGGAGCGAAGTCGGCTCCGGTGGCAGCCGCGCCGCGTCAGTCACACAAAAGGCAGCCGACGTGCGCCCGGCGCGCGGACCAGCCCACGCCGCCGCCGAGCGCTGCCCACCTTACCGGCTTTCCTTTCCCTCCAATTTTGATAGGGAAGCCGGGCCGACGCGGGCGGCCGAGAGTCCGGGCGAGCCCGCGGGCGGACTGGAGATGCCGCTGCTACATCGAAAGCCGTTTGTGAGACAGAAGCCGCCCCCGGACCTACGGCCAGACGAGGAAGTTTTCTACTGTAAAGTCACCAACGAGATCTTCCGCCACTACGAGTAAGGGCCGGGCTGGGCGCCGGGGTGCGAGGGGGGTGAGGACGCCCTCCCCAGCACCCCCGGCTCCTTTCAGTTCTCCTCTCCCTCCCCAGCGCCCTTTTGTCTCTCCTTTTTCTAGTCCTGGGCTTCTGGCGGGGCGATTTGAAAGTGACGGGTGACCGCAGGCCCGCGTTTCTCTGTCCCCAGAGCTCGACCAAGAGACGGAGCGGAGCCGGGGGGCGGCTCAGTTGGCCGCGGCGCGCGTTGAGGGGTGGGGGGAGCGGGGAACAGGCTGGGCAGTGAAGGCTGGGGGTCCCCGGCCGGCCGCGGGGAGCGCTCCGAGTCGCGGCTGCCTTCTGCCCGCTCGGAGGCAGGGCGGTGGAAACCCCCCGCCTCGCCCCTCCCCGCCGCGGCCACACGCGCACTCAGAGGCCAGTTCCGGGATACCCGTCCGGCGGCCAAGGGGATCCCCACTCAGGCCAGCGGCTCGGGGCCGCCGTCCCCCGGCCAGGGGAGGGAATCCCTGTCCCCGGGGGCAGGAGACGGTCGGGCTGGGCTTCGTTTCCTCGGTCCGGAGTGGGGTATGACGTTGGCACTGCCTGGGGTAGGAGCGGGAGGGAGGGTAGTTGAGACTCTGGGAAGGAGAGGGCTTCCCGGCGGGCAGGGAGTTGGGGGTCCGGGACACTGGAGCCTCTGCCGGCGGCCTCCTGTCCGGCGCAGCTAGGCCTCGGAGTGTGCGACGCGAGCCGCGCGCACTGTCACCGCCTTTTCTTGGTGACTAACTCTTGGCCCCGGGGAACTCGGCGTCTCCGCCCCTGGGAGACCGGGTGAGGAAGAAGTCGGGCCCGGCGAGAAGAGGAAGGGGAGAGAGCAGGGCCTTGGGTGACCCTTGTTTTCACTTTTGCGAAGCCGGGTCGGCGGCCGGGGGAGTTGGGGGAGGGGGTTAGGACAAGTTCAACTCCAGCGTCTGCCAGTCGCCTCTTTATCCCCCTGCGCATGTGGGCAGCGTGACACGTGCCACTCGCTATTGTTTTGATAACCCGGAGTTGCTGCTTGCACAGTTTCAACCCCTATATTTCCAGTCTCTCATCTGGTGTATCCCAAGAGCTCCCCTTGTCCTGTGACACAAAGCAACGTAGTGTTTTAGCGATCTGTGTTTAAACAAGATCTAAAAGTGAGAAACTAAATTGATCAATCACTGAAACAGCCGCCTCCCCCCGCCCCCCCTTTTTTTTTTAACTCTTTATTCTTTCCAGAAGGAATCCCTTTGTGGCTTAGAAACCAAGTGTTACAGCAACCAAATAAATTGTATGTAGCAGGCACCTTTTCTGAGTGGGGGCTTGACTGAGGGAGGACTTTAGGAAAACTGCACCTGTCTGCGAAATGAGTAGTCAGGTTAGAAAAGTCAGTTCCTTTGAGCATTTATTTTAAGTAACCCTTCTTTTTCTTTAGCTCCACAGAAAAATGAGTTACAAATAAACATGCTACATCAAATATTGTTCTAGGGAAGTATCTCAGCAGACAGTACTTTAAAAGAGGAGTGCACATCTCACTCTGCTCCTGTACAGACTTGTTTTGTTACTCAGATTTCACTCTTGTAACTAAGTGAATTTGGATTAGGTAACTTGACAACGATAATGTCTTTCTTTCTTTAAGCTTTAAGTTAAAATCCTTGGTAATTGTGTTAGTTATCTAGTCCTTCTATAACAGAAATACCACAAATGGATGGCTTTTGCAAATAGATACCTATATTCTCACAGTTTAGGAGGCCAGAAGTCCAGATCCGGAGTGTAAGCTTTAGGGGAAGGCTTTCTTTCTCTGTGGGCTCTGGAGGAAGGTCCTTGTCTCAGCTTCTGCTCCTGGGCCATCTTCATGTGACTTGGCATCTGTCTTCTCCCATCTCTGTTTCTCTAACTTGCTTGTTTAATCTCTTTTATATCTCAAAAGAGATTGATTTAAAACACATCCTACACTAATCCTGCCTCATTAATGTATCTTAACTCATTCCCAAATGGGATTATAACCACAGGCATAGAAGTTAGGATTCACAACATATGTTATGGATACAATTCAATCCATAACAGTAGTAATCTTTTTTTTTTTTTTTTTTAAATATTTTATTGTACTTCAGGTGAAGGCTTACAGAACAGATAGTTTCTCATGTAACAGTAACACACATGCTGTTTTATGACATTGGTTAACAACCCCACAACATTTTAACCCTCTAAATTCTCAACTTTTTTTTTTTTCTTTTGTGAAAATACACATAGCCAAAGATACGCCATTTCAAAAATTTTTTTTTTACATACACATTTAAGTGACATTGACTACGCTCTTCTAATTGTGCTGTTATTCTCACTTAAGATGAAGGCTTACAGGACAAAATAGTCTCCCATTTAACAGTTACTACAAATGTTGCCCTATGACAATGGTTAACAATCTCACAACACATCAACAATATCCTTACTCTACTTTGTGTTCCCTATCATCAGCTTCCTACTCCCCTTCTGCCTTCTGGGCCTTGTCACTGGACTCCTGTACCTCGTTACTCTCATGGTTTTACTGGGCTGTCCACTCGCAGGCTGATGAGTGAACCTGGAAGGTAACTTTACCACTGAGCTAAAAGGGTGTCTGGGGGCCATACTCTCAGGGTTTCTCCAGTCTCCTTTAGGCCAGTAAATCTGGTCTTTTTTTTTTTTCTTTTTTGTGAGTTCGAATTATGCTCTACATCCTTCTCCAGCTCTGTCCAGAACCCTCTGTTGTGATCCTGGTCAGAGCAGTCAGCGGTGGTAGCCAGGCACCATCTAGCTGTACTGGACTCAGTCCGGTGAAGGTCTTGGTAGCTGTGGACAATTAGTCGTTTGGACTAATCTTTTCGTTGTATCCTGTTCTCTTCATTCTCACTTGCTCCCGAAGAGATGAGACCAGTGGAGTATCTTAGATGGCCGCTCTCAGGCTTTTAAGACCCCAGACACTAACAGTAGTAATCTTGAATTTATAAAAAATTGTATCCAAGAATGCCAACAGAATAGAAAATGAACTTAAATTTCAAACTTTTTTCCTTTAATAAAAGCAATCTTTTTTAGAGAAAAAAAGCAAGCTTTTTAAGAGACTCTTCTTACTTTTGAGAGAACTTTTTGAATTAAATACTTTTCATATTCTTTGATCCTTATATCTGAAATGCTGAAATAAAGAAGGAGAGCTTTGGTAGTCCAGACCTACCTACTTCCATCAATATTAAGGAACTGTGTCCTTTGTTGTCTTATGACATGTTAAAATTTAAAAATAACTTTTTTTTTCTCCCCTGTGCTGAAGTGTTTGGGTTTTTGGGAAATTATAAGCAGTTCTGGAGAGATGATTGGGTTTGGGAGCAAAGATATTTAATAAATTAACCCTGAACAAAGCACTGCTATTGGTATTCTTGGGTATTGCTCTGTATGACTTGACCAAATTGGAAGAAGACTGCAATTTAATCATGTTTAATGGTGGTCTGTAGTATACTGGTAATCTGACCCTTGGCAGAAGTCTGGGGAAAATATGAAAGAAACCTGTTTTCAGCCATTCCTTAAATCACCATATGATTTATGTGAATTGAAGATTATTTTTACATATATTATTTGAATGTTTTTCTTTTGTATTTGTATGAAGACCACTGTACTCACCTATTTGCTCAGGTTTTTGATTTCTTGAGTATAAATTACTCTAATCCGTCTCAAAGAAATTTTCTACACCTTAGTTCTTTGTTCATTTCTCAACACAATGCAAAGTAACTGTTGTCTCTGACATTATATACTTGGTTAGCAGAGGTTGTGTGACCTTTTAATTGCTAAATAGTTTTCTGTCTCTATCTTACTTGAAATTATAGCCCACTTCCTCCTTGTCCTTTGAAGCAACACTGATCAGCCCCTGTATTGTATTAGTGTAACCTCTGCTATCATTGTACTGTAATGCAATGTATTTGTTGCCTCACATTTTCTTCTCTTCAAGACCCTGAATTCTTTGAGACAAGAACTTTGATCAGGATGGGTCCTTAGTGGTTATGCACTACAACTCCTTTATTCTGTCTTTGAACTACATGTTGCTTAACTAATTGCTAACTCTTGTTTGAGCTGCTTTCATAAGTAAAGAAGAATCATTAAAAATAGCACATTAACTATAGGCAAATGCATATTCCAAAGTGCACAATTTAGTCTCTTATAAATAAGATAAAAATTTATTCTGGAATTTTGGTTAGCTGATGGCAATTTATATTTTTTACTTATTTTGGCTGTGGATTGTTAAAAAGTTGAACAGTCAGGTCTGAATACCAGAAATTCTAGATTTGTGGGAAAGGAACATAATTTATTGTATTACCCAGTGACTTAATCTCCTAAATAAAATAGCTGTTCTATTTTTAGCCATTTAGACCCTTGGAATTGGATATATTTCCCATCTTTGAGTGAGTTCAACCTTCTATCCAAAATGTGAGAAGCTCTTCCACAACATAAGTAATTGGCAGTCCAGCTTAGATTTCAACCTGGCTTTCCAGTGAAAGGGGTTTGACTGATTTACAGCAGCTCATCTTCGTTGTTCATCTTTGCGGTTTTTGTGTTTGGGTTATCCTGAGTGGATTTTGAATGTTTGCTGATAATCTCTGTGCTGTTAATTAATTGATTTTATCCATCAAAACACAATGAAAACAATCCTGACAACTTGTAGAAATACCTTGTTGCTTGCCCCCACTGCACTGCCTATAGTATTGGTTCAAACTCTTTCTTCCTGGAATTTCTGTCTATTGCTACCCTTAAGAGCTGCCCAGATGAAATTGTCTTCAGATGTTAAGATAGTTAATTTTGCCTCTCTCTACCCCACTTCCCAATGCCAAACTTTCACTTTAAACAGTCTCTTCTGACATGGTTTCTCTAACATACTGGTTATTCTCTTGTATATTCTCTAATGATCTCTCTGCAAATAAATGGTGCTTGGACAGTAAGAATTGATACTAATTATTGAATGTATATGTAGTATGTCAGGCATTTATGTAGGATTATCTCATTTAATTTTCACATTAATTATTCATGGAATGTATTATCCCCATTTTACCAAAGGGGAACTGAGTTCATAGAGGTTATATAACTTATCCGAAGTCACGTTCTAAAAGTGGTAGAGCTAGTATTCAGACACTTACCTCTCCCCTTCCCATTCATGTGTGTGCTTTCTCTGTCTAGATACACATAAAAATAAATGTCACCTTCCCAGTGAGAGTACATTTGTTTATTCTTAACTATACTTTTAATGTTAAAAATGTATTCCACAGACTTTTTTCATTTTTTGAATGCTGTAGTGTGTGGAAGGAGCCCTGGTGGTGGAGTGGTTAAGTGTTCAGCTGCTAACCGAAAGGTCAGTGGTTCGAACCCAGTCAACCGCTCCATGAGAAAAAGATGTGGCGGTCTGCTTCTGTAAAGATTACAGCCTTGGAAACCCTACGGGACAGTTCTGCTGTGTCCTGTGGGGTCGCTAGGAGTCAGAATTGACTCGACGCCAGTGGGTTTATTTGGTTTTTATACTGTGTGTTTGAGAGTGTTTGTAGATGCTGAGATAAATTGTTCTTCTATTGAGAAAGAGAGATAAGTAAGTGAATATATATTTACACCGCCAGTGGCATAGGTCACATATGTGTTATGAAGCCAGTGTAATGGGAACGTACAAAGTAGAGCTGGTAACTGTTTGCTGGGGAGTTGGGAAAGCCCTCAAATAGGTAATACCTCAGTTGGGTCCTGCAAGATAGAGCTCACAAGATACAGAAGGGGGAAGAAGGGTATTCTAGGCAGAGAATGGTCTAAATAATGCATTTTAAGCAGAGAAAACTATATAGAAAGTCATAGAAGTATGAATTTACCTAAAATTTCATATCCACTATTGTTAGGATGGAGTCCTGATGGCACAGTGGTTAAGAACTCAGCCGCTAAACAAAAGGTTGGTAGTTCGAATCCACCAGCTGCTCCTTGGAAACCCTATGGGGCAGTTGTACTCTGTCCTGTAGGGTCGCTATGAGTCAGAATCAACTGAATAGCAATGGGTTTGGTTTTTGGTTTTTATTGTTAGGATGGGACTTTTACATCCAGTACCAGTATAATTTTTCGCCTTTATTGATTTCTACTTAAGGTTTTAGTCTCTAGATTTTTAAACTTTTTATTGCTATTTCTTAGCTTTGTGTCATCTGCATACTTTATGAGCCTGATTTGTATGCACATCTAAATCTAAGACAGCACTAAATAAACTGCAAAGTAATATTTCATTAAAGTGTTTTTTTACTAAGCTTTGCATTTTTTGTTAATTCTGTGACAATCTTTGAATAAATGTCATAAATATAGTTTCATCTAGCTGTTATTTCTCTATATAATTCTCTGTTCTGTAACCCTGTCATTGAAGGAAATTGTTGGAACAACTCATACTGTCTTCTAGCAGTTACTACTTTTTTGAATTTTTAAGCCATACTTTCCATTTCTTGCATGTGATATGCTAAACCAGGAATTATGATAGTTTAAAAATTATGACTGCTTGTCTTAGTTATACGGTAAAACCTGCAAGCACCGGAACCTGTGTAAGGTGGAAACATGTCAGAAAAGGAAAACTCAAATATTTTCCACTAAAATGAGCAATAGATAAGTGGTAACACTGCATCCTGTCACAGGCGGAAAAGAGACCCAGAAAAACAAGGCAGGCCAGTCGAGTTCCAGCTCTCACAGGTTTCACTGTACTAATTATTTTATGAGTAGGGGAATCTGCTATGTGTCCCTTAGACCTTTTTTGCTGTGTTGTGCTGGATCTTATAGTTTTGACCTTTAAGTAGAGTACACTTTGCCTTTGTCTTTTCTGAATTGTATTTGATTTCTGACTTTCATGTCACTTCACTCTTAATCTTATTCTAGTAGGTTTTTGATTTCCCAAATACCCAATAAGTTAACAACTGGAGAGTTGTTTTGTATTAGAAAACTATGCTGCTTGGTAACTCATATCAGTTTTCCCTTAAATAATGGTAAAGAGCAGGGGTCAGCAAACTTTTTCTGTAAAGGGCCAGATAATAAACATTTTAGGCTCTGCAGGCCTAAAACTGGGTAGTGTCTCTGTTACATCTACCCAACTGCAGACCTAGTGAGAAAGCAACCATAGATAATACCTAAATGAATGGGTGTGGCTGTGTTCCAATAAAACTGTTTACAGAAACAGATGGAGGGCTGAATTAGGCCTCCAGAAGCCAGTACAGTAGTATGCCCACTTGTGGTAAAGAGGATTGTTGAAGGAATGCAGTCATAAATAGGAGACATAATAATATATACTAGTCTAAATTTATATTCATATTTTGCTCACAATTGTAAAATATGCTTATAAAAGTTTCATCATTTTATATATTTTTTTTTAATTGTGCTTTAGGTGAAAGTTTACAGTACAAATTAGTTTCTCATTCAAAAATTTATACACAAATTGTTTTGTGACATTGGTTGTAATCCTTGGAATGTGTCAGCACTCTCCCCCTTTCTACCCTGGGTTGCCTGTGTCCGTTCCTCCAGTGTTCCTGTCCCTTCCTGCCTTCTGTCTTTGCTTTTGGGCAGGTGTGGCCCATTTGGTCTTGACTACTTGATTGAACTGAGAAGCATATTCCTCATGTGTGTTGTTTGTTTTATAGGCCTGTCTAATCTTTGGCTGAAAGGTGGACTTGGGGAGTGGCTTCAGTTCTGAGTTAGTAGAGTGACATTTTATATTCTTGTAATGAAGAATTTGAAGAGGCACTGTAACCTATCCTCTAGAGTTTAGTATTAAGTCTACACATTTGAATGTGTATGATGAATGGATGAAGTGAAAGTAGAATTCAGAAGTGGGAGAAGGTGAAGGTATGTAATGTTAAAGATGGTGTAGTGCTGGTAGGGGATGGATAGGAAAAAATGGCCCTGGGGCTTTTTTTCTCCTTGTTTTAAAGAACTTGCTTTAAAACCGCTACTGGGGTAGTGTGCCCCTCCTCCCTCCTGAGGGTAGATATCTGTGCACAGGGAGGCTATAATGTAACAAGTGCAGGCTGTGCAGAGTAGATACAAACAGCGCAAACACTTTGCAGGACTGTGGAAACCTCATGGGTATAGAAAGGCAGTTGTGTATCACAGGTTATTGACTATCCTTTTTTTCTGCCTGGTAACACACGGTATTTGGTGGAGCTGATTCCGACTCATAACGACCCTATAGGACAGAGTAGAACTGCCCCATAGGATTTCCAAGGCTGTAAATCTTTATGGAAGCCGACTGCCACATCTTTGTCCCGCAGAGCAGTTGGTAGGTTTGTAACTAAGCACTTTAACCACTGTGCCACCAGGGTTTCTAACTACCACTGGTTTAGAGACTAGTTAATGTGTAAGATATCTAGATTTGAAGTATATTTTTCTTAAACAATACTAGGTATAGTTTAAACTATTAGAAGTCTACTTCTAATTATGTGATATGTGTTGGCTTGGGAAGCTAAGTCTGACAGATAAATTTGTTTCTGTAGGAAAAAAGTTTAATACTGTACTTTAAAAACTTTTAAAACGTCTTTCACAATGCATTTATTTATTTATTCTGTATCATTGGTAAACCTATTGGGTATTTTTGTTGCCTCTCTCTAATAAATTATTTATCTGACATAGATTTTTTTAAACCAGAATACCTTTACCTTTTTCTCTCTGGCATTCCTTTCTTCAACTGTACTTTTTATTTAAGACCTCATGTTCTAGTATTTTCTGATGTTTTATGCCCTCCTCTTTTTCCCTTCCTCCTGTAGGATATATGCCTCTGTCTTATAATCACTTTTCACTTTGTATTTTAATGATATACGTACATTATTTCCTCTATTAAGGGGTACATACTTCAAAAGGATTTTCTTTGTACTGAGTTAGGGTCATGTAACTTGGTGTATACATGTTATCTCTCTAGATCTCATTTATGTGAAGATATGGGTAGTTTCTCTTAGTTTATTTCCGTAGATACTATTTTATTTTTGTTTTGTTCTACAGACGCATATACACACAAAGCAGTCTTAATGGAATTGCCACAAATATTCTTTGGAAATCACATTACTGTAGGAATAACCTATGTAAATATACTAATCAGGAAGTAAACATATAGCAATTTTAATGCTTTTAGAATTCATGGGAGAAGGAAAAAGGAGGATTTCAGAAAGGAAAGTTAAGAGGATAATAACTATTAACTATATTGGTTACATATAACTATAGAAAATTTAAACAGTACACCAGAGAATAGAGGGAGAAAAAAATTTACCCATACCTTAATACTTACAAGCAACGACTATTAACATTTTTGCATGTCTAGCTTTTTCTATTTTAAAAATATTTTTACTGTAAAATGATACATAAATACATGTTAATTAGAAAAATGGAAACAATACTAGAACTACTTAGAATAAGAACGTTTCCTTCCTTCCCTATTCCCCCTTTATCTCCATATAGAACTTCTATTTATAGTATGTGTATAAATGTGCGTAAGATTGTGTTATTCAGTGATTTGAGTCTTTTCTACTTACTGTGCTTTCAAAATGTTTCCATATTCTAGATCTCTTGAATTTTAACACAAATGGGAACATACTATATCAGTAAGTTTTTACTTTCAAAACATATAAACCAAATAAAAAAAAGCCTGTTGCCATCGAGTCGATTCTGACTCATAGGGACTGTACAGGACAGAGTAGAACTGCCCCTCAGGGTTTCCAGCGAGGGACTGTGGTGGATTTGAACTGATGACCTTTTGGTTAGCAGCTAAGCTGTTAACCACTGTACCACCAGGGCTCCATTCAAAACATATAGGAGGGGTGAAAATCAAAATACAGTTTTTTTTTTCTTATTATTATTAACATGTTATTTAGGAACTCTCCTTATACTTTTTAACGACTGATTCATTATACTGAAGTTCCATGTAGTTAACTTTCTCTTACTGCTAGGTGCTTAGATTTTCTAGTTTTTCACTATTACGTTAAAACGTTTTAAAATTCAAAGTTAAATGCTTGAATTGACTCTTAGTACTTTGACTGCTTTGGAACAAAAAGCTTTAAAATTAGAAGGAGAAAGAAAGATTGCATTATATTATTTTCAGTTTGACTCCCAGTTTCAAAACTGATGAAAATTAGAGTCCAGTTTTGGCTGAACGTAGCTTTAAATTGCAAGATATAAATGTCTGGCTTAAATATACTTTTTCTTAGGTTTATAATAATGTGTAAGTTGACTTTACCAGTTACCAAACCCTGTTTGAGTTCTAAGATTGTATTTAAAGTTTTGCAATAAAGGTACGATCTTCTTATCAGTTTTTAATGTAAAATTTGTGAAATGATAAATAATGAATTTTATTTTTCTTTCTTTTTTAATCAGTGACTTTTTTGAACGAACCATTCTGTGCAACAGTCTTGTGTGGAGTTGTGCTGTGACAGGCAGACCAGGACTGACCTATCAGGAAGCACTTGAGTCAGAAAAAAAAGCAAGACAGAATCTTCAGAGTTTTCCAGAACCACTAATTATTCCAGTTTTATACTTGACCAACCTTACCCATCGCTCACGCTTACATGAAATTTGTGATGATATCTTTGCATATGTCAAGGATCGATATTTTGTTGAAGAAACTGTTGAAGTCATTAGGAACAATGGTGCAAGGTAAAGTACTTTTAGTATTTATTTTTTGGATAAATATACATTCACATTGCTCAAAATTCAAAATGTACAAACCGGTGAACTGAGGAAAGCTTCTTACTGTCTTTCAGCTTTCCTGCTACCCTCCTCACAGCCCTACTGTTTGCAGTTTCTTGTGTATCTTTCTAAAGCTAATTTTTGCATATACCCCCAAAAAATGTCTTACACACATACACATCCCCTCCTTTTAATGCGAAAGTAAATATATTGTATTCTGTACCCTTTTTTCAAGTAGCCATGGTGGCACAGTGGTTAAGCTCTTGGCTGCTAATTGAAAGGTCAGTGGTTCGAACCCACCAGCCGCTCTATGGGAGAAAGATGTGGCAGTCTGCTTTCATATAGATTACAGCCTTGAAAACCCTATGGAGCAGTTTTGCTCTGTCCTGTAGGGTTGCTATGAGTCAGAATTGACTTAGTGGCAGTGAGTTGGGGTTTTTGTTTTTAATATCCTTTTTTCATTTAAAATATCTTAAACATCAGTCCATTACATTATAAACCAGCTTCCTTATCTTTTTTATTCACTGTATAATAAGTTCCACTATATGGAAGTTCCATCTTTATTTAAGAGTAAAAAATCTTAGATCAAGAAATCTACTGTGTCCTCATTTTGTTATATAGAAGTTTAAATATGCCTGTATTACTTGCTGTTTTTTCAGTAGTTCTTTGATAAGATGAGGACTGAGTTTTGTATATTCCACTGAGTTCTCTTTTACCCAGGTCTTTAAGAATAGAGTGGATTTTTCGTATAGGAAGATTTAAAATGACTTAATCTGTGGCACTGAATTAAAAATTATCAGTGTTTTCCTGAAGTCTTAGCATTTGATTGGCTAGTCACTGGCATTTATCATGGTAAACTTTATTTTGCACTAAAACGTTTTATAGCCCTTGCGTTTTGGGAGAGTGGCTATAAAATGTTTTTTGGATGCTTCCCCCTTACCCCTCACTCTTACTTATTGGCCAGAGTGCAGGTTTTTTTGTATCTGAATTTTAAACATTAGCAATTAAAAATTATTTAATTATGTTCTTTATTGTCTTCTTTTGGAGAATCATAATTCATATGTTGTAACCTCAGAATAATGTCTTAACAGGTTAATATAATCCATTCTAGTTATTAAATGCTATTCTATGTGAATCTTAAAAAGCCAAGCAATGTTTATATTAATATCTAAAGTTGTTTGGATTTGATTTTGGCAAGTAATTGAATACGTTCTTTTAAAAATCGTGGAAACAACAAATGCTAAAAATTTGTATCCTTCTAGAAGGATTTTTGTATGTCTAATGACTTTTGGAAAAAATTATATTTAGTTTAGAAAAATTAGAAAATATTGGTAAACAGAAAAGAAGATTCACCAGTAATCTCACCAAGAAAATACCTTAATTAAAAAAAAGATTGTATTATAAATGCTGTTTTGGAGTATGTTTAATGCTTTATGCTTTTGGTGATAAGCTTAGAAAATAGATTTTTACGTTTGATCTTTATCATCAAATGGAATAATAACGCCATGTTTGGGGACCATGATAATTTTTTTCTCTTTATAGCCATTTGTTTTTATTTGACTTACACCAAAACTGATTTGTAATTTATAAATCATTGTGATACATTAACGTTTAGCATTAGAAATATTGCTTACATATAGAAGTTTAGTAGTTCAGTGTTTTCTACATAGACTTTTTTTTGTTGTATTTTAAAAATAGACCAGGTATTAATAGAAATAGTAAACTGGAGTACAGTGTAAAAATGGGAAATCTTGGAGTAACGATTTCATCAAAATTCATTAGGAAACATACCTCTTCCTGTTTAAGAAGTTCTTAAGTTGTGAAGCATAAAAAATTGGTGTTTTTCTCCTGAAAATTTTTAGGTTTAAATTTCATAACACTCTTAATCTGCGATCTTGCCTAGTTCTCCCCCCCTCAAATATGACATTCTGGATGTGTTCTTTCTAATAGTATAAGAAACCATTTAGTATATTAAGCATAGAATGGGGTTAACCTGAAAAGTGCCTATAAGAATACAAGAACATGAATTTAGTGCTTAACAGTTTTTTTAATATAAAAACTAAAGATAGTTTCAGTTATTAGATCCACTCTCTAGTTCCTCTGCTCCCTATATCACTGAGATTATAGGTAACATATGGTTAGGTTTTTTCTGAGGGTTAGAGATGGGGAGGTAAGGTTTGAGACTAGAGAATGGAGACAGCATGGGTTAGGGTTTGTTTTGCAAAACATTCTAGGGCTAACATCTTTTGCCAAATTATTTTGTTTGTCCTCTTTGTTTGCAGTAATGAATAGGGAGTATTAGGTAACATAAAAATTGTAAAACAAAAACTAAGAGATAGCATATGACATAGGAATTTAATTGGGAATGATGAAGTACAGGAAAGCCATGAAGTAAAATGAGGTTACTTAGAACTTAGAAGGGACTCAAGGCCGGTGATGGTTCAGTAAGTTTTTAACCCAAAGCAGAATATTGCCAGAAAAAAAAAATAGAAATAATTAAAAACCCCTTCCTTTAGGATTAAGTAATGCTGATACTTGTTTTTCTGTACATTTTATAAGTCAGCCACACTTCCCTATGAGATATGAAATAATTGCTTCTGTACAATTGTCATTCAGAAATATTGGAGTTCTTTCTATATATTAGACACTAATTTAAGTACAAGGGATATAACAGTGAATAGCTCCCCCATTCATCAAGCCATAGTCTTTTTTGCTGCACCTCAAATGTGCAAGATGGGATCTCTGCCTCAGGGCCTTTGTAATTACTGTTCTCTTTGCCTGTAATTCTTTCCCCCAGATATCAACATGGTAAGCTCTTTTACTTTCTTCATATCTTCCTTCATTGCCATTCTCTCATTGAAGTCTTCTGTCCATCCTATCTAATTCAACGTCTCCTTGCTCCCAGCATTTTATATTTCCCTTCCATGCTTTTTTTTCTTCTTATGGTAAGATGCAAAACCTCAAAAAGTAATGTTATCAGAACAGTATCATCCTTGCCGTCATCTGAGGCCAAGTTATTTCTGATAGCTCTGATTTTGTGTTTCACACATGTGTTGCCTATGTGATTCGTTTCTTTCCTTGAGTGCCTCATATAGTCTAGACACTGGGCTGGGTATTGTTGTTAGTTGCCACTGAGTCGATTCCAGCTCATGGTGACCCTGCATGTGCAGAGTAGAACTGCTCCATAGAGTATTCAAGGCTGTGATCTTTCAGAAGCAGATCTCCAGGCCTGTTGTCTGAGACCCTTCGAGGTGGGTTTAAACCACCAACTTTGCAGCTAGTAGTCGAGCGCCTGTTTGCGAAAAGAATTAAGATGCTCTTCAGGAGTTTGGTTAAGTGAGAGACAGACATGTAGCCATGAAGAGTTGAGAAGATGATGAACTACAGCTCAAATGCTTGCATAACTCATTATCTTCTCTCCTCTGCCCTACAATTGGAGAATTAAATCGGGAAAAGCGAGGTGGAAATTACGCAACAAATAAACATTTTGGACTCATGTTGGGTCATCATTCATTTCAAAGATAGCACTCGAGTTTGAGAGAATCTGAAAAATTGAGTCAAAGTATAATTGTGTATTTGGTAATTTTTTTCTTTTTATTAAAGTTGGCTTTGGATAACCTGTTTTCAGACATTTTACAAACATTTCTTTATGTATAAGAATTGGCATGTTGATGTATTCTTTGAAGTAAATTTCCAAATCAGGGCTACTTTGTGGTTGGGAACCTGCTTTTGTGTGTAATTTCCACTACCACCTTCACGCAGTTCACCAGTCCTACCTTTCTTTGTTTGTGAAAGGAATCCCTATTGAAATGTAGATATCCTTAAAACACATTTTCTGTGAAAGTTGGAAAGTGTACAATTTTACAACCACAGCAATGGCTCTAGAATACACATCAGTTCAGTTAGGGAGAAAGATGTATATTTGCTAGAAAGGAGGGGGGTGTGATGGGGCAGGGAGATAATTGCTAAAGAGAGGTGGGAGAGCTGAAATTTTGCCTACTTGGAAGGTCAGCACTACCCTTAAGGACTTCTATAATCCTGTAGTACATAATGTCCCCTTTAGCCTAATATATAGGCTACTTAACAGTTCCAATTCTTGAAATACAACTTTAGACCTAAAAGTAATTGAAAACTCAAGACTGGATAGTAAAGTAGCTGCTGCACAGTGAGCGTATGTGCTTTACCTCTGGTAAGACCATAAAAGCTACACAAGAGCTCTTGACCTAATCTCCTATATTAAAATTAAGATCAGCGTGTGTTACAACAAGTTTGTTTATTTGAGATCCTTTCCGAGCTTTTGGAAACCCTGGTGGCATAGTGATTAAATGCTATGGCTGCTGACCAAAAGGTCAGCAGTTCGAATCCACCAGGTGCTCCTTGGAAACTCTATGTGGCAGTTCTACTCTGTCCTGTAGGGTCGCTATGAGTTGGAATTGACTGGCAATGGGTTTTTTGGTTTTTGTTTTTTAGTCACAAGGATAGCGTTTGTTAATTTGTGCAAATACTTGAGTGGCTACCATAGTAACACTATAGGGGATACAGAGATGAATAAAAGTCTTTTCCCATGTCAAAATTCATAGTTTAATAAAGGAACTAAGAAAAGTTTATGAACAACTAAAAAAAAAAAATTGCTATTAAAGAGGCATAGTCAAGATGTTCTGGGAGCTAAAAGAGTTCATAGCAGATTTGGAATAACAGGTGTATAAATACTTCTAAAAGTAGCTATTGTGACAGTAGCAAGAAGTGGCACCTGATAGCAAAATAACTGCAAAACCTAGGCCTGTATGTAACTTGGTAGCATTAGAAGACATTGCAGAATTCAAAGCGGTTGTTAACTGCCTTCAGTTTGCTGCTTCTGTGTGATAGGCAGTGTGCTAGATGCTTTAGCTTTAATTCTCAGGATCACCAGAATTTTCAGAAAATTATAAGCACTACTTATTAAGACTAAAGTTTGTGATATTTTTAAAATCTGGTATTTGTAAAAAAAATCATATATATCAGAGAAAAGTGAAAAAGAAAGCCTAGAGTCTGTGTCCAAACAGTTCCCTTCAGAGACTGCAGCAGCTACTTTACTATCCAGTGTTGAGTTTTCAGCTACTTTTAGGTCTAAAGTTGTATTTCAAGAATTGGAACTGTTAAGTAATCTATACACTAGGCTAAATGGGAGATTATGTACTACAGGATTATAGAAGTCCTTATTAAGGGTAGTGTTGACCTTCCAAGTAGGCAAAATTTCACAAACTTAGTGCCTAGTTCTCTCTTCTTTTCTGTACTACAGTAACTTTAAAAAACAGCAAGCAGCTTTTTCACTTACTAATGGTTTGGATATCTTATATAAGAACACATGGATGTACCTCATTTCTAATCGGTTTTGCGTGAGCTGGTTAAACTATTGGTTCCTAAGAAAAAACTTACTTGGAATATTACCTTTTTTCTGAGAATAGTGAAGTTATTCCTTTTGCTAGCCTGGTGTGATTTCTTTTTTGAAAATAATAAACTGCCCCTCCTTTTTTTCCCAAATAATCTTTAGCCTTTCACTGATTTACAGATCTTTCCCCCAGTGAAGGTTAAATCAGTGAAATAGCAGAATTGGATTTGCACCAAAGAGTTTCATCTATAGCTAGGTTTACCCATGTATTATCCCGCTTGGTATTTGGATTTAAAATTTACAAAATGTTGTCTAGTCAAGGAGTATAAGAGACTATTGTTCAATATTGTTTTTAGAACTGCCTTGTAAAATAAAGATTATAGAATTCTTTTTAATTTTATAAACTGATGTCAATTTTAGCATCAAATAGTGACCAACCAAACAGAGCTCTTGACTCTTCAACTATTAAAGTGGTTCCCTGTGGATCTTCTGTGTTACACTGGTGGAATGCTTTAAACAGTTTAGAATAATGAAGTAAGATAGAAAATGAAGGTAAAAATCTATAATTTAGAGAATTAAAAAAAAAAAACCGTTGCTGTCGAGTTGATTCTGACTCATAGCAACCCTGTAGGACAGATTAGAACTGCCCCATAGGGTTTCCAAGAAACGCCTGCACTGAGAATCTAGTAGAATTGGAAATGACAAAATGGATTTTTTTTATCTTTAGGCGCTTTTTCATATTGTTAGCCTAAATGCTATTCATGAATCATAAATAATTAATATTAAGAGAACAAAAGGGAAATACTAAATACATCGAGACGATAGGATGAACTTAAAAGATACAAGTGAGGGGCAAATGCATTTATTTTTATTTAAACATATTCATGCTTGGATGTCATTGATTAGGTCCAAACCAAAAAACCAAACCCGTAGCCGTCAAGTCGATTCCGACTCATAGTGACCTTGTAGGGCAGAGTAGAACTGCCCATAGGGTTTCCAGAGGGTACCTTGTGGATTCGAACTGCCAGCCTTCTGGTTAGCAGCTGAGCTCTTAACCACTACTCCACCAGGGTTTCCGTGGTTAGGTCCTGGTGGGATTAGTCAAGAAATTTTTGGCAAAGGGTTATTTGACTGGTAGTTTGAAAGAGGAGAAAAATGTAGATTAGCCAGAAGGACTAAAGGAGGAAGTCTTATTTAGGATCAAAGGTAGTATAGAATTTTTAGCAACATGTATTAATTTATTAGGTTTTTTCCCCCAGAAAGCAAGCTTTCATTGGTCAGCTTACTCGTATTTTTACGCAAGTAACGTGTTACGTGTTTTTTTGCCAACTGTGCCTTCCCCCTCAGGTATTTTTGTAAGCACAAGGTGCTAATTTTGTAACAGCAAAGTTAAAAAATTAGCATAGCATGCTTATAAAAACACCAGTGGGGAGGAGGGGAAGGGCTTGATTGGCAAGAAATGTTTAACACGCACATTATTTGCATAAAAATACAGAGGGTATACTGCTGACCTTTTAAGGTCAAAATTCCTGTTCCCCAGAAAGTTAAGTCCTAAACAGCATCCCAAAATTGTTGTTTTCAGTCTTTAGATCCTGATGACCCTAATAAGTTGATAAATTTTTTTTTAAAAAAGGAGGAGGCTATTTGGGACAGCTGTTCTTTCATTGGAATTCTGGGTTAGAGTGGGACTGTGTTCTTTAGTTACATATTGTTGAGTTTGCTGTGTGTACCAGAGACCCAGATGTACAACCTAATTGGCTCCTGGACTGTCATTGCAGGATAAACAGTTATAATTTAAAACCCATATTTATTTGCATAATAATGTAAATTGGGAGGCCATTCCTGGGAAGCCCTTTTTATACTCTAAAAATACCTCAATAGTCGTGAAAATAGGAAATGAATCTGTTCTTCTAAATGTGTTTGATACAAATACCATATAAAGCTTATGTTGTAGATGCTTCTGGATAGACTAAACTTGATGCTTACAAAATTGTAGCTGAGTGAAGTTTAGACTGACCACACAAGCTTATTCATTTTCTTAAGTGTTCTAAGTCGCATTGTCTATTAGGAGCACCTTTCTAAAGTGGATACCTCTCACAGACTTTGAATGATAGTTGCTGGGGGTAAGGTTGGTTAGTTTCTGTGACGTTTTCTTTATTGATTTTTTTTTGCACTAATACCAAAGTGCAGAGAATCAACTGAGTCTCCACCAGGACTTATAGTCAATACTGTGAGAGTCTTATTTATAGTAAGAAAGATGATAAAAATGAGGAGTGGTGATTAAATTGAGGTTCACCTCTTTGGTAATATAAAAGAAAACCAGATGTTTGTTTGCTTCAATATGTGTCTCTTTGAACTGGTTAGCAGCAGGATAGTGAAGTAAAAGTGTAGTAGCTCTGAAGTTCTCAGTTACTGATGTTAGGAGAATACTACAGACTCATCTCACAAAAAAGGGGAAACTGAATAGCTACTTCTGGCCTGCAATACCTGTTGGGAATAAAAGGCAGGTTCATATCTACACGTTTAGTATGCAGGGTCATGCCTGAGGAATTAGAGAAACTTCTGAATAAAACACCTCTCCGATGTCTTTTTCTGCCTCCGTCGTAGTCTGTTCGTGTGGCCAGTATAAGATCATAGTTTTTAACAGTTTTCATCAGAGACTCTGAATTATTCTGTGAACAAGATAAAACCATAGTTTGCTTCCCATCTGCCTTGGAAACCAGGAATATTACATATAAGTGGAATTCATTTCACATATAATTCTGAATTACTGTTTTTAGAATGGAGTTGTCTGTCTTTCCTAGAGAAATTCAGAGGCCACCCAAATATAAAAGTTAAAAGAGAACTATAGAGAAATAAAATAAGCTAAAATAATTTTAATAAAAGAAAATTGTCATAAAAGTACCAAGAGAAAAAGAAATAGCAACTCATCATTAAGGGCCAGACAGAATCCTTTGTTTAAATTAAAAGCATATGCCAAGTGAATAACTCAGAGCAGGTGTTAACACACTTTTTCTATAAATATGTAGTGAATATTATAGGCTTTGCAGGTCATATGGTCTCTATCACAACCACTTGACTCTGCTGTTAAAGTGCAAAAGCAGTTATACCCATTGCCATCAAGTCGATTCCAATTCATAACGACCATGTGGACAGAGTAGGACTACCCCATAGGGTTTCCAAGGTAAGGCTGGTGGATTCGAACTGCCAAGCTCTTAACTGCTGTGCAGCCAGGGCTCCAAAAGCAGTCACAGACAGTATATAAATGAATGAGCATGACTGTTTTCCAATGAAACTTTATTTATGGACACTGAAATTTGAATTTCATACTATTATCACATGTCATGAAATACTCTTGATTTTTATTTTCAACCATTTAAAAATACAGAAACATTCTTAGCTCATAGGTTGTACAGAACAGGTGGTGGATTGCATTTGGATCATAGGCCATGGTTTGCTGACTCCTGGTCCAGAGGAAAGAGTATTGCTTAAGTAAGAGTTATATAGGATAAAATTCCCAGAGATCCTCTTTTTACCTAGAGCCTTAGAATGTGGTATGCAGAGATAGCATTGTATGGTATAGTGGAAAAATCCTCTGGAGCCAAACCAACTTACTATTTCTGGTTATCTTCTTTCCTAATCTATAAAACTGGGATAATATCTATTCATATGGGGCATTGGTGGTTCAGTGATAGAATTCTTGCCTTTCAAGTGGCCAGCGCACCTCATGCACAGTCACCACCCATCTGTCAGTGGAGGCTTGCGTGTTGCTGTGATGCTGAACAGGTTTCAGGGGTGCTTCCAGACTAAGACAGACTAGGAAGAAAGCCTGGCAGTTTACTGCTGAAAATCAACCAATGAAAACCCTGTGAATTACAAAAGTCCAACTAATCATGGGGATGGCGCAGGATGGGGCAACGTTCCATTTTCCTACGCATGGGGTCACCGTGAGTCAAAGGCCAACTTGACGGCAGCTAACAACAACAATGGTAGTTGTATTAATTAGCTTTTGCTGCATAACAAACTACCTCAGAACTTAGTGGCTTATATCAGTAAACATTATTCTAACAATTCTTTGGTTAGCTGGTACATTCTTATGGTCTGCGCTGGCCCTGCTGGGGCTGGATTGCCTAGGTCCTAGACTCTAGAATGGCCTCATTCATGTGTCTGGGGCCTCAGACTGGCATGGCTGGGGTCTGCTTCCACGTGACCTCTCATCCTTCAGGAGACTAGCCCAAACTTGTTCCCAGGGTGGTAGAAAGGGTTCCTAGTAACAACAGTGGGCATGCCCCAGTGTGCAAGCACACTTCATGCCTCACCATGCTCCATGTTTGCTAATGTTCTGCTGGGCAAAACAAGTCACATGGGGTAAATCCAGAGTTTATGTGGGAGGGGATCAGGGAGGTAAGATTCAGTGGGGGCCATAATTGCAACAATCTGCCCCAGTGGTTAATATTTGTTAGGAGCCCAGCATAGTGCCTGGCATATAAAGTACTCAGTAAATATTAGATCCTTTCTGTACTTGTCAGGGACGACTCAAGAATCTGATAGATGTGATGACTCATTTTTTTTTTAGACAGCCCCTAATTTTCTTACCTACCACCCATCTGTCAGTTTGTTATACTGTGATGGTTTGCATGTTGCTATGATGCTTGAAGCTGTGCCACCAGCAGGGTCACCCATGGTGGACAGATTTCAGCAGAGCTTCCAGACTAAGACAGGCTAGGAAAAATGGCCTGGCAGTCTGCATCCAAAAATTAGCCAATGAAAATCCTGTGGATCACAACAGAATATTATCCGAAAGGAAAAAACAGAATATTTTTCAGAAGGAAAAAGCTGCAATATTTAAATAGGTTACCCTGCTTTTTAAATTCTTTACCATTATAGTTACCAGACAGTGCCTTAATTATTTTACTTCTATACCCTGAGCTGTTTAAGCTTTCTTCTTTTCAAATATTTTGCTTGCAGGTAAAAGAATGCTATCTAGTGGCAGTGAAAAGTGACTGCAAGCATGGGGAAGATAGAATTTTTATTTATTTGTTTTTCTATCTTTGGGCTTAGTTTCTAGGGATAAAAAATGGGATTGTTAATGTCTTTTTTCTTTGAATAGGGTAAAGGGTATTGTGCTTTAGGACTGAGAGTATGCTTAAAGCCAAATTTCATATGACTCAATAAACATTTGAGTTTTCTGATGTTGTATTATGTAATCTATTGGTAATAGGGATAGAGTGTGCAGAGCAAGGATAAGTGAAATGCATATTAACCACTAACATAGGAGTGAATAAAGTAAATGTTTAAGAGGACATGGATGAGTCTTATTAGACTTGTGGATATATCACTAACACTCAAATAGAATGAGTAAGATGATATAGACAGGCAGTGATTGAGTTAACTCTGACTTATGGTGAAAGAATGAAGTGTTGCCTGGTCTTGCATCATCCCTCACGGTCACAGTGTTTGAGTCCACCATTCTCATATATTAATGTTCTTAGAGATGCAGTAAATGTTTTTATTTTAAATAATTACTTACATTCTATTCAAATAGGCCTTTATCCTTATTAATCCAAACTGTTAAGACTTTGTTTACTAAAGTACATTACTTTCTTTCACCTTTTATTGTTTTTTAAAAAACAGATTTTTTGAGTTTGCGTATAATAAAATTCACTCTTTTTAGTGTACAGACATAACCCACCACAATAAAGATGTAGAACTTTTCTGTCACCCTAAAAAATTCCTTCGTGCCCCTTTGTAGTCAACCTTTGCCGCCACCCCTTAGCCTCTGGCAACCACTGATCTGTTTTCTGACCTTATAATTTTGTCTTTTCCAAAATATAAATAGAAATGGAATCATATCACATATAGCCTTTTTTTTTAAATTGTGGTAGAATTATATATAACAAAGCGTTTGCCATTTCAACATTTTTTATCTGTACAATTCAGTCACATTAGTTACATTCACCATGTTGTGCAACCATCATCACTATCTGTTTGCAGATTTTTTCACCATCCTTACCCTTAACAGGAATTCAGTGTGCCTTAGTATGTAGCCTTTTGAATCTGACTTTTTTCACTTGAGTTGCTTTGACACCTTTGTCAAATCAATGGGCCGTATAAGTGTGGGTCTATTTCTGGACTCTCTTCTGTTCCATTGCGCTATAAGGCTGTCCTTTGCCAATCCTGCACTGTTGTGATTACTGTGCTGTGGTTTTTGTTGTCATTAGCTGCTGTTGAGTCAGACCCCAACTCAATGATCCCATGCACAACAGAACAAAACACTGCCTGGTCCTGCACCATCCTGTGATTGGTTACTGTTAGGACCATTGTGATCCATAGGGTTTTCAATACTGATTTTCAGAAGTAAATTGACAGGCCTTTCCTCCTATTCCATCTTAGTCTAGAAGTACACTGAAACCTGTTCAGCATCGTAGCAACACTCAAGCCTCCACAGCCAGAAGAGTGGTGGCTGCACATGACGTGTAGGGGCTGGGAATCAAACTCAGATCTTTCACATGAAAGGCAAGAATTCTACCACCAAACCATCAATGCCCCCATTATTACTGTAGCTTTATGGTAGTACAAACGTCCTTGAATGGCAGATATGGTTTGTGCTTGACTACTAACCTAACAGTTGGCAGTTCGAACCTACCCAGTGGCACCATGGAAGAAAGACCTGCTGATCTGCTTCCATGGAGGTTAGAACCAAGAAAGCCCTATGGAGCAGTTCTACTCTGTAACACATGGTGTTGCCATGAGTCGCAGTCGACTCAACGGCAATCGGTTTGTAGTAATACATATAGTATACATTACCTTCATCTTGTATTCCCCCCATGTGAAATGAATGCTTTGATTTTGAGTTAATATTTTCTTAACATTTATAATTAGCAATTTAAAATTAAACTTTCTATTTTGAGATAATTGTAGATTCACATGCAGTTATAAAATAATACAGAGATCCTGAGTACCCTTATGCCCAGTCTCACCCATTGGTAATATCTTACAAAACTATAATACGGGATCACAGCCAAAATGTTGATGTTGATATAGTCATGATACAGAATATTTCCATCACTATAAGGATCCTTCATGTGGCCCTTTTATAGCCACACCCACTTCTTTCTTGCCTCCATACCTTCCTTTTCAATCATAGGTTGTTAAACTTATTTTTCCTTCAGAGTTTTCAGTTTTCTGAAAAATATGACTTGAAGTCTGTTTCTAATGGCAAGATAACTTTTGAATTTTAAATAATCTTTACTTGGCTTAATTGAGGAATGTAATTCTTTAACTCAAAACTGATAGCCAGAATGTTTATAAACTGATCAGTGTTTAATAAAAATACCTAGTTCACCTAAGATTAGATTGTTTTTCTTTATTTGTTGGAATTTAGTTTGGCGGTGTATAGTAGAAAAAAACTTTAGTGGCATAAACAAAATACAAATTCCTTTCTCCTTTAAAGTAAGTTAAAAAATAATCAGTCTAGGGTTGAGTATGGAAGGTCCAAAAGTTGTCAGGAACCCAGGCTTTTTCTTGTTTTCCGTTCCATCATCCCAAGATTATGACCATCGTTTTCATTGTTCAGGATGACAAGATTGAGGAAAGTTGGGAAGCCTGCGTCTCTTCCTGTCAGTCCTTCACATTGAGGCTAGTTTAATAGCGCTAAAATACTAACATCATGTTGAAACAAAAGTTCACTGGATACCGTGTCTATGGTGACTTTTCATTGTATTTAATGTATCATGTCTTTTTTAAAAAATATTTTTAAACTTGCATCTAGTAATGTTGGGTGCCACTGAATCTATTTCAGGTCATAGCAGCCTCGCATGACAAAGTAGTATTGCCCCAACGGGTTTTTCTAGGCTGCAGTCTTTATTGGGAGCAGATCATTGTCCATTTCTCCCGCAGAGTGGCTAGATGGATTTGAACTGTTAACCTTTTGGTTAGCTACCAAGTGCTTAACCATTGCGCCACCAGGGCTCCTGCTATCATCTCTTTTTATATGTTTACATCAGAATGCTAGGCCCAGCATAATACTGAACCCACAAATACTTAAATGCCTATTAATTTGAGAACACTAGTTGAAATTTTAAACTATTTTTCATAAAGTTTAATTTGGCAGATACTTCAGCCAAACTAGTTAATGTGATTTTAATGTGATAATTTTGAATATTAAGGAGTGTAAACAGCATACTGGTAATATCTATGTATTTGGAAACTAATTAGAAATAGTAGGATTTAATCTATATGCTATTTTGTAACTAGGGTTTTCTTAAGATTTTTATAATGGATTTAGTCTTCAGTAAGAATCTAATAATTTTTTGTGATACTTAACAAAATGTCAGATATCAGTTGGAGAAATAATAAGACCTGGTTCTCTGGTTTGTAGTCTCAGATCAGGTTGAGCAACTCTGATCAATTTGTCTGAAAAATAAGAAGTTATAAACAACCTTTTCCTGACCTCTTCTTTACCATTGATAAGTAATCAACACAATTCACAGTCTTTTTGTTTGCAGTAGCAAGCTTATTTAGTGGTCTGGTTTTCTCCACTTAAAACAAGATATCACATAACCTCTTTAATTTGAGGTGAGTTTTTTTTTAAAAAAAAAAACTTCAAATTAATTATGTTCTCTCTGTTTCCTACCTGTAATGTTGAAGTAATTACCCAAGTGCAGCATTTTTTATAAATGTTCTTGCACCTGTATTGCAAGAAAATAAACGGTTAATGAGGCAGCACAGGGGGGAGCAGGTGTGAAGTATGCCACAGATTCAGCATATTCCATTTTTAGAGACCCAGACAGAGGGGGGCAGTCTATTCCCTGAAGTAGGTCTCCCTGGGCGTCTATCTAGTCTTCTTTCCCTTTGCTGTTAACTGTTCACCTTCTAACCCAAAAGCCTTGTAAAAAATTTTGCATTTATCTTAGTTCTAGAATGTTTTATACTTTGCTTTTGTCTTAATGAATCTGTATTTTGAGATATAAATTGAACTATGACTATTAAAAGAAACTTTTTTGGATGGAGTACATACCATTCCAAAGTATCCTGAATAAAATACTATTTCCATGTCTAGCTTATCACTGTTAACAGATTTGACTAACTTCTGCTGTGCCATCATTCAGTGCTTGCCGCTCTTCCACAGACTTGCTTTCACTCTGAAATATGTTTAAGTTGCTAGCACTTCAGGAGCCTCTCTACCGCCTAGGCTTGAAGTTCTCAGGTACCCTTGGGTCAGTATAGTGCTGCTGTTCCCCCTCAACTTTAGTGAATGGAAGATTAGAAAGTGTATGGGCTTTTGCATGAGTCAGTTAAAATTTTGGCTGTACTGTTACTGGTTGTGTGACCTTGAGCAAATGGTTTAACTTCTCTGACCCTGAACTTCATCTTCATTATCAAAAGTTATATACTATTCTGATAGATAAGCATTCTAACAGTAATAAGGACCATCTTTTGATCTCCCAACTTCTACTGTACCCTCAAATATGGAGTATAACTTTAATTTCTAAAGTTTTTGTACTGTCAAAGACCCTCTAGCTGTATCTTAATTCATGATTCTCTAACCTTTTTTTTACATCCAGTCTTCTTTGGACTCCCTAAACCAAGAAGTGGTAGCAAGTGGATTTAAAGACAGACTAAGTCTCTTGGGAGATATATTAGAAGGTATATACTTGACATCCTGAGTAACTGAACTTCAGCTAAACTCCATTGAGATGCCTAGCCTAGATTAGATTGGCAAGGAATGCTACCTGTGATTTGGATGTGGTGCAAAGTTAATAGTAGTATTGATAATAAATACTATTATTTATATATTAAACATTTACTACATTCTACATGTCCCTATGCTATACCAGTTTTCTTCTCCCTTCATCCTCTGTCAGGGAATTATATTTTCTATCTGTTAATTTTCTATTGGTTTTAAATAAATTCATCCTTAAACTACTGTAGCTCTGTGGACCTTACTAGAGTCATAGACTGTTCCCTTCAGTGGACTGTTGGACCATTTCAGGCACTGGACCAACCCTACCTGGGCTCAGGGTTGACCTGTTTACTTTGTTTCTCCTTCATGACCATTACCACCTCCAAGTACTCACCAGGGCTGTTCCAGTAAAGATGATCTCTTTGTCTGACTTTGAAGAAACCTGTCAAAGTTCACTGAAAAACTTCCTTGATTACCTCCTGGAAGCCTGTATAATATTACGATCCCTGGATGTGATTGATGTCTAAGCCCCTCAAAAGCAGATCCATTTGATTTCTTTCATATTTTGTCTGCAATTCGTGCCACTAAATTACAGAGCTTTTTTAATCAGTGAGACTAAATTATCACAAACACTTTTTTTTTAAATGTTTTTTTGTGTTTTTGGTGAAAGTTACACAGGAAATTAATCATTTAACAATTTCTATACATGTTCAGTGACATTGTTTACATTTTTCACAGCATTCTCACTATTTCCATCCTGGTTGTTTTATTTCCCTTAATCTAGCTTCCCTATCGCCTGTTACCTTATTATCTTTGATCTAAGGAAAATGTTTACTGTTTGGTTTCATTTAGATGATTATTTAGAGGAGCACAGTACTCATGAGTATCACCAACAAGTTCTGATATGACTTCCTGTAGTTGTTCCTCTTTGGAAACACTGGCTTATTTCTACCAGCTGGTGTGAAAGTTGGCCTGCAGTTCTTTTGACACCATTTCCGTTTGCTACCAATACAGGCTTAGTAATTGAGCTTTCTCAAGCTTTAGTGTTAGTACAAAAAAAAGAAGTTTCTTTTTTCTTCTTTAAGAGCAGATTGAAAAGGACCAAGATTATGGTGCATTTAATTAGACTTGTATAAGTCTCAGAGTGAGAGAAAATGAGTGAAAGGTAAAATTAAGATGCCTTGAGAGCTTTGGATTTACACGAATAGTCTACATTTTGTTGATTCTTAAACCTCAGGGTATTGTGGAACCAGTTAGTTTTTACTTTGTTAATAGCCAGGAAACCCATGGTTTTGATTTATGTGTGTCTAACAGCGATATTAAAACCAGTTACCATCGAGTTGATTCAGACTTCTGGCAACCCCATGTGTGTCATAGTAGAACTGCACTCCATAGGGTTTTCAATGGCTGATTTTTTTTCAGAAGTAGATCACTGGGCCTTTCTTCTGAGGCACCTCTGTGTGAACTTGAACCTTCAGCCTTCCGGTTAGCAGCTGAGCATGTTAACCATTTGCAGCACTTAGGGACTAAAGATGTTCTTTTCATAAAGGAGAATATAAGCATACACTAGATTGTACACTAATGAAAATAAGTGCTATGATATTGTGAAAGTCTCCCAGCTTCCCAAAATGAGGTAGTGCTAAATATACTGCTTGTTTTTCTAGAATTTTGTGATTCTGTTTATTTTCACCAAAAGTGACAGAAATTCATTTTGAATAAACACAAGCAAAACAAGGAAACCATTGGTTTGTTAGAATCGAAGGGAAGGTAAAACAAGCAAATGTGAAGATGAGCTAAGGTTCAGCTAAGTATGAGGAAGAATAGGAATAAGAGAACTGATTGCCTCTGGTATCACCATCTCTCCTCTCTTCCCTCTTATAAGTTTTTATCATCTCTCTCACTGCACACTAGCCTCCTCCACATGGCACGAAACATCACTGCTGAAAGTACAGAATTTTATGCCTTAACAGATTTCATGGTGAAAGAGGGACTAATTTTGTACTTCTAGTGTCTAAGTTTTTAAAATCTTAGAAAAGATGTATTGACTCAGCAAAAGGTGTCCATCCCTTTATCAGCTAACTCTGGCCAGGGTCTTCTAAGAACATGGTAGTTCTAATGGTAGTCATGTGGAAGAGGATGGAATACGGGAAGAATGAAGTTCCTAGAAGAAGGGGGCTGGCAGATGGACAAGCAGTCCTATGGATGTCCGTGATATATCAAAACTTGTTCATAGTATGGGAGAACCACATGAATGATCCAAAACCAAAGAACCAAACCTGTCATCACTTCCAACCTTAGCGACCCTATAGGACAGAATAGAACTGCCCTATAGGGTTTCCAAGGCTGTACATCTTTACGGAAACAAAACTGTCACATCTTTCTCCTGTGGAGTGGCTGGTGGGTTTGAACTACCAACCTTTCAGTTAACAACTGAGCACTTAACCACTGCGCCACCAGGGCTCGCACTAGATGAATAATACAGTCAGCAAATTATCTAACCTTGAACCACTTTTTCTCAAAGAATAGGGATTGAGCCCATCCGTAGATACAGATGTGTTTAGGATATTCTTAGTTAATAACATCTCTGCACTTAATAGGTGTAGAAGTGCCATGGATGCAATTCCAGCAATGCTATCTTGCTTTCTGATTTATCGCCTACTATATCTTGCTTTTAACTTGTAACTTCGTCCTTTTCTTTTGGAACGGCTTTATTGAGTGAGATATATTTCACATTCCATAAAATTCACCCATTTAAAATATACAGCTCGGTATATTCATAGGGTTATACAACTATCACCTCTGCAAAGAGTTTAACCAAACTATACAGTTAGAGGGCACAGTTCACACTAGACTGCCCTCACTTTGGACACTAGCCTCAAGTTTGGGGGTCTCCAGGACCTTCCTCACTTCAGAGCAGCTGGCTATAAATTTGGAGGTCCCCACAGCTACCCTCAGGGCTAGGGCGTGGGAGTCTCCAGGGAATGAGGAGAAGAAGAGTTTATGTGCAGGAGTTTCTTGAAAGCTGGAGATAAATATAAGTTTTCCAGGGTATTGAACAGTGTGTCTCTTAGCAGAGGGAGAGACACAGAAGTAGAAAAGTGTTGGAAGAGTTGATAAGAGGAAAGTAAAGGATGGAAGAGAACTCTTCTGATAGAAGAATATGAACAGTAATGAAAGATACAGACATTTGATGTTGAGAAGCACATCAAGGAGCCTATGTCCGGGTCTCCTCTCTCATTTTCTCATGTTAAAGGGCTGGGACTGGGACTTGAGACGAGAAGGAAGGAATTTAGAAATCTGCTTTGGGCCAACAAAAACAGTATCAAAATTAAAACAGTTGGTATCATGAGATCCTAACCTTGAATTCGTGATAGATTTATGGTTTCAAGGCAGAAAGTAAAGAAGTTGGACAAGAGGGAATATGGAGAAAGCAGGTGGATTTTTTTCTAGCATTGAAAATCGGTGCAGTAGAAATGTGAGGTTAAGGAATACCTGAATTGTGGTGAATGAGTCTGAAATTGCAGCCCATAAAGTCTAGATAGAGGGAGCAGAGGTTAGGGAAGCCAGTATGGTAGAGATGCGTTAATGACTAGGAGACTTTCCAGAGATCAGACAGTGCAACAAAAGCTACAATGAGAATAAAAAAAAAATCACAATTAGGAGAATTTTAGATACTAAAATATTGGATGCTTTGTAAAAACTGTAAAGCTCAATACGTATAATGAGGTATTGTGTCAAAATTTGATATCCTAAACAGTTACTTTAGTTAAGAATGTAATTGCTAAAATTCTTGATAAGTTGACCTTTAAAATAGTTTTGTGTTGTTTTAAATTGTTTCTGGTATTTGCTTAAATTGGATATTACATATCTTTTTTTATTAAATTTGCTGCATCAACTGACCATAGTTTCTATAAAACAAAATAGCTTTTAAGTTGTTCTAAATAATTAGGCTGTTCTGAAATGTTTGATTGTAAAATAACAGATGATTTGCATTTTTAAATGTATTGTTTTATTTCAGATTACAGTGTAGGATTTTGGAAGTCCTCCCTCCATCACATCAAAATGGTTTTGCTAATGGACATGTCAGCAATGTAGATGGAGAAACTATTATCATCAGCGATAGTGATGATTCAGAAACACAAAACAGTTCTTTTCAAAATGGGTAAGTGATTTTTATTAATTTTCAAATTGTTTAGAAGATTATTCTATTGAAATAATTTTTTCTTTCACTCCCTCCTTGTCTAGGGATACCATGGTGTACTACTCATCTAAATAATCTGGTTCACAACAGATTAGAATTTTCAAAATTTAAACTAGTTAAAGTAGTTAACTAATTGGCTAGTTAACTCTAGTCAGATGTGTAAGAGCAATTGAAGCTAACCCTCATTCACTTATATTTATACATTTTTGTTTTCTTGGGAAAATTCAGTCTGTACTTCAGTCATTAATACTCATTTTATCGTACATATGGTAAAGAAACTCTATAACCTTCTGAAATTCAGTTCATTGACAACCTAGGTCAACTGAGTACTACTGGGGAAAAATCACACCATATATAGATTGGCATTGTCTACATGTAATTTAAAAACTCAGTGGAGTCCTCAACTGATTAAAAGTCCTTTTTCAAGTTTCAGCTCAGTCCCCTCCTCTGTTCTCTACAACAGCTATTCTAAATCTTAAAGGGTGCTCCATTCTGTTCCCCTGCTGCCTTTTAGGCATCTCAGACTTGAAAATGCTCTCTTCAGCCTACATCGTGTCAGTCTTTTTCTTCCCTATTTTTGGTGAACTATAATATTAAGAAACCTGAAGCCATTGTTACCCTGAGTACAAAGCAAATTAATTCAAAATCACTGTTGTTATTGTCTGCTGCTGCATCGATTCAAACTAATAGAGACCTTATAGGACAGAGTGGAACTACCCTGTGTGATTTCTAGGCTGTATTCTTTACAGGAGCAGATCGCCAGATCTCTTCTCCACGGAGCCTCTGATAAGTTCAAACTACCGACCTTTTGATTAGCAGCCACGTGCTTAACCATTATGCCACCAGAGCTCCTAAATCCCAGTTAAAAACCAAAAACCCACTGCTGTCGAGTTGATTTTGACTCATAGTGTCCCTATAGGACAGAGTAGAAACTGCCCCAGAGGATTTCTAAGGCTGTAAATCTATATGGAAGCAGACTGCCACATCTTTCTCCCACGGAGCCGCTGGTAGGTTCAAACCACCAACCTTTTGGTTAGCAGCTGAGTGCTTTAACCACTTCACCACCAGGGCTCCTAAATCCCAGTTAGTGGTAGTAAATATTTTGCCTGTTGTGCGTAGCATTTTGAGGAAGATTCCCATTGGTGAATCCCACTTGTGCTAGTTAAAACAAGCTCATCACAAAGTATAATTGAATTTGGGCATAGAAGTAATCAGTCATAATATCCTGTCTAAATATGCTGCACCTTATCTCTTGAATATAGGGACTTGGGTAGACCCTTGAGGTGGGAAAAGTAACCTAGTAAATTATTTTATTCATAGACATTTTAAACCTGTTTATGAGCTTTCGCTATACATCAGCATTGTAAAGTGTCTAGTTACAGATTGCTACTGCAGTATCCTGAGATAACCAGATAACAGGAAGGGTGAAATATAAGTCATTTTTGGACCCTTGTTCCATTGAGTTATTCCCATTAATTCCTACCTTAAGTGAGTAGATTTACTTTTAGGTTGCTCTCCCCTAAAAAAAAAAAATCTAGATTTTTCTCATTTTTCTGTAGATGAATTGAGAGGAGGTGAATGAAACAGTTGTGAGGCTGTATAACAACACTCACATATGTCATCTGACTTATTCCTCAGAACCAGTCTATAAGGTTAAGGTGGTCATATTTGCATATCACTGAGGAGAAATGGATGTTCTATATGTCTGCAAGATGTACTAAGGCAGCATGTTTGGAATTGGGCCGAAGTATTCAAAATGACCACCAAGAGGTTTAAAAATAAAACATTTTGATACATTTCGGGAAGCATATTGATAATTTTTTTCTAAGCCAAATGCAACATCAGTAAAATAAATTAAAGGCTTGACTTTTTCAAAAAATTGCATTCACTCTAAACATATTAGATTACTTATCAGTCTGGACATTTATTGCAGAATCTGATTAAGCTAAACAGTTGGTACATATTTACTTTTGTAGGTCAGCTTTTGTTGGTGGGCAGCAGTCAAGATTTTGAAGAGCAGGGTCACTCAGTTTATTTTTAGAATTGGTATTAACACCCTAAACATGTTTTCTGAACTAAGCTTTTGAACGAGACTGCTCTTCCTTCTCATCACTTAGCAGTCTTGGACATTTTAGTGCTCCCTGGCTCTTAGAGAGCCGAACACTCTTGCAGAACTCCTAATACCTTTGCTAGAATTGGACTGTAGAGGAAAGATATGAGCCATTTTCTGCCATGGTTATTTAGCATGAGATGTGTGAAAGAGCCTTAGATCTACTGTATCTTAGATCTAATACCTATCTAAATGCACTTTAGAGTGACATGAGGCTAATTTTTCTTCATATCATACATTTTGGGAGCATATTGATTATAGTCATTATCACTGGGATATGACTGTATGATCTACACAAATCTACTTTGTGTAGATTATATAATACATGATACCTTAAATTTAGGATTATTCATTTATTTATCTACAAGCAAGTTTTACTAAAAAACTGACTTCTCAGCTATCATTTGTAGTACAGGATAGATTTGAACTGTATTTAGAGAATATAATTTGTGTCGTATCAAATTGAAATAAAAGAGGTTTAGAGTTTGTCCCTTAGTCTTTCTCTCTGAAATTTTACATATATATCATCTATCTGCTCTTATGTTCCTTTCTTTACCCTTCTTTTAATGTTTGGCCTCTAATGTCAGCTATTCCTTTCCTCAGAAAATTACTAATAGATTTAAAGGAAATTATATGTGAAAATCCTCAAAATTCCATGAGACAGCAGTCTGTATAATTACTTCATACAGGTTTCCCCTCTTAAGTGTCAGTAAAGTTCATCTGCAATCACAAATTCTCTGAAAACTGAACTAAATTGATACAGTCCTGACTAAAATATCCAATACCTTACCATCTGATTTCAGTAGCCAGATGTGCCAGGTATAGGTGAGTTTGTAGAAGAAACTAAATATGGTGTTTGTAGCAACTTAAATTAGTAAGTAAATCACACTTTCTGATAATATACTCTGTTATTGTGATTTAAGGCAATAAAAATTTAAGATAAATTGAACTTCTTAGCCTTTCTTTATAATGGATCAAAGTTTTACGTTTCCATCTCTAGGCAGATGTTGTTGATGTTGTGTGTCTTAGGGTTGATTCCGACTCACAGTAACCTACGTGACATTGTAGAACTGCCCCATAGTGTTTCCTAGGCTATAATCTTTATGGGAGCCTATCTCCAGGTCTTTTCTTCCACAGAGCTGCTGGTCGGTTTGCCAACCTTTCGGTTAGCAGCCACGTGCTTAACCATTGCACCACCAGGGCTCCTTAGGCAGACATTAGTTAAATTAAAATACATCATAAAAATGTCATAATAATATATGAATAAGGCTTTTTTTTTTTTTTTTTTAACATCCCGTATCCTGGTAGTGAATTTCAGAAGCACAAGAGAAAACTAATTATTTTGGGAACCTCTTGCGGAATACGTATCTAGTTTCAAAATATTACAGGCACTGCCTTCCTGTCATGCTATATAATCTGGCTCTAATGATAACTTGTCTAGTTGTTAGTAAGACTGGAAAGTCTAGGTATCATTTTTAAAGAAGTAGACCTAATTGTTTCTCTAGTTAATAGTCCATCTGTGCAAATTTAATGTGTGAGAAATAAGGCTAGCAGTTTAAATTTCCAAAAATCATACCACCATAAGTAACCATCTGTGCTGCAGGCTTAATCATTTGGTGGATTATCATTGCAGAATAGTCGTGGTAATTATAACTTGATAGTTTCTCTTAAAAGAAAGCTTTATGCTAAAAGTATAGTTTTGTTTTTTAATAATTTCTGTTGTGCTGGTATAGAAAGTTTTTAAGTTTTTTACTTCTTATCAAATTCTGTCCATAGGGTAGCAACAAAAACACTTTCCATTATGATAAATAAAAATAGAATTTAAAACTTAGATATATAAGTAGGCGTATGGAAATATATAGGAAAGGCATTTATAAAATAAAGATTTGTTTTGAATAATGGAACAATAATCTGATTTCTATAAATGTAGTATTTGAGCATAGTGTGTTATTGTAGAACTGAAATCAGATAAGTATGTGGTGATTAAAATCAGTCTACTACTAGTGAGTCACAGTCGTGATTGAGATCACTAGAGTCAACTCAGTGTTTCAGCTGTTGAGGCCTAGTCTTTGGGAAGCAAAAGAAAATTATTAAAATGGAAGTTCTTTTTTATACTACCCTTGAAGTTCCTATCTTGTGATGAATCTGTATTATAAGAAACAGTTGTGTTGATCTCCAATAATTGTACTTCCTTAGAAAAAATGTAAGAATGATTTTATTCTATACAGAATTTTGTGTAATAAGAGTTATTATAGCAAAGCCACAGTGAGAATATCTAATTTACACTACTTAGAAAAAAAGTTTTTGTGCTACTCATTTATTTTCACAAATTTCATGACACAGCAAGAAAAGCAAAAGATTATTTTTTTACCTTAATAAATCACATTTTTGTAGCTTTAAATCCATTAAGATAGAGTCCATATACAATTTTTGAGTCTGTACATCAGTGTGGCAATACTCAGTTGGAATCTGAATTTTTAGAAAGTATCACTTATGTTTTGGTTTTCTATCTTGTTAGTGTTAATTGTTTTTTATGATTTAGTGAAATATTATGGAAAAAATAAATGCTATATTAAATAAATGTATTTACTGTACTACCACTGAAAGCAGTCTTTTAAGTGCAGTCTACGTTATATTTGACCAACCAACCCTTCATATGTATAAAATGGCAGTGATTAAGTACTAAGCTGGTACCTGTTCAAAAAATATTAAGGTAGATACTCTTAATCAAGTCTGTTGTTTTTGAACAACTACTGCTGATTTAAACCTGTTTTTCTCACTGCCCCTCCCCCTGCCCCCTTGTTTCAAGAAATCATTTTATTGGGAGCGCCCCATCAATGCTATGTGAACATTTTCTCTATTTGACCTGTTCCCTAAAATAGTGTTTTTCAGACTGTAGGTTATGACCCCATTTGTAGGTTGTAAAGTTAATTTAATAATGAACTTTGGTAGAATAGAAAGTATTAGACTGCATTCCATATAGTAAATGTGAGTGTTTAAATGTACTGGTTTATATGTATGCTGAGTCTCAAGGTAAAGATACTTGGCCCTGTAGCTTGGAATTTAATGGTGTTACATGTAAGTACTTCAGTTTTATTTGTGTGAGTGTCTCATATATCCCTTTTTAAATTTTTGTTTTTGTTTATTGAGGTGAAATTCACATAATGTAAAATTGACTCATTTTAAAGTGAACAATTCTTTGGCCTTTAGTACACTCACAGTGCTATGTAACCACCATCTCTATCTAGTTCCAGATCATTTTCATCACTCCAAAATAAAACTGCATACCCATTAAGTAATTGCTCCCCACTCACCTCCTTCCCAACCTCCTTATAACCTCTAAATCTGCTTTCTGTCTCTAGATTTACCTCTTCTGGATATTTCATATAAATGGAGTCATACAAATATGACCCTTTGTGGCTTATTTCACTTAAAACATTCTCAAATTTCATCTACATTGCATTATGCATTAGTGCTTCTTTCTTTTATGGCTGAATAATATTCCATTGTATGTATATACCATGAGGCATTGGTGGTACAGTGGTAGAATTCTCACCTTCCATGCAGGAGACCTGGGTTCAGTTCCTGGCCAGTGCACCTTCATATGTAACCACCACTTGTCGGTCAGCAGTAGATTGCATGTTGTTGTGATGCTGAGCAGGTTCCAATGGCTTTTCTACACTAAGACAGACTAGGAAGAAAAGCCTGGCAAGCTGCTTTTAAAAATCAGCCAGTGAGAACTCTATGCATCATAACAGTCCCATCTGCATCCCATCATGGGAATGGCGCAGGAACAGGCAGTGTTTCATTCTGTTGTGCGTGGAGTTGTCATGAATCGGAGGTCTACTCAATAGCAGCTACCAACAACAACAGCATGTATATGCCACAATTTGTCCATTCATCCATTGATGGAAATTGGAGGTGTTTGTACCTTTTGACTATTGTGCCTAGTGCTACTTCGAACATTCATGTACAAGAATTTGTTTGAGGACTTGTTTTTCATTCATTGGGTACTGTCATGGATTGAATTGTGTCCCCCAAAATATGTGTGTAGCAGTTTGGCTAGGCCATGATTCCCAGTGTTGTGTGGTTGCCCTCCATTTTGTGATTGTAATTTTACATTAAAGAGGATTAGGGTGGGATTGTAACACCACCCTAACCGAGGTCACATCCCTGATCCAATGTAAAGGGAGTTTCCCTGAGGTGTGGCCTGCACAGAGATAAAAGGAAAGGGAAGCAGGTGGAGAGTGGGGAACCTCATACCACCAAGAAAGCAGTGCCAGGAGCAGAGTATGTCCTTAGGACCTGAGGTTCCTGCACAGACAAGCTCCCAGACAAAGGGAAGATTGATGATGTGGACCTTCCTCCAGAGCCAACAGAGAAAGCCTCCCCCTGGACCTGATGCCCTGAATTTGGACTTGAAGCCTTCCCAGCTGATGCCCTGAATTTGGACTTGTAGCCTACTGGACTATGAGAGAGTAAATTTGTCTTTGTTAAAGCCATCCACTTGTGGTATTCCTGTTAGAGTAGCACTAAATGACTAAGACAAGTATATACCTAGGAATGAAATTGCTAGGTCATACAGTAATTCTGTTTGACTTTGTAAGGAACTGCCGAACTACTGTTTGCCACAGCAGCTGCACCACTTTACATTCCCACCAGCAACTTCTTCTCCTAGTGTTTCCTAGTCTTGTCAGATATAAAATTCTTGGTTGACAGTTTTTTATTTTAGCACCTTAAAAATATATCATCCCACTGCCTTCTACCCTCCATAATTTCTGATGCAAAATTGGCTGTTAATCTTACTGAATAGTCCTTGTACATAGTAAGTCACTTCTCTCTTGCTGCTTTAATTTTCAACAATTGATTATAATGTTCTTTGGTGTGGATCTCCTTTGAGTTTATCCTACTTGAAATTCATTGAGCTTCTTCAGTGTGAATATATAATGTCTTTTATCAAATTTAGGAGCTTTTTGACCATTGTTTTTTCAAATATTCTGTCTGTCCCCCCTCCCCCCTTTCTCCTTCTGGGACTCCCATCATGTCTATTTTAGTTCATTTGGTTGTGTCCCTCAGGTCTCTTAGACTGTTCATTTTTCTTTATTCTTTTTTGTTCTCTCAGATAGGTTAATTGTAGTTGTCTTATGTTCGACTTTGCTGGGTTTTTCTTTTGCCTCCTCAGATCTGCTGTTGAAACCTTCTAGTAATTTTTTTTTTTATTTTAGTTGTACTTTTCAACTCCAGAATTTCTATTTGGTTCCCTTTTATTAGTTTCTATCTCTTCATTGATGTTCTCTTTTGTTCATGCATTGTTTCCTGGTTCCCTTTAGTTCTTTATTCATGGTTTTCTTTAGCTTTTTGAACACTTTTTCTGTGCATGGGCCATACTTTGTTTCTTTGTAAGCCTTTTAATTTTTTGTTGGAAACTGGGCATTTTTTAGTATTACAATATAGTAACTGGAATCAAAATCTCCTTCCCCAGAGTTTGCTGTTGTTGACTGTTGAGGGCTACAGTTGTCCATTTGTTTCGTGATTTTTCCAAACTTTTTTTTTTTAAGACTATATTCCTTGTTGTGTGTGGTCACTGAAGTCTCTATTCCATTATCTCATTGGTCAGCCAGTGACCTGGCAGAGGGATTTCCCTAAGTACCTGGAGCAAAAAAGAGAAGAAAAATACTACTCTTCTGGTCTTGGCAGGTTGGCTCAGACCTGGATACTCCTTCAGTGCTAAGGCAGGCCTCCTAAAACTGTTTAGCCTTCACCTCCTGCTTGTGCAGGTAATCCTCCAGAGTTGCAGATCTAGAGTCCTATTAGGTGAGTGCGTGTCCAGTCCTGGGCATGTGCATTGCATTCCATCTTCCTGATATACGCAGTTGCCCTTATCCTTATTCAGTTGCCTTTTCAAGCCCTTGTTCTCTAAAGAAACTTCCTTGTCAGCCTTCTCTTTCCTAGGCTTTTGGGTTGATCTCCTACTTGCCTCATCTGCTGTCCCTTGCTCCCGTCAGGCAGGGGAAGTGTATGTCTTTAAATCTTTCAACAGACGCCACTGCCTGGAAAGCTGCTTTAACCTGATAGGAGTATGAAGTGGGAGAACAAAGGTCAGCCGCTGTGACTGTCTCTCAGGAAGCCTCCAGACTGGTCAAATGCACAACCATGGTATTTTAAGAACAAGGTTCTTGTTAGCCCCTGGCACCAGCAAGCCACACCAGGAATGCTAGCACTGCCCTCACAGTCACCACTGCACTAGGGAGTGGGGGGATAGTAATCAGATGAGCAAAAATGCCACAAGCTCTTCTACTGAAGTTCAGCTGCTTTTTTCTTCATTAAACACTCCCTTGTTTGCTCTTTTTGATTAAATTCCAGAGTTCCAAAAAAAGGTGATTCTGTCCATCTTTGCCAAATTATGGTTGTTTCAGTGGAGTGACTGATTCTTTGAGCTCCCTACTTCGCTATTTTCTGTGATGTCATTCTCTCATGTATCCCTTTTGTGGTGAAACCTCCCTTACCTGCATTTATATCATCTTACCCTCATCTCATAGTGCTTCTCTTTATCGTCCTTTCATATCATTTTCTTCTCTATAATGCCTACTTATATCCTCTTTACATATACACTTGTATTCACTGAGGCAGCACTTCCAGAATCCAACTGCTTCTCTCTACTGCCACTGCTACCTCTTAGTCTGTCTGTACTGCCATCAGTTCTTAGTTTACCGTAGTAGCTTTTTAACTGGTCTCCCTGTTTGCACTCTTGCCCCATAGTTACTCTCCACATAGCAGTCAGGGTGATCCTTCTGAAGTATAAGTTATATCATTAGCACCTCATTATTCAAAATCTTCCAGTAGCTTTAGTCAGACTAAAATCCAAAGCCCTAATAATGGCCTATAAAGTCCTATATAATCTAGCCCTGCTGCCTCTCGCTCTCTGACTAAATCTTCTTTTGTCTTTTTATTCATTCAGCTTCTTTTGCAGACCGAGCATGCTGCCGCCTCGGGCCTTTACACACGCCTCTCTTCTTTAAACTCATTTCCTCAAGATTTTCTCATGGGTTGCTCTCTCATTTTTTTGTTTCTTTTGTTATTCAGATCTGTACTTAAATGTCAGCTTCTCTTGGAAGGCCTACCTGGTCAATTTATCAGGGATCACCTTATGTAAAATAATACTCCTCTTCCCCCATTCTGTACTTTCTGTTCCCTTCATAGCACTTAATACCTCCTATCCTGTTGTGTGGAAACCCTGGTGGCATAGTGGTTAAGAGTTCAGCTGCTAACCAAAAGGTTCTCAGTTTGAATCCCCCCGGTGCTCTTTGGAAACCCTATGGGGCAGTTCTGCTCTGTCCTATAGGGTCACTATGAGTTGGAGTTGACAGCAACAGGTTTAGTGTATTTTTTTTTTATCCTGTTTTGTGTTTTGTTGTTGTTGTTGGCCTGTATCTCTGTGGAAACCCTGGGGGCGTAGTGGTTAAGTGCTATGGCTGTGTAAGGTTGGCAGTTTGAATTCACCAGGGGTTCCTTGGAAACTGTGGGGCACTGTCCTATAAGGATGCTATGAGTCAGAGTCGACTCGATGGCAGCGGTTTTTTTTTTTGGTTTGTATCTCTGTGTTAGAATGTAAGGCAGGAAATTTTCTAGTTTGTTCACTCTGAATTGTCGTTGTTTAGAGTAGTATCTGGTACATTGTAGGCTCTTAACTATTTACTGATTGAATGAATGAAGGAAGTTAGGAATACACCCTCAAAGGGAAGAAAAGAGAAGTTGGTAGGAATGGGGGAAGGGATTAAATTTGCCAATCCTTAAAACAGTAAACTATATTATCTCTACTTTTGCTCTTGAATTACATAGCTATGAAGAAGAAAGTTTAAAAACAAAACCAAGGACTGTTTGTTTTTCTACAAATTTATTTAACCTAAACTGGGTACTTAGTCTGGGCTTATTCATTTCTAATTAATTTCTTCTCCCAATGAAAATTTACTGAATGAGTAATTAAAATACTTACGTAAAATAAAAGAGCACATTGTATTATTTTGGCTAATGAATTGTAGGGAGTATCAATATATAATTATACTTATGATAACTTATAAAATATTAGTAAACATAACAATGCTAGTAAAGATAAAAATGGAAACTATGTTCCCATTTAAAATCTCATGTTTCCAAATAAATTGTTGACTGATTTGTGTCTTTCCTCTTCTTTTTTTAGGAAGAAAAAAGATGCAGTTGATCCCTTGTTATTCAAGTACAAGGTGCAACCCACTAAAAAAGAATTATATGAGTCTGCTATTGTTAAAGCAACACAAATCAGGTAAAACTCAGTATCTTAAAAGTAAAATAATAAGCTATCTACATTAGGTTAAGAAGGTTTTATGTAGAACAAATGAGTAGTGTTGCAAGTAATTACTTCTCTTTTTAAAATAAATGTATATTTATATATTGATAGAGTGATAAAATGAATCCTAATAGACTCTGTGAGTCCTTTGTTTAGATTAGTAACTTACCACAAATAGTTTTTAACATTGAAATAATTAACAACGATCCTGTTTATGAAGGACTTCTCATCAGAGATTGTAATATTCCTTTAATCAAGAAGATTTATTATTCTAGAGTAGCACTGACAAGTAGAACTTTCTACAATGATGGAAATACTATATGTGTGCTGTCCAATATGGTAGCCAAGAGCCACTAGCTTTTGAACACTTGATATGTGGCTAGGGAGAATAAAGAATAAAATTTTTTTATTTTATTCATCTTTAATTTTAGATAGCCACATACAGCTAGTAGTTATTACATTAAGCAGTACAGTTCTGAAGGGGTGCTATATTTATACTTACCAAAAAGGTTTGGTTGACGTTCAACCATTTCAGGAGGTAGCATATGATCAAGAACCAATGGTACTGAAGGAAGAAGTCCAAGCTGCACTGACGGCACTGGCGAAAAACAAGGCTTCGGGAATTGGCAGACTACCAGTTGAGATGTTTCAGCAAACGAATGTGACACTGGAAGTGCTCACTTGTCTCTGCCAAGAAGTTTGGAAGACAGCTACCTGGCCAACCAACTGGAAGAGATCCATATTTGTGCCCATTCCAAAGAAATGTGATCCAGCAGAATGCAGAAATTATCTAACAATATCATTAATATCACATGCAAGTAAAATTTTGCTGAAAGATAATTCAAAAATGGTTGCAGCAATACGTTGACAGGGAACTGCGAGAAATTCAAGCAGGATTCAGAAGACAGCGTGGAACGAGGGATATCATTGCTTATGTCAGATGGATCTTGGCTGAAAGCAGAGAATACCAGAAAGATGTTTACTTGTGTTTTATTGACTATGCAAAGACATTCGACTGTGTGGATGTAACAAATTATGGTTAACATTGCGAAGAATGGGAATTCCAGAACACTTAATTGTGCTCATGAGGAACCTGTGCATAGATCAAGAGGCAGTCATTCGAACAGAACAAGGGGATACTGTGTGGTTTAAAATCAGGAAAGGTGTGCATCAAGGTTGTATCCTTTCATCATACTTATTCAGTCTGTGCTGAGCAAATAATCTGAGAAGCTGGACTTTATGAAGAGAACGGGGCATCGGGATTGGAGGAAGACTCATTAACAACTTGTGATATGCAAATGACACAACCTTGCTTGCTAAAAGTAAAGAGGACTTGAAGCACTTACTGATGAAGATCAAAGACTATAGCCTTCAGTGTGGATTACACCTCAACATAAGGAAAACAGAAATCCTCACATCTGGACCAATAAGCAACGTTATGATAAACAGATTTCTTTAAAGTATTAACAAGTAAAGATGTCTCTTTGAGGACTAAGATGCTCCTGACCTAAGCCATGGTATTTTCAGTTGCCTCATAGCATGTGAAAGCTGGACAATGAATAAGGAAGACCGAAGAAGAATTGATGCATTTGAATTAAGGTGTTGGTGAAGAATACTGAATATACCATGGACTGCCAGAAGAATGAACAAATCTGTCTTGGAAGAAGTATAGCCAGAATGCTCATTATAAGCGATGGGCGAGACTTTGTCTCATGTATTTTGGACATGTTATAGAAGAGACCAGTCCCTGGAGAAGGACATTATGCTTGGTATAGTAGAGGGTCAGCAAAAAAGAGGAAGACCCTCAATGAATGGATTGACACAATGGGTTCAACACTGGACTCAAATAGCAACAATTGTGAGGATGGTGCAGGACCAGGCAGTGTTTTGCTTGGTTGTACGTAGGGCCGCTATGAGTCGGAATCAAGTCTACAGCACTTAACAATAACAACAACAGTATATTCGTCAATAGTCAACAAACAATTACCTTTTCTTACCCAGCTACTGTATGGTACCTGAGATATAGCAGTGATCCAAACAGAGGCCTTGCTCTAATGAAACTTATATTCTAGGAAAATAATAAACATTTTTGGGAGGGCTGCTACTTAAATGTGAAGAATACTGAATATACCATAGACTGCCAAAAGAATGAACAAATCTGTCTTGGAAGAAGTAAACCCAGAATGCTCCTTAGAGGCAAGGATGGCGAGACTACGTCTCACATACTTTGGACGTGTTACCAGGAGGGATCAGTCACTGGAGAAGGACATCATGCTTGAAGTAGAGGGTCAGTGAAAAAGAAGAGGAGCCTCTTATGACATGAATTGGCACAGTGGCTGCAACAGTGGGCTCAAGCATGAGTGGCGCAGGACTGGGCAGTTTTCTGTTCTGTTGTACAAAGGGTTGCTGGGGGTCAGAACTGACTTGACAACACCTAACAACAACTACTTAAAAATGCCTATATTATTTATTCACTCACAAAAACTTTTGACGTAACTTTTTCTTGAAAGGAATGTATTTAATGCAATTAAAACATTTACTTTCTTTCTAGAACCTTTTGAGAAAAACTTGTGTTGTTTTGTTTGTGGTGGTGGTTGTTGCTGTTACAGTTGCTGTTTTTTAACTCGAGGGCAAGGGAGAATCATAAATAATATGATTTTAGGATCTTAATTTTAATTCTCTTAACTTCTGATTCCACTGATCTGTTGGCTACCGTATGAGGTTTAAACACAAAATGCTTTAAAATTTGATAAAGCCCATGTTCAACTCTATTTACAATATCCATTTGAATGTTGATTTACTTAGTGTTGTGTGATACCTGGTAGTGTACTGACTTTCTTTTAAATTGTTAATGGTGGTATTTGTAGGGATGATCATCTAATTTTATAAAATGTGTTTTACTTTCTGTAGTGTACTTTCTTTGAGGTTTATTTGATTTCTAAGTGTCAGAATCCTAAGCAACAAAATAGGTCATTGTAATGCATATACTGTTTTTGTAATGGACTTTTTATAATAGATCCACTCAAGTAGATCTTGTAACATTCTACATAAATACTTCTGTATAAAACCAAAAAAACCAAACCCGTTGCCACTGAGTCGATTCTGATTCATAGCAACCCTATAGGACAGAGTAGAACTGCCCCATATGGTTTCCAGAGAGCAACTGGTAGATTCAGACTGCCACCTTTTGGTTAGAGCCGTAGCTCGCTGTAGCTCGTAACCACTGTGCCACTAGGGCTCCTAGACTTATGTATAAAGTTGTTAGTAAATTTTACACGTAAATACTATTCAGTGAATTCATTTCCTAGACTTGAAATTCAGATTATGACATTACAGAGATTATGGAGTTTAGGTTGAATTATTTAATACTAACACCTTGCTCTTTCTCCTTTTTCCCCTGTAGCCGGAGAAAACACCTGTTTTCTCGTGATAAACTAAAGCTTTTTCTGAAGCAACACTGTGAACCACAAGATGGAGTCATTAAAATTAAGGTAATCAAAATGGTGAAATTATTTGTTGAAAGAAAGAAAAAAAAAAGAGAAATTGGTCTTCTAAGATTATAAAATTGCAGAAATATTATTTCAAAGATGGTTGAATGTAACTGTTTTCTAATCCAGAGTCAATTTTTAGTACTTTTCTTTATACTTTTAGTTGAATTAAATACTGGTTTTTGTAATTGCTAGAATTGCTAGGTAACTCAGTTCCTCTCACTTTTTTTCTTCATAAAAAGATCAACCAGCATAAGTGAGAATAGCTGGAAAACTTGGAAAAAGAAAAGGTGTGGATGTGGTGGTGAGGCAACTCTAGCTTTCTAATCGTGTGGTTCTAGCTCGTAAATAATAGTTTCAAAGAACAATGCTAAGACAGATCCTTCTAGATAAGTGTGTAATAGACCAATAGTAAACATAACCATTAAGAGGAAAAAAATCATGTTTAGAGACTTCCCACATTGTACATTAAGTAAAAAATTCAATGGTAAGAGCAAAACTAGTTTTTAAAGAGGGGAAATAATTTAACCCATTTGAGGCTAGAGAACACTAAGTTAAAAAGACAGTCGAATGGGATGGGGAAATATATGCATTTATCACAGATCAGCTAATGTATGCTTAAGATTTGTACATTTCATTATACGTTAATTTTATACCAAAAGGAAAGAAATGAAACAAATGTTAATGATCCAAATGTTGAAGTGTTTAGGAGGATCAAAAGGAAAGAAACATCAACGATGAGATTGATAATCCAAATTCATATAGGCTTAAAAATACCATGAACAGATTTCAGAGGCAAGTGTTGGGGGAAAATACCTTCAGTGAATATAATGAAGAGCTCAAATCAATTAGAAAACCATTAGCATCCCAGTAGAAAAATAGGCAAATCGACATAATCAAAATTCACAGTGGATAAAATTTGAAAACATATGATAGAAAAAGTATGAGGAAATGTTGAAACTTACCAGTAAAGAGATACAAGTCAAGACTTCTGGGCAACATGACGCTATAGTCAGAAGCACCAGGCCGTCCCTCCGCAGCAAAGATCAGAAAAACTAAGTCAAACAGAGTCACACATCAATCCTGAAACCCTAAGCATCAAATGAAGAGAGAAAGGACTCAGCCAAGCACCAAATGGAATAAGAAACTGATCGAGAACAGAGAGTGAGGAGAGATACTCACACAGGTCCCCTATCAGCTAACGCAGCACGGATCCACCATCTTGGACTCCTGTCAGAGATCAGCGAACAGGGAGTACGAGAAAGCAGCTTCACGGAGCTTCCAGCAGGAGACAGAATAACCAGTAACCAGAGATATACACTTTCCTAACCCCACCCTTCTTCACCCCTGCTTAGCCTCCTCTGCTTCCTGCAGCCACAGTCTCTTGACTGGGAAGCACCAGCTTCACCCCGATGTTGCTTGGATTCCACCCACCCCCACTGGCCGGCTCCTTGAGTGCCTTTTATCGGCTGCTGGTGTTGCTTTTTTCTGCTTCTTTAGATTTCTTCCTTACCTCTCACCACCTCCCCCTCCTCTCTCAAATACCTAGCTCCATGTGCCATCTTTGCTTCTTCCTGAAACGCTGTGAAACACTGCTCAACTGTGAAACTGCTTTCCGGCCTGTGCCGCCACACTGGTGGGACCTCCGGGGCTTTTTTGTTTGTTTGCTCTGATTTGTTCCATTTTGATTTGTTTGTTTCCTTTTTCTTTTCTTGGCTTGGGAGCCCCTTCTAGCTGGGCAGTACTGCATGGCTTGGAAGCTACTCCCTTACTCTGTGCAGATGCACAGGAACATCCCTGGGGGCATTTCTTTTTTCTTGTTTTTTGGTTTTGGGTTTTTTTGTTGCTTTGTTTTGTTTTCATCTCTCTCTTATTCCCTTTATGTCTTTCATTTCCAGTTTCTCAGTTTATTCATTTTTTTCTTTTACCCTTTTTTTTTCATTTTTATTTTTCCGCATTTCTCAGCCTCTCATCTCTCCACTCCAATAGCAAGCTCCCTTAGCACTCTTTTTCATTTGTTTTTTGCTCCTGTTCTTCTCTCCCTTCTCTGCTCTTTCCCATACCCATCTTACCTCCACACATCACAATCTACCCCCTTCTTCCTGCCTACCTGCACCATATGCTGAATATCACAGCCCCAAGCAATGCAGACAGGACCTACTGGAACCTGCCCTGCACTGATTCCTTGTCTGCACTGTCAGCCTGGTATGTGCCACAAACAACCCATCCCAGCAACTCCTCTTCACCTGGACCTACCCTGCTGTACTATACCTGAGTGGCTGACCCTGCCCATTGGAGAAGGAGGTGAAAAGTATCGTGCCCACAGACGACCAAACAACAAAGAATGCAGAGCCTGCCTGCTCAGTCATAACCAAATAAAACAAAAAAGCAGGACTAAACAAACAACTCTACAATCAATAAATGAGGAAAATAACCACTTAATGCCCCAAAGACAGTAGACAATATCAAAACATTTACAAAAGCAGGACAGGATGGTTCCAGTAGGTGTCCAAAATAAAACACCAGATGAC
>NW_004443979.1:6159568-6238746 GCF_000243295.1 Trichechus manatus latirostris
TGTATATTTTCACCAATAAAAAGGTCCTCCAAGGTGGAGAAGGGAGAGTGCTGACATGTCGCGGGGCTGTTAACCAATGTCATAAAATAATATGTGTACTGACTGTTTAATGAGAAACTATTTGTTATGTAAACCTTCATCTAAAGTACATTTAAAAAAAAAAAAGAAAAGGAACAAACTATTAACAAACACAGTCAAAAAAAGAGTGATACAAGTCAAAATATCAAGACATTCTATGAAATGGAAAAGTATTGAAAAACAAAACCCAAAAAATGCATATTGTCTTAAAATCTGGTGAGTTTATAGTTTCTATAAAGCTGCTTGTGAATGTGTTAAGCAGTTTCAAAAAGGAGTTACTTTTTTACCTTCTACTTCTAAGAGTTAACTGAAAGAAAAAATTTCTTTTTAAATGTATGTATCTTCTTGACAAGAGGAGAATGGGTAAGTCATGCTCTACCTATGTCATTGAATATCAGGTTGCCATGTGTAAAATGATGCTTATGAATATTTTTAATAACTTAGGTACTTGTGATAAATGGCTAAAACAGTGGCTGGCACTTGGTAGGCAGTCAGTATATATAAGAATAGCTGTGTCTATATATCTTAAACAGTCAGGTGGCCGATTTAATGAGAAGGACCAACCTAGTAGGAAAAAAAGTGGGTGAAGAACATCAGGAGGTGTTTTACCAAAAATAGAAAATAAACAGTAAATAAACATGAAAAAGAAGTTCAACTTAATAAATAAATGAAAACTAAAGTGATGGTAAGTAAACAGTTTTCATTTAGAGTATAATAAAGGACTGTTAATGGATATTCTGGTGTAGTTTTTGAGTATATAAGAAACCACCGATGTGCTTTTATTCGTAGTTAAGGGGCAGTTCTTTGCACTCAGGGGTTATTTATGTGGGATAATAGACAATCATCTTAACAGAATGTACTTTAATATAAAATCTTACTAGTTCCTTGATTTCTTATGATGGTTAGAATTGATTTATTTGTGTGTTTTGAAAGATGTGTTCTACCAAAAAGAAATACACAGAGACTTGAATTCCCAGTAGAAATTTTTGTGTTTTGTTAATAATTTAAAGTTTTGTATCATTATTTTTTTATACATTTCCCAAAAGGTATTTCTGTAAATAGCACGTGTTTTCTTTGAGAGAAAGAATGATCTTGACTGTTAGGCCAAAAAAAAAAAAAAAAATTTCAGAACTGCTAATAAAAAATAGAAATCCAACCCAGACATAAGTCCATGCACCTGTGGTCAGCTGATCTTGGACAAAGGACCAAAATCTAGTAAATGGGAAAAAGTCAGTCTTTTTAATAAATGATGCTGGCAGAACTGGATGTCCATCTGTAAAAAAAAAAGAAACAGGACCCATACATCAGACCATACACAAAAACTAACTCAAAATGGATCAAAGACCTAAATATGAAACCTAATACGATAAAGATCATGGAAGAAAAAATAGGGACAACGCTAGGGGCCTTAACACATGGCATAAATTCAATACAAACCATAACTACAATGCACAAACACCAGAAGAGAAACTATAGATAGCTGAGAACTCCTAAAAGTAAAACATTCCCAACTCATCAGAAGACTTCACCAAAAGAATAAAAACAGAACCTATAGACTGGGAAAAAATTTTGGGCTACAGTATATCTGATAAGGGTCTAGTTTTTAAAATCTATAGATTACTTCGACACCTCAATAAGAAAAAGATAAGTAATCCAGTTAAAAAATAGGCAAAGAATACGAACAGACACTTCACCAAAGAATACATTCAGGCTGCCAACACGCATGAGGAAATGCTCACGATCATTAGCCGTTAGAGAAACGCAAATCAGAACTACGATGAGATGCCATCTCACCCCAACATTACTGGCACTAATCAAAAAACAGAAAATAAATGTTGGAGAGGTTGTGGGGAGATTGTTACTTTTATGCCCTGCTAGTGGGAATGTAAAATGGTACAACTGCTATGGAAAACGATATGGCACCTCCTTAAACAACTAGAAATAGAAATACCATAGGATCTAGCAATCCCACTCCTAGGAATATATCCTAGAGAAATAAGAGCCCTCAGAAGAGTGGACATATGCACCAAAAATAAACCCATTACTGTCAAGTCAGTTCTGACTCATTGTGACCTAGAGGACAGAGTAGAACTGCCCCATAGGGTTTCCGAGGAGTGGCTGGTGGATTGATACTGCCGACCTTTTGGTTAGTAGCCGAGCTCTTAACCAGTACGCCACCAGGGCTCCAGACATGCACACCCATGTTCACTGCAGCATTATTCACAATAGCAAAAAGATGGAAGCAACCTAAGTGCCCATCAACAGATGAATGGATAAACAAATTATGGTACATCAACATAGTGGATTACTACACAATGTTAAAGAACAATGCTGAATCCACAAAACATCCCACAACATGGATGAATCTAAAGGACATTATGCTGAGTGAAATAAGCCAATCACAAAAGGACAAATATTGTATGAGATCACTATTATAAAAACCCAAGAAAACGTTTACACACAAAAAAAAATTATCTTTGTTGGTTACAAGGGAGGAGAGGGGTAGGGAGAGGAAATCACTAACTAGGTAGTAGACAAGTGTTAACTTCGGTGAAGGGAAAGGCAACACACAGTATAGGGCAAGTCAGCACAGCTTGACCAAGGTAAAGTCATGAAGCTTCCTAGACACATCCAAATACCTTAAAGGAACCAAGTTACTAGGGCTGAGGTCTGGGGACCATGGTCTCAGGGGACATCTAGGTCAATTGACATAACATAGTTCATAGAGAAATATTCTACATCCTACTTTGGTGAGTAGCGTCGGGGGTCTCAAAAGCTTGTGAGTGGCCATCTAAGATACATCTATTGGTCCCATCCCATTTGGAGCAAAGGAAAGGGAAGAAGACCAAAGACACAAGGAACATATTAGTCCAAAGGTCTAAGGGACCACCTGAACCACAGCCTCCACCAGCCTGAGCCCAGAAGAACTAGATGGTGCCTGGCTACCACCACCAATGGCTCTGGCAGGGATCACAGGTCCCGGACAGAGTGGATGAAAAATGTAGAACAGAATTCAAGCTCAAAAGACCAAGCTTACTGGTCTGACAGAAGACCAGAGGAACCCCTGAGACTGGCCCCCTGGACACCCTGCTAACTCAGAACAAAAGCCACTCCCGAAGTCCACCTTTCAGCCAAAGATTAAACAGGCCTGTAAAACAAACAGTAACACATACGAGGAAGGTGCTGCTTAGTTCAGTCAAGTATATGAGACCAAATGGGCAACACCTGCCGAAAAGCGAAGACAGGAAGGGACAGGAAGACTGGACGAATGGACACGGGGAACCTGGGGTGTAAAGGGAAAGGGAGAGAGTTCTGACACATTGCAGGGATTGCAACCAATGTCAAAAAACAATTTGTGTGTAAATTTTTGAAAGAGAAACTGATTTGTACTGTAAACTTCCACCTAAAGCACAATAAAATTAAAAAAGAAAAAATCCAGAATTGGACATGGATGAAAGGTGAATAAGTTCTAGATACAAAATAAATAGAGGGGAACTCTTTTGGGCTATCACGCTAAACTGGGGGGCAAATCTAAATGTTCAGCAGTTGGGAAGTGGTTGGGGAAAATATATTGGGTTTTTTATTTGCAGAGAAAATCTCATATAAAATAAGTCAAAAGTAAAAGTAAAACAAATGTGTCTGTATATATGCAATTTTGAAATAGTTTAAGAATTCAAGAAACTGTAGAAACATTGTTGAGGCATGTTGTGATGAAGTAATTGAATCGAGGTTTTCTTTCTGGTAAGGTGATTAAATAGTTTTAAAAAGGATTGAGTGAACCAACTAAAATGTGTATTACTACACAATTATGCATGGAATTCCAACATTTTTGACCTGGTCTTTAGCAATGGTGATATGATGTGTTAGAGTGAATCTTCATATAGTTTACTAATGCGTTACTATTGTACCCTGTTTTTTTTATGAAGGCCTCATCTCTTTCAACATATAAAATAGAAGAACAAGATTTTTCTTATTTCTTCCCTGATGACCCACCCACGTTTATTTTTAGTCCTGCTAGCAGACGAAGAGGGAGACCTCCTAAACGAATACCTGTTAGTCAGGTAAGTAGGGAATAGATAAAAACTACATTTTAAAATCAAGAGCAGTGTTTGCCATCATTCTCAGAGATTGTAGGAAGCAACTCACTCCTACAGGAAACATCATGTGTGTACTCTATGTTGATAACTGCTTAGCAGTGAGGCTTAATAGAAGTTTCAAGTATGAATTAGACATGGTCTTTGTGCCGCAGGGATTTTATACCAGGGTTGAAGCACAGACATGTAAGCATTTACTGAAATGTAAAGTGGGATGAAATTTGGGCAATAAATTATGGGATTGCAACATAAAGAGCAATGAATTTTAACTAAGGGAAATTATAGAGGGCTGTAAGAAAGCATTAATGCTTGAGCTTTGGAAAATATAAGATTTCTAATTTTGAGACAAGGAGGTAGGGAGGGCATTTAAGGCAGAAGGCAGAATATGAACAAGGGTTACAAGGAATTCACTTGTACGGCATCAATAAGTAGTGTAGTATAAACCCAGACCCATTGCCGTCAAGTCGATTTTGACTCATAGCGATCCTATGCTAGCTGAACTGTAAGTACATAGATGTAATGGGAAATGAAGCAGAAGGTTCTATAGTTATTCTTGAGACTTTCTAATTTCTGTGTACAGTAAAATGGCAGTAAAACGTCCTTAGCATTAAAATGTTCTTTCCATAAAAATATACAACTTGCTTCAATATTTAATTGTCTCACGTAGAGACTGGAATAGACTTTAGCCCAAAAGTGGTGGCCTAAATCCTAGCAAATAGGAAGGTACTGGTTCAAAGTATGTAAAATAGGCCTTAGAATGCAAAATAGATCTTCCCTGAGAAAACTCCCATAAAAAACTGTGAGGGAGACAGAGACTGGAGAAACCCCTAGAGTATAGCCCCCAGACACCTTTTTAACTCAGTACTTGAAGTCACTCCTGATGTTCACCCTTCAGCCAAAGATTACACAGGCCCATAATACGAGACTAAATGGGCATATCAGCCCAGGGGCAAGGACAGGAGGGGATAAGAAAGCTGGTAATGGGAACCCAAGGTCAAGAAGGGGAGAGTGCTGACATGTCACAATGTCACAAAACAATATGTATACTCATTGTTTAATTAGAAACTAATTTGCTCTGTAAACCATCATCTAAAGTACAATTTAAAAAAAATAATAATAAGGAAAAGGAATGTTTATAATGGAAAGAGAAGGACAGTATAGACTGAGTACTGTGTTTAATTCTTCTGTGCTCACTTCCCAATTTTGTATCTCTCTCAGAACCTTCAACGATAATCCCTCCCCGTCCGCTTAGGTCATTACCATTTCCAAATTCAAGGAGCAAGGATATTATGAAAGGTTCTGGAATTAGGCAAACTGATAGCTAGGTGGAGTCACCTGAGTTGGAGAAAATTTATTTTAGATTTTTCTAACCCTTTTCCTTTTATTTCTCTTTCTTTTAATTCTGTCCTACCCTTATTCTGTGCATTCTGTTTTGTTCTTCTTTTCTTCTGGTTATGGATTGCTGATGACTGTAACAGCATACAAGCCAAGTTCCCATTGCTTCTGAGTATAGGTTGCAGCATGCAATCATCACGATTTAGAAATTTATTAAAGCGTTCTTTTAAGAGTCTCTTCCAGGATCTGGGTTAAGTCTGTCTTGTTCCTTTTTCCCCTTGCCCTTCTGTTACTCTTTTTTTCAGTACTTTCTCCACTGCACACTTAAGGTTTTTCTACTCCAAATGAAGCTTGTTTCCCTCTTGCAAACAATTTTCAATGTATTAAGTGGGTTTTTTGTCTATCTTGTTCACCACTGTGCTAGTACTGTGCCTGGCACATACTAGGTACTCATATATTCAAATAAATTATTTATGTTTTATTACATTTAAAATATAAGAGATCATAAACAAGACAGAGACATTATTCTCATGAGAAATAAAGTGAAAATAAGATTTTAGCATTGTTCAGTATTGGCCACAAGAATGTTTTCTGGCATGTCTTTCCTCTGCCTCTTTTATATTTGGTATTTACACCATCTAGTTTACAAGGTAACTTGGAAGATTTCTTTTCCTAATACACATTTTTAAGGTGTGCAGTCTCTCCCGTCCTGTCTCTGTCTCTTTTACCCTCTCTCCCTATATATAAAAAACCACCACCCACTAATGTTGAGTCGATTCTGACTCACAGCGACCCTGTAGGACAGAGTAGGACTGCCCATAGGGTTTCCAAGGCTGTAATCTTTAAGGAAGCAGACTGCCACACACACATATATTTATATAAAACCAGTTGTTTTTCCTAGGAGGTCCTTGTAGTAATTTGTAGAGCTATAGAAGTAATTAATATTCAGTGTATTACCGTGATTGGAGTTATTAAAAGTTCAGCCACGCTTTAGAATAAAAGCTCATTTTAGTATAAAGAACGTCTAATTGATAAGGGCTTTTAAGCTTACTTTGAGAACAAGGCAAACTATCAGTTTGTAAATGTGGTTCTACAAGTTTAGTTTCTTGGTTTTTTAGGAGAGCATTGCTAATAAACAGACTGCGACCGGATATAGGAACAAAACTACTAAAGAAAGAGATAAACTTTTAAAACAAGAAGAGATGAAATCATTGGGTAAGTTTCAACATTCTCTCCAAAATCTATTCAGCTATAAGAAAGGACTTTTTTTTTTTTTAATTGTGCTGGGGTGGGGGATGTTTCTAAAATTGCATGTTTCTGAAGTAAGTAGCTTTTTTCTTCAGATAACTATTTTTAAGGTAAAAGAGACCTATTTATCTCTTAACGTGATATTTCAAGGTGTAGCACATCCCACTAAATTGATACAATGCTAGATTAAGCACAAGTTGGAGTTTCCAGGGCTTGCAAACTATTATGGGCCATCACTGATTCCCAAACTTGAATGTACATATAAATCACTTGGGAAACTTGTTAAATGAAGATTGAAAATTAGTAGGTCTGGGTGAGGAATGAGATTCTGCATTTCTGACAAGCAGGGCTTTCAAAGGCAGGGATTTTTTGTCCCAATGCCGAGTTTGTCTTAAAGTTAGCTAACTTGCTTTTCCCATTTAAGTCAGCTGCCGGCTCCTTCTGGGAGTTTACAACCACTGCAAATCTCTTCTGATCTAATTTAACTGTAAATTATTTTAGGGATTTTTTTTGTTGTTGTTTTATATATTTAAAAATGCCAAGTGTTGTTTGACTTCTACAGCTTCTGAAAAGGCTAAATTAAAAAGAGAAAAAGCAGATGCCCTAGAAGCAAAGAAAAGAGAAAAGGAAGATAAAGAGAAAAAGAGGGAAGAATTGAAAAAAATTGTTGAAGAAGAGAGACTAAAGAAGAAAGAAGAAAAAGAAAGGCTTAAAATAGAAAGAGAAAAGGTATTCATTTGAGTATAATAGCTATATTCTCTACATCGTTTACAAATTTAAATTCAGTTAATTTTCAGATGCCTTTACCACTTTTATTCAAATTTATAGTTATACATAGAGCACTGATAAGCAACAGTACTGATTTGTCTCTCTCTGCTTGAAAAATCTAGTGAATGATTTATGGTTCAATGTATACCTCACTTAAAACCTCTTTTAAAATGTAATTCTAAAGAATAAAGACTTACTATTTAGACTTCCAAATTTAGGGACGATGATATGCATAAAAATTTTAAAGGTAAAATACATAGTTGTAAAAATACTATAAATTCTATTATTGACAATAATTACAGTGTTCTTATTCTCCTTAAAAAATAAGGTGTCTGTAATAACATGGTGTTTCAGGAAATCTTGATTATCATCTTCAGTGGTAGATATTTCTTATAGAATTCTATCACGGTTTCCATGCTTTCTCCAAAGTCAGTCATTTTATTGGTTTTCTGAGGTATTCACAAGTACCCCAAAGCAGGGAGGGTGGGGGAGTGTTAATATATGTCCACTTCAGAAAATGTAGAGAACAAAAAAACACCTATAATTTCAATGGTAACATTTAGAGATAGCATTGTCAGTACTTGGATTAATTTCTTTCCAGTCTTTATTCCATACCCTAAAAATAGATAATCCAGCTTTTACTCTTTTGTATCCTTTTTTGTTTGTTTGTTTAACATTATTATAAGCATTCCTTCATGTTACTACATTATGTATATGTAAACTGGAATTTTTAGTAACTGCATAATTATCAAATAGATATCCAAGTGCTTTACAATTACTTGCTTATAAATAGTGCTACTATCTTCAAATTTGTGCATGAAGTCTTTTTTTTTTTTGGATTATGTCCCCAGATAAATATGTAGAAGTAAAATAGTAGATCAGAGGATAAGAACATAACATTGCTAAGTGTTTGTCAAATGTGTTGTGCTTATTTATGCTCTTACCAACAGTAGATGAGAATGCCCATCTTATTATATCCCACAAGAATTATTTTTTAAGGTGAAAACTTGTTATTTCAGCAAACTACTGAAAGCACAGTTAATAAATTCTGTAATTATCTAGGTGTTTCACAATGAAAATTTGATAAATGCACATCTGTTTATCTTTGGTGTTCCTAAACAAATTTCAAAGGAACAAAATAACATTAATGCATATTAAATATATTTCTTGGAGAATATAATAATGAAATATTTTATTTACACTCTGCTTTATTAGGGACTTTTTAGGGTCAGTATTTACCTTGCAGTTTCAAATACCACTACTAAGAAGTAAGGATTTCAAAAAACCAAGTGAGCAAGAGAAATAGCCTGGATTATAAAAGAAAGAATTTACCAACTGTATTCTATTATTATTGTTTTTACTTACTGCTCCTATGTGTCTCCAGGTTGTTAAGAAGTTCAAATGAGTCTTGAAAACAACAAATGTATTACAAATATAGGGTGAAGTTTTAGTATTAGACAGTCTAATAATTTGTTACCTAGTTTGTCAGGATCTAATTGATTTGAAGTAGGGAGAGAGCTGCTATAGGCAGATATGAATTAATACGCAGGAGTTACTGTGTACCAGGCATCTTCATTCTTTGTACAGTTTTGTCAGGTAGGTATTATTTTGATCAGTGCTTCTGAAATCACCTGGAGGGCTGGTTAAAACACACATTGCTGGACCCCAATCCCAGAGTTTTTGATGGGCCCAAGGACTTGCATTTCTAGCAAGTTCCCAGGTGATGCTGATGCTGCTGGTTTGGAGACCACACTTAAAACCCTTGATTTAGACCAACAGCATCGAGAAGCAACAAGGAGACAAGTAAATAAAATAGGAGTTTTCTTACCAACCAATTGGTTAAAGATAGGAAATGGGATCTTAAGAGTAAATAGCCCTACCATTACCTGCCATGTAAAGAGTTTCTTATAAAGTTTTAAAAGAATTTTTATTGACCTTTTATTTTAGGAAAGAGAGAAGTTACGTGAAGAAAAGCGAAAATATATGGAACACTTAAAGCAATGGAGTAAACCTAGAGAAGATATGGAATGCGATGATCTTAAGGTACAGCATTTTATGTGATGTTTGGCAAACACCTGTTCTATATGCCTTATGTGGCTTTGCTGATGAATTCTTACCTTCCTCTTCAAATTTAACTGAGAGGAAATAAGCCAATTAAGTTAATACTCATAATTGGAATTCTAAGGTAGCATTAGTGTTTTATAATAGACTTTGTTAATTATTCTTATTCTGTAGAAATAAATGATCAGTTTGTGTGATCCTTGATAATCCAATAATCACTGAAGCCATGCATGCATTTAGCTTGACTGCTAAGTAGGGATTCTGCCTTTTTCCAGAAATGACTAAAGTATCCAAACCAAACTCATACATCTCAGCTTATATGGAATCATTTCCAAGTCAGTAGATGGTGGATTAATTCTCTTCCTTATCTTAAGGAGATAATATTGAAGACAATATTGACACAGCTGATGCTTTGATCTTAGAATCTAGGTTAAGAATCCCTCTTAACTAGTAAGTGTAATCATAGATACCCTTCAGCCTAAAGTTATGCTTAGTTTGAGAAAGGAAGAAGTCCCTAGGGACTGTGATTTAGTAAAGTTAGAGTAAGGCCAGGACATCTGTAATTTTGAAAGTTCTAAAGGTAGTATTGATTTAGGGTTGAGACACTAATCTACATGGAATAATTCTTACTAGGTAAAGAATGTATCTCATCCAACTTTTAGGATTTCCTGTACTAGGTTCAAATAGTTACATAAATTAATTTTGCAGGAACTTCCAGAACCAACTCCAGTGAAAACTAGACTACCTCCTGAAATCTTTGGTGATGCTCTGATGGTTTTGGAATTCCTTCATGCATTTGGAGAACTTTTTGATCTTCAAGATGAGTTTCCTGAGGGAGTAACCCTAGGCAAGTGTTCCAGTTGTCTATTGCTTTGTGGCTTAAAAGAACAAATTATTATCTCACAGTTCTGTGGATTGACTGTTCTTAGCTATCCAGTACTTTCTTGGGGTCTCTCATGTGGTTATAGTGAAAAAGTGGGTGGGACTGGAGCCATCTGAAGGCTTGACTAGATGTACAAGATGAGTTCTTAGCACACCTGACTGGCACATCAGTGCTGCTCCATGTAGCCTCCTGCTCCAGCAGAGTAGCCTGCGTGCACTTCTTACATGGCAGCTGAGGGCTCCAAAGAGGCAGAAGCAAAAACTACCAGCCATCTTAAAGGATAGGCCTGGAACGGACACAACATCATTTTCACCATATCCTATTGTTCAGAGCAGCTACAGGCCAGCCCAGATTCAAGGGGGTAGAAGAATAGACCCCACTTCCTGATGGGGAGTGATATGTGGGTACAGAGAGGGAAGGAATTTATGTCAGCTGTATTTGGAGACAAGTTATTGCCTGCCTTTTATTTGTAGTTCAGTTTTGCCTGTGTGCTTACATACTTTTACTTTGCATAAACATCATTTATAATAGAACTAAATTAGTATGAGGAGAGATTTGGATTACATTTTGGGTTTTTAGCTGTCAAATAACAAAATAATTTTCTTAAGATCCATGTAGAAAGCCTCAAAGACAGAATTAGAATGGCATTTTTATGTTTATAAGAGTATATTCTTCCGGATGGCTTCACATTCTCTCAGTTACTCTTCATGAGCTAGGTGAGGCATGAATCATTGTGCCTTATAGATCAAGAAGGTCTAAACAATGCTAGTTTAGGTAAACTAGGTAGAAGCTTAGGTAATGAATTAGATGCAGTACTAGGATTAGAACTTTATGCTGATGATTACCTCCCACGTGCACTATTTGGTAAACACTAATGTCCCACATACCTATCAGGATTAGTGGGACAATGGTTTTTGTCATCTTTGCATTGTTATTTAAATTAGAATAAAATTAAAATTCTTTAAGTGTGCCTTAATTAGGACATTATCTTTAAACTTAAATATACTGGTCTACTAAGGCTATTTTGGCTTTCTTGAATGTGATGAATTTGGCTTATGATTTTATTTATTGTAATTATTACAAATTGTTTTTTGATTTTTGCCTTGGATACTACTTGGTTCTACTTTCATAAACGGACATTTTAAAAAATGATTACACAGGCTGTTGTTAATTAAAATGTTTGTTATTCCAGTGGAGTTTTTTTTTAGTATATGAACAGAACTTTAAATTCATTTTAAACATTTTATTCACAGAAGTGTTAGAGGAAGCTCTTGTAGGAAATGACAGTGAAGGCCCACTATGTGAATTGCTTTTTTTCTTCCTGACTGCCATCTTCCAGGCGATAGCTGAAGAAGAAGAAGAAGTAGCCAAAGAGCAAATAACTGATGCTGACACCAAAGGTCAGAGTTCAAATTATTGTTGATTGGACTGATAGTAGCTTTGTAGTAAAACAAATGTTTGAAGGTTATTTTAAAATTACTTTGCTTTTACAGTTGTAAAATACAGTTGTTCAGGTTACCTGATTCTGAGTCATTTACTAACAATATAGGTTGTTTTATAAAAACTTTGTTTTAATGCAAACTTTTTTTTATGTTTTGCCCTTTTTTTTAAATTGTACTTTAGGTGAAAGTTTACAGAGCAAACTAGTTTCTCGATAAACAATTAATGCATATATTGTTTTGTGACATTGGTTGCCAACCCCACAACATGTCAACATTCTCCCCTTCTTGACCTTGGGTTCCCTGTTACCAGCTTTCCTGTCGCCTCCTGCCCTCTTGTCCTTGCCCCTGGGCTGGTGTGTCCATTTCATCTTATTTTGTTTTATGGGCCTGTCTAATCTTTGGCCAAAAGGGTGAACCTCAGGAGTGACTTTATTCCTGAGCTATAAGGGTGTCTGGGGGCCGGAGTGCAAACAGTTTTTGATGACCTTAGGGATATTTTTCTCCCCAATTTATCTTTTTATTCCTTTAGATTTTTCCTGTGATTTAGGAGCATTATAAATTTCATCGATTGGTATTTGTAATTCCAAGAGATTCTGCTAAATAACTGTTTTTTGTTTTTGCCCCTGCTTAGGAAATACTTTGTTATTATCAGTATTTTAAATTGAAAATAATTTTGCTGATTTCATGACAGATCTGGCAGTTTTTAGGTCAGAGTTAAGTGAAAGATTATTTTTCTTTAATTTCACTAATTAGTTTGAACTAGAAATTTTGCTTTTTAAATTATATGCCTGTAAGTATTGAGAGTCAGTGTGTGCTACATGTTAATGTAGGAATAATGCTTGTGCAAACTTTTATTAAAACATAGAATATGTTCAATATTTTGTTTAGAATTTATCTCATCAAGGACATTTTAAGCATTTCTTTAAAGAGATGGATTTGCTTCGTGAATAATGTTTATTATTATTATTATGGAACCCTTGGGTGGTGCAAATGATTTATGCATTCAGCTGCTAACCGGAAGGTTGGAGTCCACCCAGACGTGCCTAAGAAGAAAGGCGTGATGATTTCCAAAAAATCAGCCATTGGAAACCCTATGAGCATAATTCTACCTGATACACATGAGGTCACCATGAGTTGGAATCAGCTCAACACAGTAGTTTATTATTAACAACTCTCCCCCATATGAGATTTAAAAAAGAAAAAAAATTCATTCCAATCAGAAGCTTGATGAAACAATACTTGTGTATTACATAAAAATTCACAAAAAGAAATAGCTTGGGAAACGTGTGTGTGGGGAGGACATCTTGATAAGAGAATGTCTGTACAAAAAGATGAGACATTCCTCTGTTCAGATAGTTGTGTTAGTCTTAGATAATTTGAGCTCGTCTTCCTTTATGCCTGGTCACTGAAACAGGAGGGTATTAATGAGTATGTATCAGATGGTAGTTGCATTTTGATTTCGCAGCCTGAGTTCAAGCAAAGTATATTCTCTAGCAGTAGTGCTAATCAGCGTAGGTCTTTTATCAAGGCCATTTTAGCAAGATGGCCCCCGTTGCCTTCTCAGTATACTCAGTCCGTTAAACAAGACTCTGCTATATTTTGTGTGTGTGTGTGTCTGTGTATAGCAAAAAAATGATGTAGTAAAGGAACATGATCAGTAAATTTATAAAAGCGAAGGTGTAGAAGGGTAAATATATTTATAAAACATTTAAAGATTTTCTAAGATAACAAGTACCAGCATTAAAGATGAATTTTCTAAGACAATGTAGCAAATGTTCCTTCTTTTAGCTATTAGGTTGTATTAATAACCAATAATATTATAGAGTCATTAATCAAGTTCTGACCTTAGTACAAGACATAAAGCTATATTTAATTCACGACTTGAATCAGATGAATTTTGTAGTTTTGAAAGTCTTAATTAAAACAAGTGGGGTGAGAAGGAAATTGTGTTGGAAAACCAGCTAGTGTCAAGGAAAAATATATAAGTGACTGTTGGTGGTTTATATTATTACCATTACATTTTCTATACGTGATTTGTTTGATCATAGGTTTTATAGCTCTGCTCCTATACAGGACTGTCTATAAATGTAAGGTCTATCTCTCTGAATAAGTATTGGCTATTAAATAAAGGGTTTAATGCTCCATTTGAAAATATTTATTTGAAGTTTAGGAGAAAATAAACATACTTTGGAATTTTTTACTTTTCTCTCACTTTCCTATTATCAGCCACATTTTACATGGTTATTTCAGGTTCAGTAAGGGCCCTCGATGGTTTCCTTAGGTATAGTTTCATTTTTTCTCACATATTTCTCCCATCTCAGTAACAAAGAGGCTTCTTCTCACAGTCTTCCTGAAAGTAGTTGAATTGTCAGATGGGGTTGAATATTCTTTTACTTTCTCTTTAGCTGGTCTTATCAGCAAAGTGTTTCCTGCTATTTCTAACAGGGAAGAAATTGTGCAGAAGGAATTTATCTTAGTGATGACAAAACTGATGTTCAGTGAGGTTATTTACTGAAGATCACATAGCTAGTAAATGATGTAAGGCACTATATATGCATTCTTTCTTTTAATACTCATGTCACCCTTGTGAGGTAGGTATAATGACTTTCTGCATTTTGCATATAAGGAAACTGAAACTTACGGATTTTAATTAACTTGCCTAAAGACACATGGCTAATAAGGAAGTTATAGGATACAAATTCAGGTAGGTGATCTAGAGCATCGTAATGACTATGCTGTATTGCCTTATAATATGGCAAAGAAGTGGAAAATTTGAATATTTGCTCCCCAAGCATTGCCTATAAAATTAGCTATCTTCAAGGAGATGTAATTTCTTTGGTCCTTGATCTCCCTGTTTTTATACCATGTCTTAGAAATTTTGCCCAGTAATTTTTTTAAAATTTTGTATTAACTATATCAATTCCCCTCTTCAGACTTACATCATGAACTTAAAAGCTCTTCCAAATATGAGAGCAAAAGTATCTTCCTTATACAGAATAGTTTTGAATGTTTGCTCGTATTGCATTGTTTAGTGTTGGAATTACGTGTACCTAATTCTGTAGGGTCACCATGAGTCAGAATCAACTCGACGGCAATAAGTTATGGGTTAATTCTAGATGGGAGCCCTGGTGGCACAGTGGTTAAGAGCTCAACTGCTAACCAAAAGGTCGGCAGTTCGAATCCACGAGCTGCTCCTCGGAAACCCTGTGGGGCAGTTCTGCTCTGTCCTGTAGAGATGCTATGAGTCAGAATTGACTTGACAGCAACAGGTTTGGTTGGTTTAATTCTAGATTATGATGAAGATAAATGTATCTGTCTTAGATAGTAATAACACTGTGGATACAGTTCAACTATATTCTCTTGGTATGGTGTACCCTGGTGTGATGTAGAGACAGTGAGTGACTATCTGTAAGCAAATTCAAGAGTGATGTTTAGCTTCTCAAAAGTGTCATTTGGTAGATAATTAATTTAAAGAATATATATAACGTAATTGAAAGTAAACCGTGATTTCATTAGTGTTCATTTCCTTTGACCTAGGAAATCTAACTTACTATAGATACTATACATTAAACATTGTGATTACTGCAAAGGAAGAGAGCCTGCACACTTTTATAGGTGATATTTAGGACTGTTAATTTTAGAGTGCCTATTAATTTAGCATTATATATAAAATGAAAATTCAGAATGCTATAGGTCTAATATTGCCCTGGTGAGGAAGTATATAATGTCTTGCGTTTGGGCTAGATTTGTATCCTGGTAGGAATACATTCAGCATATATGCAAAGTTTTGTCAGATAACTTCTCCTTTTACATCTTTTACCCTCCTTCTGTGCCTTCCTGTTTGCTTTAAGTGTAATTTTTAAAGTGTCAGTGATTGTTATCAGACATGATCCCATAGCTGCCTTTTTCCTTTAGTAAAGAACAGCATTTCAGTTTTCTAAGGTTCATTTTGTCAGCTTGTGAACTTTGGGAAGGGAATCATAGAGTAAAAGGTTAAGGAACCCCAGAAGTAATTTAGCCCAGTGGTTTCAAACTCTAGGCCATGGAGCCATCTAAGTTCCTTGGTGCCACTGCAGGAGAGTTGGAAAGGTGAACAGGCAGGATGCTCATCTCTGTTCCCCGCTTTAAGAAGGGCATATTTTATATATTTTATATTGGACCTCCAAGAAACTCTTGGCTTAAAGAATTGGAAAACTGATGATCTAGACTAACCCATTCCTTTAAGAAAGAAATGCCAGTTAAGTGACTTGTCTAAAGGCTACATAATTACATAACTAGGCACTGACAAAGCTAAGACAAGAATATATATTATCTGACTTTTAGTCTGAAGGTGTCTACTATACTGTGATATAACAAATTTTTTGTAAGCCAGAGGGTTTTCATAAAAGTTTTAGGACTAATTTTTTAAATAAATCTTATGTATTATAATCAGGAATAATCTATATACTAATGCTTTAAATACGTTTGTGCTGGTGGATTTGCTGTTTGGTCCTATTTATAAGATAAGCAGTGTTTTCGAAGCTAAATTTATTTCAGAAAATACAGGGAAATCTTCCTGTTGTTTCTTGGATTGGAGAATTTTCAAAATAAAAACAGGAAATTTTAATGGAGAAGATAAATCAATGATTAAGTGCAAGAGTGCTGTCTTTATAGTTCTTTTAGCTCTTCTTCTGTGCTGATTTTGTGATGATTACAACTTACACTTTGTTATGATTCAATCTTAAAAAAAGACTGGTAAAAGATTGGGTATCTTTAAATAGATTCTGATTTTCAAAGTAGGCTTTTCTAAGATTATATGGTGGGGTGGTTGATTTTAATTCTAAAGTGCATTATACCTTTTTTTTTTTTTTTTTTGGACTGTGTATGTGCATCTTGTTGGTAACTTGGGAATTGTCTTCTCTGTTTAGTAAGGAAAATGTTAGTGTGTAGTGCATGTTTTAGGATTTATAGTTTTAGGTGGAGACTAGGCAGAATGTGAATAATGCTTGTTGTACTTAGTGTTGATTCTTTTGAGGTTCCTCAATGTTAAGCTGTTTGCTGTTTCTTTCATCATTTTAAAAGGGCATTATTCCCAGATATTGAAACTTTGATTTCACTAGAATAAAGTATTTATTTCCTTAAAGATTTAACAGAGGCTTTGGATGAAGATGCAGACCCCACAAAATCTGCACTGTCTGCAGTTGCATCTTTGGCAGCTGCATGGCCGCAGTTACACCAGGGTATGTGTGGGTTTTATTTTTTTGTTTGGCTTTTTATTTTTAATTTTATAAAGGTACATTTTACATCGCTGAGTATTTATTGTTTATATTCTAAATGACTGTTTCGTTTTTAACTATAGGCTGCAGTTTGAAAAGCTTGGATCTTGATAGCTGCACTCTTTCTGAAATCCTCAGACTGCATATCTTAGCTTCAGGCGCTGATGTAACATCAGCAAATGCAAAGTACAGATACCAGAAACGAGGAGGATTTGATGCTACAGATGATGCCTGCATGGAGCTTCGCTTGAGCAATCCCGGTCTAGTGAAGAAGCTGTCAAGCACTTCAGTGTATGACTTGACACCAGGTAAACTTTGCAAGTTGGACTTTGCGTAACACTTCCTACCCTCTTATACCCAGAAAACCAAGCAGTTGACCACAAGAAATTTTAGATGATAATCAGTTTTAAGAGAAAGTAGTCTTTAAAAAAATTATTGAATACAAATGGTGACCTAAATTTGAACTACTGTTATTCATGTTAACTTTAATTATTTATGATTTTTTCTCTTTTAAATTTGTATTTTCTAATATTTTTAAAATTTGTTATTAGTTTTCTACATTTACTAAGTCTAGAAGAATAAGTGAGAATTAGCTAGCTTTCTCTTCCTTTTATTCATTAGTATATCAGAAGTTTAAATTGTAGCTAGTAAATTCTGACATTTGCTTTAATAAATGTTTGAGATATGAGAAACAGTATATAAAGTGAAGTAATTTTTCACTTCTTTTAAGTAAAAAATTTTTAATGTACAAATACAGTTTAATGTAATATACTTTTAAAAGCAAACATATAATAAAAGTAGAATACCTTAATTCCTATCATTTGTATGTTGTTGTTGTTAATTGCCATTGGGTCAGTTCCAACTCATGGCAAACCCATGTGTGCAGAGTAGAACTGCTCCATACGGTTTTCCAAGCTGTGACCCTTCAGAAGCAGATCGCCCAAGCCTGTCTTCCAAGGCCACCTCTGAATGGATTCGAACCACCAGCCTTTTGGCTAGTAGTCAAGCGCTTAACCATTTGCTCCACCCAGGGACTCCTAACATTTGTATAGTCTTTATAATTTGTGGTGGTGCTCTTGTGCAGTCTTTTCAGAGTAGTGATTTGCCTGTCACCTTTTTTTTTAAAAAATTCATATGGTTGTAATTTTACTTTGATTTGAACATCATACATGAGCCTAAAAGTTAAAACTTGAAAAATAATTCTTTGTAATTAGAATAATCTTCATGTTCATTTAACTAATACATAAGGTAGTCATTAGTATTTTAAATGCCTTGCATATCAAACTGTTAAATAGGATTCAAAGTTGCAAGCTATGCCATTGACATGTTTGACCCAAGACTTCAAACCAGTTCATTCTGATTTGAACCCCTGCTGAGCATTTGTCTTTCCACCCCAGATATACTGAATCAGAATCTACAGTTTAACAAGATCCCCAGGTGATTCTTGTGTATAATAAATTTTGAGAACCGCTGCTCTACTAGTGGTTCTCAGAATTGGTCACTAACCAGCAGCATTAGCATGCTTTGGGAACTTTTTAGAAATGCAAATTCTCAGCAGGGGTTTGAACCAAAAGAACCTGGTTTGAAGCCCTGATTTGACTATGAGAGACTTATCCTTATTATGCATTTTCACATAGAGCCACCCATTAAAATTTTTCGAAAGTAATTCCTTTTTTTCTTCATTGAAAAGTTATTTACCAATTTTTTGACAGGGGAAAAAATGAAGATACTTCATGCTCTCTGTGGGAAGCTACTGACTCTAGTTTCTACGAGGGATTTCATTGAAGATTATGTTGATATATTACGACAGGCAAAGCAGGAGTTTCGGGAGTTAAAAGCAGAACAGCATCGAAAAGAGAGGGAAGAAGCAGCTGCCAGGTAAAAAATAATTACAGCCAATGTATCAGTGAAAGCTGTTTATTTCTCTGCATCTAAAACCACCTCGTGCTATAATGTGGTTTCACATTGTGCTGTAATGTGGCGTTGGCTCACACTGGTGTTTGCTGGCTTTACTTAGAAGTTATTAATTCATGTATACCAGTGTTCACTGCAGCACTATGCACAATAGCCAAAAGGTGGAAACAACAGATGAATAGATAAACAAACTGTGATATGTATCTACATAATGGAATATTAGCCATAAAAAGAAATGAAGTCCTGATACATGCTACAACATGGATGAACCTTACAAATACTATGCTGAGTGAAATTCAGTCAGTCACAAAAAGCCAAATATTCTATGATTCCACTTACATGAAATATCAAAAACAGACAAATGTAAAGAGATCAAAGTTTATTAGAAGTTACCAGGGAGAGAGGGGGAAAGAGGGAGTCATTGTTTGGGACACTGAGCTTCTGTTAAGAGGAAGGGAAAAATTTGGAAATGGATAATGATATTTGTACAACATGATTATGATTAATGTCACTGAATTGTATGTGTGAAAAATGTTGCAATTGCAAATACTTTGTTTTGTGTATATGCTTACCACAATTTTAAAGAAGAAAATCTGGGGGAAAAGTTAAGAATTGATTACTACATTATGGTTTTATGATAATGTTTGGAGCATTTTCCATAACTTTATGATTAAGGGTAAGAGGCTAACCTGTCTTTGCACCAGGTAGTCAGTAATATCTTATTTTTGACTTTTAGAATTCGTAAAAGGAAGGAAGAAAAACTTAAGGAGCAAGAACAAAAGATGAAAGAGAAACTCGAAAAACTAAAGGAAGATGAGCAAAGAAATTCGACTGCAGATATATCTGTTGGGTATGGTTTGAATTATACCGCTCATCTGGCTTTGTTTATTCATGTTAACATATGTAACGAGTAAAAGTCAGGCACCATAAACTCTAAAATGCTTTCAAAATTTTAGAAAACGAGTTTTCGATAGGTGCATAATAATTGTTAGCAAGCTTGTGAAATTTATATATGACAATCTTAAAGTGTATGTTATGTTAAAGAAATTTTTGTTTTAGGCTGCTTTTAAGGAATCTAGAACTCATTTTCTCAAATGTTACAAATTATAATTTTCTAACAAATGTTCAATAGGTTATTTTTAATCAGTAATTTAATATTTCTAGTATTAGTAGTAGTTTATCTCCTCCCAACACCACCACCATCACAGGTATATCCTGTTTCACAGAATTCCTCTGCGCCTTATTGAGGAATAAGAATGAGATTGGAGGTTTTGATAGAGGGTATAGGAACAAGATGGCAGTAGCTGAAGTAATTTAGTGACTGCCTGAGTATTTTATTGCATTTTGAAATACTAGGGATGGGGGATTGGCTATGAAAACAAGTGAGAAGCTTTTCCACACCAGTAGATAGAAAACCATACTCTAATAGAAATAATTTTTGCAGAAATTCTCCAATAAAGGTTCTGGAAATCGCAGTGTTCCAAAATTAGTGTATTGACTTTTGATTATACATGTATATAAAATATCTAATCTTAAGATCATAGGTCACAAATTTGAAAGAGCTATATTATGTGAGTCCCTGGTTGGCATATATGGTTAAGTACTACACTACTAGCCAAAAGGTTGATGGTTCAAACCTATCCAGAGGCACCTCTGGAGGCAGGCCTGGCTATTTGCTTCTGAAAAGTTACAGCCTTGAAAGACCTATGAAACAGTTCTACTCTGCACACACGTGGCAGCACCATGAGTCAGAATTGACTTGACAGCAACCAACAGCAACATATTTTGTATGCTCAGCAACGGTACTTTAAAAAATTGAATTTGATACCTTAAGAAAAATTAATAGATATGACACCTAAAGCACAACCAAATTAAAAATAGATAAATTGAATGGCGTGAAAATTTTAAACTTTTGTGCTTCAAAGGACATTATCAAGAAAGTGGAAAGACAACCCATTAAGTAGGAGAAAATATTTGAAAATCAAATCTGATAAGAATCTAGTATCCAGAATATATAAACCATATATTGGTTAAGAGCTACAGCTGCTAACCAAAAGGTCAGCAGTTCGAATCCACCAGCTGCTCCTTGGAAACCCTATGGGGCAGTTCTACTCTGTCCTATAGGTCACTGTGAGTTGGAATTGACTCGACGGCAGTGGGTTTGGTTTTGGTTTTAAGGCCTGGGGAAGGAGTGAATGGGGAGTGACTGCTAGTGGGTGTGGGGTTTCCTTTTGGGTTGATGAATATATTCTAAAATGTTTAAATCTCACTTCTTCAGGCAAGCTTTTCTTTATCCCTGAGACTAGAGATTTGCTTCACTTTAAATGCAGCTTGAACTTCTCCTTTTTAGCACTTATTACATATTTTAATATTATTATGGTTTGTGTACTTAAACTTGTTCACCTGTTTTCTCTGCCAGCCCCTAAATCCTATGTCATCAGTGATTGTGTCCGCCTTATTCAATACTTCCTAAGCATAAAGCCTGGTATTTTATAGTCATGCAATAAATATTTGATGAACAAATTATATATTTGTTAATGAATGTAATCTTATCCTTAAGGGAAGAAGAAAGGGAAGATTTTGATACTAGCACTGAGAGCAAAGAAATCGAGCAAAAGGAACTAGATCAAGATACGGTCACTGAAGATGAAGACGACCCAGGATCCCATAAAAGAGGCAGAAGGGGTAACACCGAAATTTCTTGAGTGCATGTTTGTTTGTTTTTAATCGATAAGTCATTTTGTTAGTTATTCCATTTATGATTCCAGGGCATGACTTTTGTTTTTTGTTTTTTTTTTTTTAATGCCCGATCCATAGCAGTGATAAGTTTTTAAAATAGTGAACGTTTTGTTATAAAATGGTGTTAGGAAGTAATATTTGTATATTTATGATGAGATCTTTATTGCAAGGATTCTTTTATCTTAGAGCAGGGTTAGTAAACTGTAGCCTATGGGCCAAATCTGGCCCACGACCTGTTTTTGTACAACCCATAAACTAAAAATGGTTTTTATATTTTTAAGTGGTTGGGGGAAAAAATCAAAGGAAAATCTTTTCTGACACATGAAAATTACATGCAATTCAATTTCATTGTACATAAATACAGTTTTATTGAACACAGCTGTGCTCGTCATTTATCTATCTTTGGCTGCTTTCACACTACAATGGCAGAGTTGAGTAGTTGTGAAGAGTCCATATGGCCCACAAAGACTGAAATATTTACTACCTGGCTCTTAGAAGTTTGCTGACCCTTGCCTTAGAGGAAGGACTGAATGGATATTGCAGGACTGCTAACAAATTCTGCCACACTCTCCAGTACGGAGATCACAGATTTTGTGTGGACCTTTAACTTGGAGTACCTTTGTATCTTGTATTTTTCTAATAAAAATTAAAAATATGATGATGATAGATGTTATTTCAATTATAGGGAAAAGGGGGCAAAATGGATTTAAAGAATTTACGAGGCAAGAAGAGATCAACTGTGTAACAAGAGAACCTTTTACTACTGATGAGGAAGAAGCTTTGAAACAGGAACACCAACGAAAAGAGAAAGAGCTCCTAGAAAAAATTCAAAGCGCCATAGCCTGTACCAATATCTTTCCCTTGGGCCGTGACCGCATGTATAGGCGATATTGGATTTTCCCTTCTATTCCTGGATTGTTTATTGAAGAGGATTATTCTGGCCTCACTGAAGACATGCTGTTGCCTAGACCTTCATCATTTCAGAATAATGTACAGTCTCAAGATCCTCAGGTATCCAGTAAAACTGGAGAGTCTGAATCTACCTCCAACACTGACCGAGGTCCATGTGATAATTCTGTGCAGCTGCCAAAACCAGTGCATAAACCAAATCGATGGTGCTTTTACAGTTCTTGTGAACAGCTAGACCAGCTTATTGAAGCTCTTAATTCTAGAGGACATAGAGAAGGTGCCTTAAAAGAAACTTTGTTGCAAGAGAAAAGCAGAATATGTGCACAGCTAGCTCGTTTTTCTGAAGAGAAATTTCATTTTTCAGGTAAATTTTCACTGAAAATGTTTTTCTTTTTTTTTTTCTCCCCATAGTTTCTGGTCAGGAGTCCCTGGGTGGCCCAAATGGTTAAGCACTTGACTACTAAACGAAAGGTTGGGAGTTCAAACCCACCTAGAGGTGCCGCAGAAGTAAGGCGATCTACTTCCCAAAGGTCACAGCTTTGAAAACCCTGTAGAGTGCAGTTCTACTCTGTACACATGGGGTCGCCATGAGTCTAAATCGACTCAACTGCAGCTAACAACAACTAGTCTCTGGTCATTGAGGATTTACCATTTTTTTTCAAACTATTAGAGATATACTTAAAACACCTTATCTTTCATTTGAACCGTATAACACCTTATCTTTCATTCAGAGCATGCTCTCAAAGTTTGCAAGTTAGAGTTTGGGAATGTATTTCTTTATAGAAACAAGGTTCTCTAGATTCTGACTGTTGGGTTCCATTTGGATTATGAGGAACACATCTGACAGTGTGAGAAGACACATATACTTCCTGATCTCCTGATTCTTTCCCAAGGCTGTAAGGCTGCCATCAGTTTTGGCAGTCTGATAGTGAGTGGGGTTACTCAATAAGGGTTTTGGCTGAGGGTCCAGAAATAGGTTCCATTAGAGATCACTTCTTTGGAAATGGTCTGCAAGGGCAGCACTTCCCATTTGATGGCTGGTCCATAGATAACAGATAAGAGAAAGCTGTAAGGCATTTTTAGGTGTAAGTTTTTATATTACTAAATCAGATTCTCTAGAGAACTGCTTAAATTTAGGGGCTTACTGTGACCTCTTTAGTTCTCTTCAGGATTAAAATCTTTAGATCACAGTTCTTGAATGTAATTTCTCATTTCCCATTTGCCATCTTCACCTCCCCCCCACCTTTTCATATGTTTGAATGTTTATGATCCATCATTTTAAAATGTTGTCTCTTATCTAAACCAAATGAAATGGATGAATTGAAACTTTGTATATTAGGTTACAGAAGGACTTCAGAATTAATAGCAACCTAAGTTTCCTTGTGGGGGAGCACTTGAGACTTTACAAAGTGCTTTTGTATCCGTTATCTCGACGTTGTAGCAGTCATTTGGGGTAATTGTATTTTTTTAATAAGAAAATCATAATAAAGGTATTTGATTATTATTTCAGACAAATCTCAAACTGATAGCAAACCTGTATATAGTCGGGGAAGATCTTCCAATGCATATGATTCATCTCAGGTGTCTGCAGAAAGGCAGCTTGAATTGAGGCTTAGAGATTTTCTTTTGGACATTGAAGACAGAATTTACCAAGGAACACTAGGGGCAGTCAAGGTTTGTGCCTGTTCCATTTTTAGTTTGCTTAAATCGCTTGGTCCAGAATTTTGGTTGTATTTGTTTGTTTATTCTATATAGGCAAGACGTGTATTTTGAATAAACACCAGGGAATGGTATTTTTTTACGAAAACTAAGATGGATAGATGTCTTTTAAAATATACTATATGACTCTGCTTTCTTAAGCAGAATTGAATGAACGTAATTGACCTTTTTAATATTAATCTGGTAGTAATTTATGCTTAATATGTGCATTCTGTTCGTGTTTTTGCTGTCTTACTCTTTTGCTACTATCAGATAATCAATCTTGGAATTGTTTATGATTTCTCTTTATAGATTCTGAGTAAGGTTTTAAAGCTTCACCTATGAGTGATGTGAATTTCATATTGGCCACTTAGTAACCTTATTTTTAGATCTCTTTTTGATTCACAATCTGCTCTAGAATACCCCATGAATTTTTCATATGTACAGTGAAACTCATACCTCTTGGGAGCAACATATGCCATTTTTTAGGGTAAGTAGATTTGGCTTTCTTTACAGGTTACAGATCGACATATCTGGAGATCAGCCTTAGAAAGTGGACGGTATGAGCTGTTAAGTGAGGAAAACAAGGAAAATGGGATCATTAAAACGGTGAATGAAGACGTGGAAGAGATGGAAGTCGATGAGCAAGCAAAGGTCATAGTAAAAGACAGGTAAAAAAGAATTTTTCTAAAGTAACGATCACTTTTTTTTTGCCTTATTTATAAGTCTTCGCAGAGTATGTTTCTTTATTAAAGTATATTTCTTTATCTTCGAAAAATTGTTTTAAAAACTTATTGTGAGGACCTTGATATTTATAACCATTGAAATGATGATTTCCTAAACCTCAGGATCTCTGTTACTCCACTTTGTACTAAGGCAGCCAAAAACCCAACTCAATAAGATCATCAATTTTTTGAGGGCTTTTTAAAAAAATCTTTGAACTCAAAAGTTTTTATTAATTTCAGAAAGTAACTTTATACTATCAATTTTTCTTTAGGAAGAACACTTAGTAAATTGTAGTAGACTTAAATATTATTTAAACTTAATCAGAATCTATATCTGTGGATAGATGGATACTTTTACTTTTTCAGGGTTATTTTGAATAATATATCCCCTTAAGGAGTTTATAGTCTAGAAGAGAATGATGGGGAAGCATTAAGCTAACAGTTATAAAACAGGGTAAGGGCTCTGATAGAAATGAGTACAGAGTACCATGGAAGACAGTGAAGAAAGTGCTAGAGGAAGTCACTGTGAAGCTGAGACCTAAAGGTGGAAAAGATATAAGCCTGGGAGGGAAGATCACATGTCTCGTACCAAGGTTTTGAATGAATGAGTTTGCACTTTTAAATGATCATTTTAGCTACAGTGTGGAGATTTATTGCAGAGGAAGCAAGATTAGAGGCTAATGAACTACAACAGCAACATGTAAAAAAGAATTAGCACAGTGGCACTTGTGAAAGGGGGAGAGTGCAGTTGGCAAATGTAGAAATCGTGAGTTATTTGCTTAAACTTACAGTAGTTAGGAGGTAACCATAGTGCCCTACTCAGTAAAAGTTAAAACAAGAGAAAATAAAGTAAGCTGAGATACTTACCAGTTTAGACCCCTCACAATATCACCTCTCTAAAACGTTTTCCCAAAGCCTTGCCTCATCTACTTTCCTTCCTCCAAATATTTGCCTTTCTGTCCTTCTATATGACTTTGTTCATATTTAATTTAGCTCTTGATTCATGTATTTATCTTCTTTCCTTACTAGCTTCTGAGAGCTCCTTGAGTTTGAGGAAACTTTCTTATACAGGTGCATTTGAATGAATGAGTGGACTCAAGTTTCACCTAATAGTTAAGTATCATAAATTCTTTATTGTTTTAATTGTAGACTCTTGGGGATAAAAACAGAAACTCCAAGTACAGTCTCAACTAATGCAAGTACACCACAGTCAGTGAGCAACGTGGTTCATTATCTGGCAATGGCACTGTTTCAGATAGAGCAGGGCATTGAGAGGCGTTTTCTTAAAGCTCCACTTGGTAAGTATCTGTTTTTATTTCAAAATATTACTACTATGTCTTAAATAGTTTTAAAACTGCCCCTTAATAGAACTTTACTGACTAACATAATGAAACTGATTGTCTTCCCATGGAGTTTATACACACTTAGTTGAAGTAACTTGAGGTTGTATTTTCATTTAAAAATATGAGTTCTTTCAGGTGAGATTTGTTTTTTAAATGATGCATAAGTACCATTTTAAAAAATTCATTCTAGGTTTTTTTTCCTCGGTCATTTGCTATGTTCAACCCCATAGTCACCTTCTGAATGTTTTTTGTTTGTTCCTAACCATTTAGCTGAATATGCCCATACTGTAGTTCATTCACTAAATGCTTACTGAATGTGCTTAGACCCTCCTTGTTGTGTTGTAAAGAGAGATGCCAGTTTTTGTGACTTTTTTTATTTTTAACATTTTTCCATCTCTTCGGTTAAGAATTTTCTCAAAAGAAAGATTACCAGAATTGTGACTAGCCAGACCTTGAATAACCAAAGATTATGCATATATGGGACCCCCCCCCCCTTATCTAAAATAGAACCTCAAAGAAGCAACTTAAATGCCCACCAATAGTATGGTTTAATAATGTGGGTTACCAACCTGAGCACTGTATGTTGTTGTTAGTAGCTATAGAGTCAGTTCCAGCTCATGGTGACCCCATATGTGCAGACTAGAACTGCGCTTTATAGGGATTTCAAGGCTGTGACCTTTCAGAAGCAGATCACCAGACCTAACTTCCAAGGTACCTCTGGGGGGTTCAAACTGCCAACCTTTCAGGTAGTAGTTGAAAGCTTCACCATTTGCGCCACCCAGGGACTCTGAGCACTGTATGTTGTTGTTACTGTGTGCCGTCAAGGTGATTATGACTCATAGCAACCCGACAGCGCAGAGTAGAACTACCCTGTAGGGTTTCCTAGGCTGAAATTTTTATGGGAGCAGATCTCCAGGTCTTTTCTCCTGCAGGGTGGCTGGTGGGTTCAGTTAGCAGCCACATGCTTAATCATTGCACCACCAGGGCTCCTTGCAAGCACCGTATAGTAAGAGGGAAATCAGAAATACCAACTGTTAAGGGGAACACAGATGAGAAAATGCTTTTCAAAAAGAGAGTTCTTTGAGATTGTTGTTAGGATGATAGACATAATACTATGGTATCATGGTTTGCAACTTATGAAATTTGTAGGCCTTTAATAACTAACCTAGGAACTTAATCATCATGTCTTTTGGAAAAATAGGTGTTTTAAGTCCAAATCAACTTTAATGTCATAACTACTACTTTCCTGTTGTCTTTTTAAGGTGTTGAATTATAAGCTATCTCAATAGTGACATACTAGACAAAACCATTTTTTCTTAAGCCATATCTTTCTGGACTCTTACTGAGAAAGTAACTTAAACTAATTCCTTAAATAATTATTTGAAAATTACCTTTTTGAGTAGTAAGAACATAGTTTTCATAAACAGATTATACTATCTAAGCAATTTTGTGTTGTGAACATATTTGTAAAATGTTTTTATTTTGAAGTCTGTAGGCATTATCTCATTAATATTTAAGCCTATTCATATTGTTTATTAATTGACATTTCTACCATGGGCTTAATAACTCACTTTTCACACTGAAAGTACCAGTTGTAAGAAATAAAATATGTATGATCACAGCTCACAAACATACTATCAGGGTTGGTATTTACTATATCACTCTTCTTTGTTTCTCAGTCTTAAATTTCTCAGTATGTTCTTTGTCAAAATCAAATTAGGTGTACAAGGAATCTTTCTGTATTATTTTTTACAACTGTATGTGAATCTATAGTTCTCTCAATTAAAATTTCAGTTAAAAGTTATTTGTAAATCATGTAGTTGTTAGAAATGTAAAATACATTGCTACTACTCATTACCCTGGAATCTGAGAAGGATAAGGGAGAAAACATAATTCTGCTGATTTTTCCGTCTCTGAAATTTCAATCAAAGTTGTTTATAAGTTCAAAAGAAAAAAAATCAATTTGATTGTTTACTGTGTCTGTATTTTCATCTGTACCTTTTATTAAATATTTAAACAAAGGAAAAAAAGTTAATACTGGGAGATGTTTCTTCTTATATCTACCAGGTTATATGAAAACTGAGAGTCATGGTGTTCATGGTGGTTTGTACACGGCAGTGTTAGAAAACAATCATTTCTCATGAGAGAGATGAAAGCGTTTCAATTTGGGATTTTAAAAAATAAGTGAAATGAGAGAAGTTCAACTTGCCCCACTTCTGTTGGTGGTAAATGTTGGTCAGTGTCAGATGTTGATCACTTGTAATATGGGTGTTATCATCTATCGTTGCTGCCCCTTTAGAAAGCTAATAGAATAACTGACATCTGTAACTGTTATTTTATTTTTAAGGCTTTGAATGGGAGAGCAGGAGATAGCGGTGTCTCTGGGGTTTTAAGATAGTTTAAATATTTGGAGTAAGGTAATCAAGAATATCCTTTGGGAGAGAAGGGAAGGTTCCACTTTGTGACTGTTAAATAGAATAACATTAAAATTCTCCATTCACCAGATAATTTTTCAGCATAGCAAATTAACCATAGTAGGTATTTTCCTAGCTTCAGAGATTATTTCAGTTTCTTGAAAAATAAACAGAAATTCTAATTACTTTCCACTTTCCCTGACATATCCCTTTTATTTTAGTGATTAATCAAATTGATAAAACTAGGGTTTTTAAATTTGTGGAAGATAGCGTGTTTCAATTAATTAGTTTAGTTAAAATATGTGAAAATTGTTTGTTTAGGTTAATAATTTCATCACTTATAAAGGCATGCTTATGGTTAAACCCTTAACCTGTGAAAAGATGCTTAAACTAACTTTATTAATTTAAAATTAGGTAACACGGAAATTAATAAAGATCAAAAGCAAGATAGGAAAAAAAAGGATGAGGAAAATCAATCTAGTGTGAGAGATGGTAAATTTTTAACTTTTTAAAGAAATTTATCTTTTGTCTTTTTAAAGAACTGTGGTTTTATTTTCTATATTGCTAAATACTGATTTGCATATTTAGCTTTTGAAGGAGAACCTTGGATTTAATTTTTTGGAAGGGAATGGAGTTGGGGACAAGCTTACAAAACAATATGATCCTCCTAAAGTTTTCCTTTGTACATTTCACAGCTCAGCTAATCAAACTCCTTTAAACTGGAGCATAAAAACTTGACATTGGTGAATGTTAATATACTTAGCTAGAGTAAAAAGAATGAACAGCTAAGGAATTTATGTTTACTTAATTTGCATACAGTATTTATATCCAGCTTTTTTTTTTTTTTTTTCTTTTATAGCATAGAAAAACCTACAGGACAGGGATTTTCGGTTTTGTCTGCTAGAGAGGCCTGTGTGCTGTGATCACACGCATTACTACATAGAGGCAATAAACATAAAATCTCCCAGTGTAATATTTGACCATGGGACTCTACTACTATTCTGTATTAGTAAAATCCTTTCAGTTAGTAATTTCTTGAAGAATTTATCCATGCTTGAATAATGGGAAAAAAAAGAGAAGTGACATTTTCTGCCATTGAGAGATGTTGAGAGAAGAAGAGAGGTATAAGATAAGGAAACAATTACAGAAAAATGGAGTCAGTTGTACATACTGTTTTTATCTTTATTTAAGTGCCATATGTAAACAGAAAAATGTGGGCACCCATTGTGGACTAAAATATTTAAAAGAGTAGGTTAGATAAGAATTGGACCTTGAACTGCCATCAGTTTAATTTCTTAAAACACCTTTTTGACCAAAACTCAGAGTGTTTCAACAACCTTTGAGTTGAAACCATTCAAACTGATTTCCAAGGTTCTTCATGATTTGTCCTTTTCTTCCACTCTGCATTGACTTTGCAACCTTATTTCTTGCCATTACCAACAAGAACACCCTCTGGCTTATCCAGAAAGATTTCTTCATAACTTTGGACTAGAAATTCTTATTGCCTCCTTCCCTGGAGGTCCCAGAACTTTTCATGAAAACAAGATAAGTAGAAAGCACAAATTAAGAGGGTAGAAATAAATCACATACCTCTAAATGGACTGTATTCTCCAATTAAAAGTTAGAGATTGTCAGATTGGATTAAATATAAAATTGCTGTCTACAAAAGACTAACCTTTAAACAAAAGGACATAAAAAGATAAAGAGTTAAAAAAAAAAGAAAAGGAAAAATACTATCTGGGCTACATTCTAATATTTCTCTTCAGCTTTGTCAGCAGAGCCATTTAACCCAGCCATTGTGTTTTCCCCCTCCCATTAAGTTACTAATGTCAGTTGTTTTTAGAAGTTTTATCTGATTCTTTTTCAAACTAGTTGGTTATTTACTTGTATTTTCTTGAAACGTTAAACAAAATTATTTTATATTCTGTATCTTATTCTAGTATCTGAAGTCTTAACCATGATTCTGATGGCTCTCACTAGTGTTTTATTTCCACATGTGCCTTGTAGGCTCTAACTGTTTACGTACATTCCTAAGAACTTGATCTATGGAAGTTTTTTCAGAGAGAATTTTCAAGAATTTGTACTTGTTTTTGCTGTTCAGTTGGGATCAACTTGGTGAACCATTTTAAAATCTTAGCCTTTTTTTTTTGTTTTGTTTTGTTTTTAAATCTATTCAAGGCCTTGCTTGTAGTTACAGACTCTTAGGGAGCCCCCCTGCCCCAAAAAAGAAAAAACCAAGGTCTCAAGAGGCAGGTTTCCTCACTATCCCCATCTTTCTGTGTGTTACCCTTTTCTACTCTGACAGTTGAAGGTGTAGCCTTTTGGGGTCTCCCAGCTTTTTAGAGAGGAACTCACCTAGGTTTTCTCTCCTGCCTCTCCTCTTACTGCCCAATAGTCACACAGGAGCTGAAGGTCCACTAGTGTTTGACAGGTCTGTTGCTTTATGGTTTTAACTCATGGTGTGTATCTTCACCTTTCCAGCTGTATTACAAATTTCTTAAAGACAGTGACCATGGAATAGACTTGTTTCATATCTTCTATAAAGTGCTGCACATAGGGGAAAAATGTAATGCAGGAAGAATGATAGCAATGATCACGTTTATTATATACCAGGCACTTTATCTGCCTTATGTGTGTTATCTCATTTAGTCTTCCCAACAGCCCTCAGAGGTAGATACTTTGCACATATTACTGTTAAGGAACCTGAGGCACAGGGAAGTTGAGTAACTTGCCCAGGCTCACATGGGGGAGCCAGTACCTACCTTGAGGCAGACTGACTCCAGAGTCCATACTCTCTTAACCATTATTCTTTGGCCAAGAGGTTTTGTTTGAGGATAATAGTAGGAAGTAAGATATGATAGGACCAGACTATGTATGGAATCTCATATACCTTGCAGAATTTTGACAGGATGCAGCAGGCACTTCGTAAGTATAATGTTTTAGGAAAATTGAGATGATCCCAGTATTAAAAAATAATTGAAGATGGAAGTCCTCACACACCTGTGTAAAATGATGGGCTAGATTGATGGCATCTGGTCAGATGACTCAATTTTTTTTTTTAGCTTAAAAGACAAAGGGATGATGTTAGTAACAGAAGGCTTCAAATATTTCTATATAAATGTCACTACTGAAAATTCTTTTTGAGAGTATTAATACTGTTTTTATTAACCTCCATTTTAAAATAATCTTAGAGCTAGAAGACAATATAGTTGGCTTTTAAACATGGTTGATTTTTATTAATAACATTTACTGAGATATAATTCATGTGCCATAAAATTTACCCCTTTAAATTACACAATTCAGTGGTTTTTAGTATCTTCACAGTTATGCAGCTATCACCATTGGCTAGTTTCAGAACATTTTCTTAACCCCCCCCCAAAAAACCTAGTATATTACTGATACTCAAGTTAGAGAGTAGTCCACTTTTATTTAAAAATACAGAAATAACATTCTTGATTCAAATGAATAATAGCTGACTTTTAGCCACATTTAGCCAGTTTTCTAAATTAGATCAAGATTTGATACAAAGACTAGATTGAGAACATATTGTCTAAGTTACTTTTCTCTTTTAAGTATTGAAATTCCCAAGCATTTGATTTATGGATTTAAGTAATTCCTTATGTCATAAACAAGATGTAGCTTAGCAAATGTTTTGTCATGAGGTTGTTTTCAATATCGGCACAATCTTTTTGTTAAGTATTAGAAGAACTGTAAAATCTAAACTGTTTAAACTACCAAGAAAATCATTTTAGGAGACGTCTAGGGTTTGCCTAGAAACTTTAATCATTTTCCTTTTCATTTAAGATGCCAGTGATAGTGGACGTTCTTATAAAACAGTCCTGGACCGTTGGAGAGAGTCTCTCCTTTCTTCTGCTAGTCTATCCCAAGTCTTTCTTCACCTCTCCACCTTGGATCGTAGTGTCATATGGTCTAAATCTATACTGAATGCTCGTTGCAAGATATGCCGAAAAAAGGGTGATGCCGAAAGCATGGTACTTTGTGATGGCTGCGATCGGGGTCATCATACCTACTGTGTTCGACCAAAGCTCAAGGTATTTTTTCTTCTTCTAATACTCAGATTAAAATTGAGACGTTGAGATTTTAAGTGCTAGATGATTAATTATCGCTTATGTGATTTGTCAGACTGTTACTGAAGGAGATTGGTTTTGTCCAGAATGTCGGCCAAAGCAACGTTCTAGACGACTCTCCTCTAGACAGAGACCCTCCTTAGAAAGTGACGAAGAGGTGGAAGACCATATGGAAGGTGAGGATGATGAAGTTGATGATGATGATGAAGAGAGTCAAAGTGAAGAGGAAGAGTACGGGATAGAGCAAGATGAAGATGATTCTCAAGAAGAGGAAGAAGTCAGGTAAGTCTGAATATGCAGTAAAATGAGTCAGTAAGTCTTAACTAGACAATCTCTTAACTATTCAATACAAATGAAATAGTTGGGGTCAATATTTTTTTTTATTGTTGGGGAAAGATTTTTTTTTTAATTGTACTTTAGATGAAGGTTTACAGAACAAACTAGCTTCTTGTTAAATAGTTAGTACACACATTGTTTTATGACATTGGTTAACAACCCCATGACACGTCAGTACTCTCCCTTCTCGACCTTGGTTTCCCTATTACCAGCTTTCCTGTCTCCTCCTACCTTCTAGTCCTTGCCCCTGGGCTGGTGTGCCCCTTTAGTCTCATTTTGTCCTATGGATCTGCCTGATCTTTAGCTAAAAGGTGAACCTCCGGAGTGACTTTATTACTGAGCTAAAAGGATGTACGGGGGCCATACTCTTGGAGTTTGTCCAGTCTCTTTCAGGCCAGTAAGTCTGGTCTTTTTTTTAAGTTAGAATTTTGTTCTACATTTTTCTCCAGCTCTGTCCAGGACCCTCTATTGTGATCCCTGTCAGAGCAGTCAGTGGTAGTAGCTGGGCACCATCTGGTTGTACTGGACTCAGTCTGGTGGAGGCCATGGTAGTTGTGGTCCATTAGTCCTTTGGACTAATGTTTCCCTTGTGTCTTTAGTTGTTGGGGAAAGATTTTATTAGCAATGTATACTGTGACAGTTTGTAGCCAAAAATCATGGCTGGAGGGGCAGGGACAGGGGCACTGAGTGGTCACAAGGGACTTGTGGGGGCTCACAGCACGGGGGGACACAGGGCTGCAGAGAGTGGCCTTTAAAGGACAGCCGCGTTCTATAGAATGAGTTCTCCATACTGTCCCCAAGATCAGTGGTCACCAGGCTGCCTGTGGCTTGAGAACTTCTGTGACCTTCCAGCCTTTCTGAGACCCTCTAACCTTTCTTGGACTCTCCCTGTCAGCTGAGCCCCCAGGGTATGTCCCGCGCTGCCTTTGGCCTATCTGGGAATTGTGAACCAGTGACCAGATGCAAGGGGGAGATAGAGGTGGAGGACTGGGCCGGTGGGCACAAGTGGAGTGGGAAATGGGAAAGGTCTACCGACAGCATGCAGGAGATGCCCACGCCCTGGGGGCTAGCCCGCCACATGGACACACTCACTCTTTCAGAGCCTCACACATCCAAGGCCACACATTCAGAGCCTTGCAGACTCAAAGTCCTACACACCAACCCTTGCACACTTGGAGCTTTACCCACTCAGAGATTTGTACACATGGTCTCTCCCACTCTGGGGACCTGGCCTGGGGTCAGTAATTTTTTAAAAATAGTATGTAAGGCAGTGGCCTGGAGTTATCCTTGCTTCATATCTTACAAACTTTTGAAATTATTCCCAAGGGAGTATACTACCTGTGTAAGCTTAGCCAAATAACAAAATCTGATGTGAGTTCATGTTTGGACAGGAATGCCAACTTAGACTCGCATCATGGTTTATTTTACTTAAGTTTATTCCTAAAACAACAAATAAGCAGTACAAAAGATATTCATGAAATAGAGATGAATTCATCTCCCCACTGCCTCTCTTGCTTTCTTAAAGAGGTAAATCCAAATAATGGTGATCTTGGCAGTCTGTAGAGAGAGTATACACCAGGAAGCACACTATTTTCATACTCATACCACGTCAGCACCCAGAAACAACTTCCACACTACCATATAACCAAGTATTCTGCAGCGTAGCAAACTGTGTTACCCAGGCCTAATGAATGGGTTTGAACAAGCCTGGATGTTGCTGCTGTGGCAGCACTGGGGTAGTCTCCCCTTATTTGTACCTCCATTTCAGGGATGAGACGTTTTTCATTTATATCTACTAGGGGTTTTCTGTCAGCAGGCCTGGCCATACTCAATTACAGCAGGACAAGTCATATTGTGCTCCTCATTCTCACTACCACCCTTTTTTGTTTGATTTTAAATATTTGAACCCCATTCACATGAATCAGGAAAATGAATGTCAAGCAAAGGCAACCTAGAACAGATGAAGTACTGTAGTTTGAAGAGAATAAACAGTCACCCCATATAGCACCAGCTAGCAGGAGCTATCTTCCCTGTAGCTTGTGAGGGCAGTATTGTGTTGAGCATAAAGATGATAAAGCATTTGAAAATTTCTTGCAAATATTCTAGGTAAACTGGAAGTCCAGGTATGTGAGGAGACAGATAAAAAGAGACTTATTGGGGTTGTTTCATCCTTTTCTACAACTTAAAGACAAAAGAGTGAATCTAGTTTTGTATTTTACAGTAAGAGTTAGAAGATGACAAAGAGGTTCTTGGCTTGGTATTCAGGAACCATAGGTTCAAGGCCTGCTTCATTGGCAACCATTGGCCAAAACTGTGAGTTACCTCAGTGTCAGTGGTAATGAAAAGTGATAGACTCCTTTAGCAGAAGGAGACAAGTTTTTTAAGCACTTTAGTTCATTACTCTTTATAGTTTTCAATATGATTGACTAGGTCCAACCATCATTAGTGGTTCTCCTAAGGATTTTATTATAGTTTATTGTAATTTAGTGCTTGATTTTCATGATGATATCCTGGAGTTACCAAGAAAATATTAATACTGTCTTTGCAATTAAAAGAAATATATGGAAGCACATTTTATATTTCATTTCCATAAAAAAATTGTTGGCACTAAGTATAAACAAATGAGTATAGGATAAGTCTCAGTAATATAGAAAAGTAATTTCTGTAGAACTCATTGGATATGTAGTAGAACAAGGGGAATAGAAGTAATAATACATTCAGCATTGCTCTTTATAATAATTGTATTTTCTAATATTTGTAGCCCACCAAAACGAGGAAGACCACAAGTTAGACTGCCAATTAAAACAAGAGGGAGACTTAACTCTTCTTTCTCAAGCCGTGGCCAACGACACGATCCTGGGAGATACGCTTCAAGGAGTCAGCAGAGTACGCCCAAAACAATTGTTTCTTCTAAAACTACTGGTAGAAGCTTACGAAAGATCAAATCTGCTCCCCCTACAGAAACTAAATCTTTAAGAATTGCCAGTCGTTCTACTCGCCAGAGTCATGGCCCACTGCAAGCAGATGTATTTGTGGAACTACTTAGTCCTCGTAGAAAACGCAGAGGCAGGAAAAGTGCTAACAATACACCAGAAAATAGTCCCAGCTTCCCTAACTTCAGAGTCATTGCCACCAAGTCAAGTGAACCATCAAGATCTTTAAATGTTGCTTCAAAACTTTCTCTCCAAGATAGTGAATCCAAGAGAAGAGGCAGGAAAAGACAATCTACAGGTATGAAGAGGTCTGATTTCAATTATTTCTTACCTAGAAAAATATAATTATTTTGTAAAGACTGAACATTGAGATACTTGGATTATTTAGTAAAGGCTGTCACTAAGATACACAGAGTTATTAGGGACCAACCTGTCATGAAGCATAATATTCATTATTGCTGTTGTTGTTGGGTGCCATCAAGTCAGTTTCAACTCATAGCGACCCCATGTAACATAGTAGAACTCTCCCATAGGGTTTTCTAGGCTATAATGTTTATGGGAGCAGATTGCCAGGTCTTTATCCTGCAGAGCCTCCGGTTGGGTTCAAACTGCTGACATTTCTGTTAGCAGCCAATTGCCTAATCATTGCTCTGCCAATGCTCCTTAATATTCATTGAAGGGATGGCTATTTGGGTGATAGAGATAAGCTATATTACTAGTTTTTCTACTAGTGTAGCAGGTTAATAAAAGAAAAATGCAAGCGATGTTCTGGTTTTAATCGAGGTGTTTGGCCAGTATTTCAGCATTCTCAATATAACACATTGTAATTCATTTCATCCTCTTCCATCTTTGCCTCCCTCATAACATACTTACTCATTATCACCTAGAGAAGCTACATTAGGTTATTTGGTAGGATTTCCATCTGACCTACTGAATTTTTTTGCGGGAGGGCAGGGTGGAGTAGAGGAAATAATATTTTTAGAGGGTAATCACTGGCTGGAGTCTCTGTGTGGCACAAACCGTGCTCAGCTGCTCACCAAAAGGTTGGTGGTACAAGTCCACTGAGAGGCTCCTCAGAAGAAAGGCCTGAGAATCTACTTGTGAAAAATCAGCCATTGAAAATCCTACGGAGCACAGTTCTAATCTGAAACACATGGGCTTGCCATGAGTCGGTTTCAAGGAAACCCTATTAAATAATAGTCAGTAAAACTTAGATATTTCAAAATTGTACAGTTCAGTGACATTGATTACATTAATCATGATGTGCAACCATCACCCGTATCCATTGCCTAATTTTCCATCACCATTAACAGATACTCCATGCTTCTGAAACAATGATTCTCCCTTTCCCCCTCCCTCCTGCCTGCCTGTTAACCACTGATAGACTTTGATCTCTATACATTTGCCTGTTTTAGATATTTCATAGAAGTAGGATCATATAGTATTTGACAATACAGTATTCAGTTGGAAATTTTTAAAATCAAAAAGGAAGTAAGGAATATTGGATTCAGACTTTGTATTTCTCAGAAAGCAAATTCAGTTGGATAACATCCCAGTATATAAAGCATCTATTTTCTGTTTTATTTGTATTTACATGCCCATTTTAGCTTGTGGTGATAAAATATTTTGCTTTGTTTTCACTAACAATGTTTTAATTATATTCTTAGAATCATCTCCTGCGATACTGAATCGAAGGAGTTCAGGTCGACAGGGAGGAGTTCATGAATTGTCTGCTTTTGAGCAGCTTGTTGTAGAATTGGTACGGCATGATGACAGCTGGCCGTTTTTGAAACTAGTTTCTAAAATTCAGGTAATATTATTAGACTTTTATAAAATGCTTTCATATATTATCTCATTTAGTCCTTGTGGCAACTTTGAAGTAGTCAAAACAGTTTTTTATTTACTGTCTACTTTTTTTTAAAACCACTTGGAAGGTTGGTTCCTATATTGAAAAAAATGAGATTAGATAGCATAGTCTCCCCAGTCCCTTCTATTCCTGTGATTGATTCTTATAAATGATGAGTGTGTTGAAATAACCTCTTTGTTTTTACTTTATGTAATGAATATGACTAGAGTTAATTCAGCTGAGTGCCATTAATGGTATTTATATTATGTAAAACAGTGGATCTCAAACTTTAGCAAGCATCATAACCACCTGGAGAGCTTATTAAAATACAGATTGCTGGGCCCCACTCCAGAGTTTCTGATTCACTTTGTCTGTGATGCCCGACCACTTGCATTTCTGACAAGTCCCCAGATGATGCTAATGGTGCTGGTCCAGAGACCATACTCTGAGAAATGCTGATATAAAAACAGGTATTCTTAAATTAGACAACAGTGATGGCCTAACCTAGCTAAGGGATTTAAAACGGTGCTATAGTTATTTACGTATGTATGGCAGAATACGGCGTGCTATAATAGAAACAGAAAGTCTTGTGGCACTACAGTAGCAGTTAATAGTGGTGTAACAGAAGTAAAGGAGATTGATTTGAGCATTTCAGAGGGAGGGAATAGCAGGAATTGGAAAGTGTTTTTATGGAAGAACTATTGGAACTGGGCATTGAAGAAAGAATTTCAACAGTGAGAAATGAAATAAGGTCATTTCAGGAAGAAGGGACTGCAAGTTAAAGACCCAGAAATGAGAATATGGGCATGGTAGATAATTTGACTAGAGAAGAGGGTGTATTAGAGAGACTTAGACAACTAGATTATGAAGGTCCTCACTTACCAGTGTTGGGGCGGGGTCGGGGGGGAGGTTTCTGAATGAAAAAGTGACATCATCAGTTCTGCTTTGATATTTCTACAGCAAGAATGTGAAGGATTAATTAACATTAAATAGCATCTCATAAAAATTAATTTACTTGAAAAACTGTTGTCAGTACCAATTCAGACTTAGGAGATTTAAAAACAAGTTTTTAATTACACTGAGAAAACTAAAAGAAAGAATAATAGTTTCGTTTTGTTTTTCCTGTATTCCTTGCTTATTGTAATCCATTTAATTGGTCCAAGCGTATGCTGTAGATTCAGATCATAATAGGGAAATGATGAAAGGGTACTTCCTATAAAATTTAAATTATAATCCAAGCATTCAGTGTCTTGATTCATGTGAACTTCCTTGTTTCCCTTGCTGACACTGAGGAACCACTTGCTCAGGTTGCTGTAGAATTATCTGTGTGGTGTTGTTTTCTTGGAGAGAGAGAGAGCAAATACCATGATTGTTTTCTCTTCACACTAAATTGTTAACATTCTTTATGGTACCGAATAGACTTCTACAACATTATGACAATGTATTACATGATTTAATGGAATAATACTATTCAAGTTAATATTGAGTTGTTTTTCAAGTGCAAAACCTTCATGTATTTGACCACTTACTTCTGATAAATTATCTGTATGAAAAGATATATTTGAATTATTTTACAGGTCCCAGACTATTATGACATCATCAAAAAGCCCATTGCCTTAAATATAATTCGTGAGAAAGTAAACAAATGTGAATATAAATTAGCATGTAAGTAATTGATGTTTTTCTTTGATGTTTATTTTTATTTAAAGAAGTAGAGACTGTTTTGCCTTTGATTTGAATGACACATATTAATGTAGTTGTATAGATGGTCCCTAAAATGTTTATCAGTTAGATAGTGGTGAAAGATATTTTATAGAATCTGATCATATAAAGGAGGTTCTTTGTAATTACACAAATAATATATGTAATTATATAATTACGTCATTTAATTTTAAGCCTCAGTTCTGTTACCTTGTTTCAGAGTCTTTGATTTCTAAAGAAAAAAGTGGGCTTTCTTTTTCATAATGAAGTTTCCAGATGTGATACAAATAAAAATTATACTTAAAATTGTTGTGCTTTCATTCTAATCTTATTTTCTTTCTTTTTAGCTGAGTTTATTGATGACATTGAGTTAATGTTTTCGAACTGCTTTGAGTACAACCCTCGTAACACAAGTGAAGCAAAAGCTGGAACTAGGCTTCAAGCATTTTTTCATATTCAGGCACAAAAGCTTGGACTCCACGTCACACCTAATGTGGACCAAGTTAGCACACCACCGGCTGCAAAAAAGTCACGAATCTGATTTTCTCCTTCTAAAGGATATATTTGAGGAAAACAAGTTGTTCATGAAAATGGAACATTAAATCATGCTTTAAAGCAGACATAGGTATAAAGCAATAACAACTGATTGACCACATTGAAGTGTGGCCTGCACTATAGTCTCAATTTTAATATTAAGCACTCAGGAGAACGTAGGAAAGATTTCCTTTGCTACAGTTTTGTTCAGTATCTAATAAGTTTGATAGATGTATTGGATACAGTACTGGTTTACAGAGGTTTTTGTACATTTTTGAGATCATTCATGTGTCCAGATAGCTTGGAAAATATTTTTTCACCTATGATTCATTTTGTCATTGATGATTTTTTTAGAAGTTGTGGTATTAAGAGAGATTTCTACACAGGTGAATCTTCTGCTATACCCCAGCTTAGAAAAAATGTGTATATGTCTAAGAATTGTTAACAAGCACATTCTTTCAACACTACACATGAATGAGTCCAATTTTATATCCTGTAAGTGCTGTACCAGTATTGGCTGGAGGTATTAAGTCTGAGTTTATTAACTAGATATTTATTTAGCATTCAAAGTAATTTGTGAATTTGTTTTGTATTTATAAAATTTGTACCTGGAAAATGTTCTTTAATTTTTTAAACATTTTACTGTGTTTTTGTTTTATTTCTCTAACTTCCTTAATGATCAATCAAAAAAAGGTAATATCCTCCCTTTTCCCTAACAGTTCTTTAAGTTTCACAGAATTGTAATATAAGTTTCTATGTACAACTTTTTAAGTGTACAAATAAAGTAATACATTTTTTTCAAGGTATTCTGAATTTCTGGAATTCTTACAAATCCAAATTAGGCTTCTGCATGTGATTCATACAGACCATAGGAACCAACATTTTAGTGTACCTTAGTCTTTGTAGCAGTGATTTGTGTCTTTTTCTGCCCAAACCTTGAAGTATTAAGATACCTCTATCAGTAACAATGATATTCTATGTCAGGGATTCTCATTAAAAGGAAAAAGGAAGGTTGGAATATGCCTACCGAGTTAAGAAACATGCTCTGAAAACCTAAAAAAAACAGCGGGTGGCGGGGAGGAGCTATTTCTTACATGTGGAAGACATACAGGGGCCTCGGTTTTGTAGGAGTAGCCTTTCTACTTTAGGCTGCAAGAGAGGAGGCAGGCGAGAGAGAGAACCTTTCCTCTCTTTTCTCATCTAAAATACTAATGATTCTGAGGTGTGCATTCTCATTTAGCTAGATTAGTTTATTTGGGAAGTTACCCCTCTTTAGTTTCATTTCTTTCACATATACTCTAGGATTATCAGTTCTCTGGATTCTTTGCATGAATATGTTCAAAGATGTAAAATTTTGGCAAATTTGTAATCATTTTATATGCTAATAACCAAATTTCTTAGAATACTAATATTTAAATATCAGGGAGAGAATCCTGAAAATATAAGTCTATTCTAATAGAAAGTAAATTATTGCGATTACTTAATATTATTCTTTTTTTAATGTTAACTAACAAGTAACTTTTTTATATTTGCTTTTCTAGACAATAAACAAAAGGAACCATTTCTGACCAACTAATTGTTGAATAATTTAGTCTTAAAATTTGCAGTTTATCTTTCACATTGCCTTTCTCAGGCTCAATTTGTCTGCGAAATTGCCTTAGGTACAAAAGTCATAATTTATTCTCATACATATCTGCCATGATTAAAAATTTTATACAGCATCAAGGTTAACAGGCAAAGGATATATAGTAATGGCTGAGAATGTAATGATAGAGAAAGCACTCAGCATGTTCAACTTCTACTTTGTTCTGATGTCTTTCTGCAAACAGAAAGGACTACAAAATGGAACGGATGGACATGATTCAGAGAACTGAAGTCCAAGATGGTGAAGGAGACATTAAATCAGTTGGGTACCTTTTACTGAGTTCAAATTTCTAAGCCCAGATAAATTATATTTCTAAAAGCACTTGCTTTACAATTGCAAAAGAGAATGCTAGAAGGAAAAGAAGTTAACACATCCTGCTATGTACCAGGCCCTTTAATGCAAAAGTTTGTATTATTTGTACCTAGTAACGTGGGACACTTTTATGTTATACAAGGCAATTCTCCCAGGTTTTGGTATTCTCTATTTTTCAAATAAGGTTGAGACTCGGATGAATTTTTTATTTTTATTAAAGTGATTGCCCAAGATCAGAGTAAATGACAACAGTTCTGTCAAAGTTCTACTAGGGTACCTCAAGGAAGACATAAAATATGTGGATTTGTCTTTGTGAACAGTATAAAAAAGTGGACAAAAGGAAAATACAGTATGTATATGTTCAGATACATCATTTGAGTCATTAGGCTTAAATAGATTTTAAAAAGAGCTCTTTCAGAGCTAAATTTTAGTCCCTCATTGTAATAACTATCTTAGGGTAGGCTTTGGTACAAGTAACTACCCCTCCTTTTATATAACAATTCTCTTATAATCCATCTCAACATTTTTGGGAAAGATATTGATTAGAAACGAATGGTGCATAGTACCTCCCCGCAACCCTACAATTCTTTTTTATTTGTAGCTTCTGCCTTGTAAGGCCCCTCTGTCATATTCTTTACCTGTGTGCTCATAATATATATTGAAGGGTGTATGAGTACTGGAAAAGCTGCTGTCTTCCAAGCTTTGGCTTGTTCCCATGTATATTTGGTTACAGGGCCCTTGTTAGTGTTTAAGCATGTGGAGAAACGTGTGAGAAACCGAAATTGAATACTCCTGCCAAGCTTTTAAGGCAGCAGTTCTGTTGTGGTCCTTATAGTCCATTCTGTCGTTTGTTGTTGTTTTTCAGCGTGTTAAAAATTTTTAGCCTTTTTTTCTCGAGAGAACGGGGTATGATGAGTTGCCAACATGTGGGTATTGTTTGTTTTCAGAAAATTCAGAAGAATGCTTAGGTTAATTTCACTAACAGTATGAGAAAGATTGTGCCTAAACTATATATTCCATAGCAGCCTTTTATACTCCCTGTTGAAGAGAGTTTATAATGTTAAGACATCAAAGCAAACCTCTGGATTAGGAAAAATAGACAAGAGCATCAGTATGTAAGTAAGTTAGTAATATGCAAATGACAGCAACTCATCTCAGCCTTGTGAGCCAGCAACCCCTTTCTAGCAAAGAAACTTGAGAGAATATATTCAGAGTTTGGATAAACAAATCTCTGTAAAATTTCAGATTGTGACTTGAGCCTTTGATTTGGTCATTATAAAGGCATATTACTTTTTCCCCAGTAAAATGAAAATTTAACTGAAGTTATAAAATTAGTAAATGGTGATTGTCAAAAAATAGAAAATAATAAATATGTAAAATAGAAATAAATTTGCTGTATACTTTTCTAGGTTATTTTCTTCAGCAAAAATGGGATCGTACTATATAAATCATATTTTAGGCAGCTTTTTTTCACTTAGTGCAATATATTGTGGATATCTTTCCACATTAGTACCTGTATTTTTTTATGTACTGTCCAGTACTCCATTGTATTTAGGACTCACCTTGTCTAGAACCCTTCTCTCAAAGATTCCAGTGCTGCATTTATTTAACCAGTTCTCTGATGACATTTGGGTTGTAGAAAGTTGTATATAACTTGTATACAACTATATAACAATCTGTTCCTAGATTTTTAAAATGAAAATATGTTGTCGGGTGCCGTCGAGCCAATTCCAACTCATAGCAACCCTATGTAACAGAGTCGAACTGTCCCATAGTGTTTTCTAAGCCATAATCTTTATAGAAGCATATCACCAGGTCTTTCTCCCACAGAGATGCTGGGTGGGTTTGAACTGCCAACCTTTTGGTTAGCCAAGTGCTTACTTAACTGTTTGTGCATCCATTAGAGAAAAAGTCTCAAATCAATAATCTAAGCTCCCACATCAAGAACCTAGAAAAAGAAGCCCTTGGGGGCTAGTCATACCTGAAGTGTGCCTAACAAAAACACAATGACTCTGGATGGACTCTGCCTCAACTGAAGAGGCAGTGTTTCCACAGGTAAAGCCCCACTGAAAATGAACCCACATTCTAAAACTACATAAACCATATAGATGAGTGTCCACTGAGAGGCAGTGTGGTGTGGTGGGCATAGTATGGGCTTTTAATTCAGCCAGATCAGGGCTCAAAACCTGGCTGTGTCTAGTCAACATAACTGCTCACCTGTAAGATGAAGATGACACAGTATGTTTCACAAGACTTTTGTGAAAATTAAACAAGATGCAAAAAAATCCTAGCATATAGTTATTAGTTGACGTCAAGTCAGCAACCCCATGTACAACAGAACGAAACGTTGCCCAGTCCTGCACCATCTTCATGATTGTTGGTATGCTCAAGTCCATTGTTGCAGCCACTGTGTATGTGAGTGCCTTCCAACCGGAGGGCCCATCTTCCAACACTATATTGGACAACATTCTGTAAGATCCTTAGGGTTTTTATCACTGATGTTCAGAAATAGCTTGCCAAGCCTTTTTTCCTAGTCTATTTTAGTCTCAAAGCTCCGCTGTAACCTGTCCATCATGGGTGACCCTGTTGGTATTTGATAGCTTCTAGCATATAGCCACCGCAGTACAACAAACTGACAGACAGATGGTGACAGCATATAGTACCCAATGTTCAATTTTTTTTTTAATTCAATGAATTCTTAGAATTTAGTGCAAGGAAAAAAGTTTCTGTTTCAACTTTATGCTTTTATTAGCAAATTAGAGCTCTGTAATTCAAGAGGTTTCCCTTTTTGCCTTGACTGCCAGGAAACTTAAGGCTGAGTTTTTAAGTTTTATCATCCCTGTGCCTTTTTAAAAATTGAAATATGCTTATAGGGAGGTTCACATATTTCCACCTATCTTTTAAGCAACCTTAAATTTCTTTTTGGGATAATTTACCATATAAATAAATGAATGACTGGGACTACCCCCTACAGTCATTTTCTCATTGTTTCAGACTCTCCTCCCACCCTACTCCTACCCCTAAACTTTATTCAACTATTCAGATCCCATCTCTGTTATTCTTCTCTGTTTACCCCAGGCTTGCATGCTTATATGTGAAGAGTGAAAAAACAGTGATCTGACTCAGAATGATTCAGCCTGCAACATTATAGTAGTAAAAGAGCCAGTACTTTCCAGATTATTGCACGTGATGCTAGGCTATGGCTCAAATGATGAGAAATATACCAGTGGGTAATAGAAGTGACATAAACTCAGTGATGTATTTTTGCCTCTCTCAGGGCAGGATGGAAGCTTCAAAGATAGTCAAATCTTTGATGTTCTCTAGCTCTTTTTTTAACGGTGCTTATATTTATGATTATTAAAAGTCGAGGATTGGTAGGAATGACAGTATTTCTTGTCTAAGTCTCTTTCAAGTACCTAATCTTAACCAAAAGGACAGACAGGGACAATCAGAATGTACTTCTCTGAACACCTGTATATCTGCTTGAAGAACTACCTCTGAATTTGCTGCTTAGTTTACTGTTAAGGTTAGTAATGGGTTAGTTAAGCCTTTCAGTAGAATGAGTTGGGCCAGTAGAATACCAGGCACATAGTAGATTCTCAATAGCTGTTGAATTGGCAGGAAAGAAAGCCAGGAAATGTGTGTTGGGTTGTGTTACAACAATGCATTTAACTTCATCCCGAGAACTCCTGGCTGTCAGTGAGGCTGGACCAGGGCTTCCAACCAGTCCATTCGGGTTTGAACCCCTACTGAGAATTGGCATGTCTAACAAGTTCCCAGATGATGCTAATGCTGCTGGTTTGGGACCAATTCTGAGAACCAGTAGTAGAGCAATGGTCCTCATAATTTATTATACATAAGAATCACCTGGGGATTTTGTTAAACTGTAGAGTCTGATTCAGTATATCTGGGGCGGAAATGCAAATTATCAGGGGTTCAAGCTGGAATGAACTGGTTCGAAGCTCTGGGCTAGACAGTCTCACTTTATTTCAGAGCAAGAAAAAAAAAACTTTTATCAAGCCATTTGCTTCTTCCCTAAAACTCTTCCTCTACTTCAACTCAGCTTTCTTCTCTCTAAAGTCTAAACTAACTAGGTCAGAGTCTACAAAGGATTGTATTTATTTAACTTACGGGGTGGCATAAAAAATGCCTTCTTCTAGGACAAAGATAAAGTGTCCACCAGTCCAGACCATTTATTGGAGGGAAATAGGCAAACCACAACCTGAAAGAACATCTGGAAATCCATCTGTGTAATAGGAGCCAAGAGGTCTGTAACTGAAGCATCGACTCACTATGAGCAATTTGGCTACATCTGGTAGAATTATAGAAAGTGTGTAGAGAGTTCACATGTGTTAGAAATCCCAGCAGATCAAAGACTCTTTAACTTGAACTCTTTCCTAGTAGATCTAAAATCATCTGCCACTCACCGCAAAAATGTGAAAGAAGCTCTTCCTTTCTGTAAATGTGCATATTACTTTGTAAGCAGGAACTCCAAAGGCAGAATCTTAAGGCGCTAACTCTTTGAGATGAAGGCTTTAATAAAATTATTTTACTTAGGTAAATAATACAATTATAGAATTTTTAAAAATATTCTAACCTATAACCCCAAAAAAGGATAAATGGTCAAAAAGAGTTCAAGGATTTAAGAACCTTTTAATAAATGTTAAATATTTTATTCCAATTTCATGGAAAATAATGAGTTTCATTCTTCAAATTTGGGTCAGAAAGTGTGTCTCCACACAGCTAAGGCAAACTGTCCTCATTGGTTTGTACAGAGCTTTCAGAGGACAAAGACTGTATAGGACAAGGCCAACCATTTAAGCATTCCTTCTCGACCATCCTTTGGATGACCCAGTGAAAGCCTGTTTTCTGATTCTCTTCTATGCTGTTCCTTCAAAGTGACCCAGGGATTAGAAGCCTAAATGCAAAATCAAAACTTTAAAACTATAAAATGATTTGAAGATAATACAGAAAGATATTTTTATAATATCAAGATAGGAAAAGATCTCTCTCCTCTCTCTCTCTCCTCACTATTTTTTCCACTTTTTATTTGGGAAATTTTTAACATATACAAAATTAGAATGATGTAATAAACCCCCATATACTCATCACCCAACAATTATCAACTCATGGATAATCTTGCTTTATATATGCCACTACCCATGCCCTCCCCATATTATTTTGAAGAAAAATCTACTCACCACACTAAATAGTATTTCAGTATATATCTTTAAAAGAAAACGGACTCTTTAAAAAAAATGACCATAATACCAGTGTTACACCTAAAAAAACAAACACGAGTTCCTTGGTATTGTCAAATATCTAATTACTCTTCAAATGGGAATGATTTCTTCAAATAAGAAAAAAAAAGGAGGGAGGAAAGGAGGAAGGAAAAACCATAAAGGAAAAGGCAAGAATAGTAAGTTCTACCACATAATTTTTTTTTTTTTTAACCCCACAACATGTCAACACTCTCCCTTCTTGACCTTGGGTTCCCCATTACCAGCTTTCCTATCCCCTCCTGCCTTCTAGTCCTTGCCCCTGGGCTAGTGTGCCCCTTTAGTCTCATTTTATTTTATGGGCCTGTCTAATCTTTGGCTGAAGGGTGAACCTCAGGAGTGACTTCATTACTGAGCTAAAAGTGAGTCCGGTGGCTACACTCTCGGGGTTTCTCGAGTCTCTGTCAGGCTAGTAAGTCTGGTCTTTTTTGTGAGTTAGAATTTTGTTTTGTATTCTTCTCCAGCTCTATCTGGGGCCGTCTATTTTGATCTCTGTCAGAGTCGTCCGTGGTGGTAGTCGGGCACCATCTAGTTGTGCTGGACTCAGTCTGGTGGAGGCCATGGTAGCTGTGGTCTATTAGTCCTTTGGACCAATCTTTCCCCCGTGTCTTTGGTTTTCTTCATTCTCCCTTGCTCCTGATAGGGTGAGACCAGCGGAGTATCTTAGATGGCTGCTCACAAGCTTTTAAGATCCCAGACACTACTCACCAAAGTAGAATGAAGAACATTTTCTTTATAAACTATATTATGCCAATTAAGCTAGCTACCACATAATTTTTTAACCTCTTTGCTTAGGAGACACCATAAACAAAATGAAAAGACAGTCCAGAGAATAGGAGATGATATTTGCAATGCATATAACAAAGGGTTGATATACTGAATATATAAAGAACTGCTACAAATAAAAGAAAAATAACCTTACAGAAATTTTTATAAAGCATGTGAACTGGCAATTCACTGAAGAACCTCAAATGGTCAAGGATGGTCAACCTCACTAGTAATCAGGAATATGAAAACTAAAACCATAGTGAAGCACCAGTTCACATACTCGAACTGGCAAAAATTACAGAGTCAGATAATTACTAGTGTTGGCAAGGATGTGGACTCATACACCATGGGTGGGAGTATAAATTGGTACAGACACTTTGGAGAGTAATTTGGCAATTTTCTAGTGAAGGTGAAGAAACATAATCTAGCCCACCTAGACAGACTCTGGGATATGTGTAGAAGGAGATATGTCCAAGGATACTCACTGCACATTGTTTCTAATAATGAAAGACTGAAACATCCCAAATGTCCATAAGCAGGGAATGGATAAATTGTGGTAATTTCACAAATACTATGTGGCAATTATGAATTAACTAAATTTACAAATGTCAACATGGATAAATCTTAAGGACTTAATGATAAGTGGGAAAAGTGAGTTGTAGATACTCTTTGTGTAAATTTTTAAAGTATACCAATTCTACATATTGTTTAGGAGCAAAATGCATTTGTAATAAAAGTGTTTTAGGGAAAAATGTGTTTTTATAGAAGTGTAAAGTCAAGGACAGGAAGATTACATGCAAATATCAGCATAGTGCTTCCATCTAGGATCAGAGAGGGGTACAAAGTAGATTTCAACAGTTATCTGTAGTTAGAAAGAAATCTCATGCAAATATGGTAAAATATTACCTTTAGTTGAATTGGGTGGTGAGAGTACATGGATATTATGTTATTCTCTATGTTTTCCTGTATGTGAAATATTTCATTTAAAAAATGTAAGTTGTTAATAGTGGAAGAGTAATTAACCAATGTTATCGATTGAATTGTGCCCTGCAAAAAGTTATGTTGAAGTCCTAACCCCTGTACCTAGAAATATGACCCTGTTTGGAAATAGGGGTTTTCTTTTGTTATGTAATTGAGGTTACCAGAGTAGGGTGGGCCCTAAACCTAATCACTTCTGAGAGGTGTCTTATAAAAAGAGCAGACTATACAGAGACACACAGACACACATAGGAGGAAGAGAGATGCCATATGTGGATCATCTACAAGCTAAGGGATGTCAAGGATTGCCAGCAGTTATTAGAAATTAGGAGAGAAGCATACAGAAGTAATCCATACTGCTGAGACTATGATCTGGACTTTTAGCCTCCAGTACCGTGAAAAAATAAATTTATGTCCTTAAGGCCACCCACTTGTGATATTTCTGTTACAGCAACACTAGGAAACTAAGACAGCCTCAAAGTTATAATAAAAAATTCAGAGAAGTACGTGAAGGGAAACTTATCTTCTCTTTTTCTCCCCCCTGTCTGGGTTGGACAAAGCAGACAAAGTGTCTGGAAATAGCCCTCCCGAAATTCAACAGGTCAAATAGGGCCAAGGATTTGGAATAAAATAATGGCAGGTATAGTGTAAAGTTTGTATTAACTGAGTGTCTAGCAAGAGAATTTGTAAGAGATAAACAGCTAGTTTAAAAACAAATCTCTTAATTGAAATATTCTTAAGAAAATATATACCTCAAATCTGGATTCAATACAAAAAAACTCTCAATGCCAGGAGATGCATTTTGATATAAAATTTGATGGCTATTATGCTCATACAATAGCCAATGCCATATTTATCGTTGCAAGAAAGTCAATAGTGTTCACTCCACACTGGACTCTTTAACACAGTCTCCCAGTTACTAAGCTAATAAATTCTTTTCATTTTATAACCTTTTCTGTGAGAGAATGAAAAATCCCTTTTAAGGGCTCAAAGAAATCCAGGATAATTTACAAATCTGGAGAAACAAATACCTGTGCATCCCTTTATTATCTGGCCCAGGTTCTTGGAACATGGTTTTTTACACTAACAAGACCAGTTTATAATGGCAGATTCCAAATAGAATTTGATCAACTTTGAAGGGATGGCGTTTAATGAAGGAGGTTGCTAAATATGAGTACCTAATTTGATATACTTAGGAAGCCAGCATCTCTCAATGAATGAATCTAATAGGCTATATTTAATAAAACATATTTATGAGAAAAGAGCACAAGCAACACAGTTACTAAGTGTCTGTTCGACCCTATGACGTTAATACTACCTCATTTATGCTTACACTCTGACATTCTTAAGAGCTTCAAACTTAAGTGCAAAATCTATCTGCAGCATTTAACATTGTAGAACATCTCCTTTTTTCTCCCAATTTTTATTTATTGTAAATACGTTTAAAAACAACATTGAAAAAAACAACAAAAATTACTCCTGTAGGTAATGGTTGCACAATGTGAAAATAATGTCCGATTTCAATGAATTGTACATGTAAAAAGTGTTGAATTGGCAAATGTTTTGTTATATAGATATATTTTACCACGATAAAAAAAAAATCACCTCTGTAGTCCCATCAGCCTAATAAATTGCTTCTAATCCTGACTTTATCCTATATACACACATATTTTTACTTTTGTAATCATATTAAACATACACTTTCATAGTAGGCATAGCAGTCATCTCTTGATACAAAATTACATTATAAATATTTTACATAATTATTCCATAATTATTTTTTGGCTGTATATAGTCCAAGGGATTTATATAACTGTTCCTATTGCAATTATAGTGGAAACCCTGGTAGCATTGTGGTTAAGAGTTCAGCTGCTAACCAAAAGGTTAGCACTTCGAATCCACCAGCTGCTCCTTGGAAACCCTATGGGGCAGTTCTACTCTGTCCTATAGGGTCACTATGAGTCAGAATCAACTTGACGGCAATGGGTTATTGAGATAATATCCAATTTTTTGCCATTATGGGTAATGCTCACATCTGTCAGTTTGTCATACTGTGGTGGCTTGCATGTTGCTGTGATGCTGGAAGCTGTGCCACCAGTATTTCAAATACCAGCAGGGGCACCCATGGTGGACAGGTTTCAGCAGAGATTCCAGACTAAGACAGACTAGGAAGAAAGACCCGGCGGTCTACTTCTGAAAAAACTGGCCAATGAAAACCTTAAGAATAGCAGTGGAACATTGTCTGATATAGTGTCGGAAGACGAGTCCCTCAGATTGGAAGGCACTCAAAATACAACTAGAGAAGAGTTGCCTCCTCAAAGCAGAGATGACCTTAATGACATAGATGGAGTAAAGCTTTCGGGACCTTCATTTGTGGATGTGGCAGGACTCAAAATGAGAAGAAACTGCTGCAAACAACCATTAATAATTGGAACATGGAATGTACAAGGTATGAATCTAGGAACATTTGGAAGCTGTTAAAAATGAAATGGAATGCAAAGATCAATATCTTAGGCATTAGTGAATTGAAATAGACTGGCATTGGCCATTTTGAATCAGACAATGTTACGGTCTACTATGCTGCGAATCACAAATTGAAGAGGAATGGCGTTGCATTCCTGGTCAAAAAGAACATTTCGAGATCTATCCTAAAATACAAACAACGCTGTCAGTGATAGGATAATATCCATACGACTACAAGGAAGATCAGTTAACACGACTATTATTCAAATTTACGCACCAACCACTAATGCCAAAACAAACCAAACTCTTCGCCATCAAGTGGATTTTGACTCATAGTGACCCTATAGGACAGAGTAGAACTGCCCCATATGGTTTCCAAGGAGTGGCTGGTGGATTCAAACTGCTGAGCTTTTAGTTAACAGTAGTAGTGCTTAACCACTGGGCCACCAGGGCTCCGAACTAATGCTAAAGATGAAGAAATTGAAGAGTTTTACCAACGTTTGCAGTCTGAAATTGATCAAGCATGCAGTCAAGATCCATTGATAATTAGTAGGGACTGGAATGCGAAAGTTGGAAAGAGAAGGAACGCAGGCAGTGATAGGATAATAGGACTCAGAATAAAACCCCCAAATCCTTAACACTAGAGGTTCCCAAATTGTATCCATTTACAGTGCTCTTAGTGTACCAGTAATTTTTTTCAAGGCATTCTTTGGCAAAGAGAAATACCTAACAGTTCTGTTTATTAAGTAGTTAGAGCCAAACAACTTAATAAATATTCATGTTCTAACAATTTAGCGCCTGTTGGACACTACATAACTTCTCAAACCTTGGAATTGGATTAGACAGAGCTCACCCTCATTTACTGTTCCACATTGATTCTCCCATTGTACTTGCTTTTGATCACAGCAATCCAGGAAAACCCAGATTTTCAAAGAAAACGTCATTGAAAGGAACAGCTGGATCTAAACGTCCTCAAATTAATAGTTCCCTTGGTGTCCGACAGATGGCACTATGTTTCCCCTAAAATTTTAAAATAGCCACAGCATCCCTGTGAGTTTGCAGGGGCTCCCCGATGCACAGTTTGGGAGCCATGGCTTATAAGGCCTTGCATTAACTGGATTCTGACCACTTCTTTAGCCTCATCTTGTACTGCTCTCCTTCTTGTTCACTGCTCTCTAGCTCCACGGGCCTTTTATTTTCCCCAAAAGAGCCAAGCTCTTTCACTGCTCGAGTCATTGTTCATGCTGTTTCCTTTGCTTGGAGGGCTCTTCAACCAGAGAAATTTTCCCTAATTCCCCAGTCTATACAAGCCCTCCCTCCCATCCTCCCTCAGCCTTTTATTTTCTCACTAGTAGTCTCACTACACTACAAAGTCCATGAAGCTAGGGACTATGTCTGTTTTATTCACCATCTTATACCCAGTGGCTAGCACCATGCCTGGCACACAGTAGGAACTCAATACTTTTTAAAAACATGTTTCTATTGGTGTATTTATTAAGATATTAATCTTTAGATACACAAGTAATCCGTTGTGAAATACAAGAGAAATTTCTTCCTTGTTAGCAGTTCAACTCATCAATAAGTAATTATAAATGCAAAATTTGATAGCATTTTAGGATGTGATTGCTAGCATACCTAAAACCTGTTGTCATCGAGTTGATTCTTACTTATAGCAGACACATAATGGCATTTTAAAAAAATTAATTTGAGGGAAAGGATAGTTTTTTCAACAAATGATGCTGGGACAATGCTATATCCCACATGCAAAAGAATAAAGTTGAACCCCTACCTCACATCATATTACAAATTTAACTAAAAAGATAAGAGCTAAAATCATGAAACTCTTAGATGAAAACCTAAGGGAGCCCTGGTGACACAGTGGTTAAGCACTTAACTGCTAACCAAAAGGTTGACTGTGCAGACCGCCACCTGCTCCATGGGAGAAAGATGTGGCAGTCTGCTTCCATAAAGATTATAGCCTTGGAAATCCTATGGGGCAGTCCTATTCTGTTTTATAAGGTCGCTATGGGTTGGAATTGACTCGAGGGCACACAACAACAACGACAGATGAAAACACAGGGGTAAATCTCTAGGCACTGGTTTCTTCGCTATGACACCAAAACACAAGTGACAAAAGAAAAAAGTAGATAAATTGGACTTCATCAAAATTAAAAACTTTTGTGCTTCAAAGGACTTCATTACAAAAGTGAAAATATAACCCACAAAATGGGAGACAATTTTTGCAAATCATATATCTGATAAGGGATTTGTATCTAGAATACATGAACACTTACAACTTAAGAACAAAAAGACAAATAATCCAATTTAAAAATGGCCTAAGGATTTGAAATAACATTTCTTCAAAGAAGATATATAAAAAGCACATGAGAAGATGCTTGACATCATTAGCCATTGGGGAAATGCAAATTAAAACCACACTGAGATACCACTTCACACCCACTAGGATGCCTATAAGAAAAAGACAGACAATAACACGTTGGTGAGGATGTGGAGAAATTGGAACCCTCATACACGGATTATCAGTGGGATTGTAAACTGGTACAGCCACTTTGGAGAACAGTCTGGCAGTTCCCCAAAATGTAAACGAAGTTATCATATGATCCAGTAATTCCACTTCTAGGTATATACCCACGAGAAACGAAAAAATGTGTACACACAAAAACTTGTACATGAATGTTCATAGAAGCATTATTCATAATAGCTAAAAAGTGTAAACAACTGAAATGCTCATCAACTGATTAATAGGTAAAGGAAATGTGGTATATCTATGCAATGGAATATTATTTGATAATAAAAAAGGAATAAAGTACAGATACATGCTACAACATGTACGAACCTTAAAAACATTATACTAAGTGAAAAAAGCTAGACACAAAGGCCACATATTGTATAATTCCATTTATATGAAATGTCTAGAACAGGTAAATTAATAAAGACAGAAAGTAGACTAATGGTTTCCAGGGTTTGGGAGGAGGGGAGGGAATGGGAGTGAATGCTAATGGGTATGGGATTTCTTTTGGGGATGCTAAAAATGTTCTAAAATTGGATAGTGGTTATGGTTGCATGATTGTGAATATACTAAAAATCATTGAATAGTTCATTTTAAAAGGATAAATTTTATGGTATATATTATCTCAATTAAAAAAAAGAAAAAAACCCGTTGCCATCCAGTTGATTCTGACTCATAGTGACCCTACAGGGCAGCGTAGAACTGCCCCAAGGAGCAGCTGGTGTATTTGAACTGCCGACCTTTCGGTTAGCAGCTGTAGCTCTTAACCACTACACCACCAGGGTTTCCATCTCAATATAGCTGTTATTTAAAAAAAAATTTTTTTTTTGAAAAATTCTTTATTGTCTGCCCCATTGCTTTCAGAATAAAGTTCTGACTCTGTAGGGTTGCCTACAAAGTTCACATGACCTGGTACCTCCTACCACACTCTTCCATTTTTATTTCCTATCAAGCTCTGAGGCTCCAGTCATAGCAAACTACTTGGGATTTCTTTCTTTATTTTTTTTAATGGGGAAATAATATTTTTTGTTTTGTCTGGCTTCAACCTTTCTGTGACAATTAATTTTTACTACACTCTCATGAATTCCCAAATCCAGTTGTAGCCATGTTTTCATAAAACTGGCATTTTTTATTAATACTTTATTATGTTTAAGGTGAATGTTTACACAGCAAATTAGGTTCGCATTTAACAATTTCTACACAAATTATTCACAATATGTCATTACTCTCATTCATTCCATTCTGGTTGTACCACTTCCAGTACTCCAGTTTCTTTGCCCCCTTACCTTCTCATCTTCACTTTAGAGTAATTTTTGACCATTTGGTCTTCTGTAGATGATTTCTCTTAAAGAAGCTCGTTACTCACGGGTGATATGCTTTATTTTATGAGCCTGTCTGTTATCTAGCTAAAAGGTGACCTGAAGGGATAACTTCAGTTTAACTAGGTTTAAAGCATATCTTGGGGCAATAGTCTCTGGGACTCCTCTAGTCTCAACCTTTCCAGTAAGTCTGGACTTTTTAAGAATTTGAATTCTGTTCCACATTTCCCTCTCATTCTATAAGGGTCCATCTATTGTGGCTCCAGAAATTGACGGAAAACCAGTTGAGATATTTCAACAAACAGAAGCAGCGCTGAAGGTGCTCACTCGTCTATGCTAAGAAATTTGTAAGACAGCTACCTGGCCAACTGACTGGAAGAGATCCATATTTGTGCCCATTCCAAAGAAAGGTGATCCAACAGAATGCGGAAATTATCAAACAATATCATTAATATCACATGCAAGTAAAATTTTGCTGAAGATCACTCAAAAGTTGTTGCAGCAGTACATCAACAGGGAACTGCCAGAAATTCAAGCCAGATTCAGAAGCGGATGTGGAACGAAGGATATCACTGCTGATGTCAGATGGATCTTGGCTGAAAGCAGAGAATAGCAGAAAGATGTTTGCCTGTGTTTTATTGACTACGTAAAGGCATTCGACTGTGTGGATCATAACAAATTATGGATAACATTGTGAAGAATGGGAATTCCAGAACACTTAACTGTGCTCATGATGAACCCGTACATAGACTAAGAGGCAGTCGTTCTAACAGAACGAGGGGATACTGTGTGGTTTAAAATCAGGAAAGGTGTGTGTCAGGGTTGTATCTTCTCACCACACTTATTCAGTCTGTATGCTGAGCAAATAATCCAGAAGCTGGACTATATGAAGGAGAATGGGGCATCAGGATTGGAGGAAGACTCATTAACAACCCATGATATACAAATGACACAATCTTGCTTGCTGAAAGTGAAGAAAACTTGAAACACTTACCGATGAAGATTAAAGACCACAGCCTCCAGTATGGATTACACCTCAATATAAAGAAAACAAAAATCCTCACAAGTGAACCAATAAGCAACATCATGATAAACGGAGAAAAGACTGAAAATATTGAAGTTGTCATTTTACTTGAATCAACAATCAACGCCCATGGAAGCAGCAGTCAAGAAATCAAGCAATGCATTGCATTGGGCAAATCTGATACAAAAGGCCTCTTTAAAGTGTTAAGAAACAATGATGTCACTTTAGGGACTAAGGTGCACCTGACCGAAGCCATAATATTTTCAATCACCTCATATGCATGCAAAAGCTGGACAATGAATAAGGAAGACCGAAGAAGAATTGATGCCTTTGAGTTATGGTGTTTGCAAAGAGTATTAAACATACCATGGACTGCCAGAAGAACAAACAAATCTGTCTTGGAAGAAGTACTGCCAGAATGCTCATTAGAAGCGTGGATGGTGAGACTTTGTCTCACATACTTTGGACAGGTTATCAGGAGGGACCAGTCCCTGGAGAAGGACATCATGCTTAGTAGAGGGTCAGTGAAAAAGAGGAAGACCCTTGATGAGATGGATTCATACAGCGGCTGCAATGATGGGCTCAAGGATAACAATGACTGTGAGACTGGCGAAGGACCAGGCAGTGTTTCATTCTTTTGTACATAGAGTTTGTACATAGGGTCACTATGAGTCAGAACCGACTGGACAGCACCTAATAACAACATTGTGGCCTTAATGAGAACTGTTGGTAGAGGTAGCTGGGCATCTAGCTCTTCTGATCTCAGGGTACACAAGGTTGTGGTTTGTGTTGACTATTAGTCCTGTAGACTACTTTCTTCCGAGTCTTTGGTTTCCTTCTTTCTCCTTTGTTCAAGAAAAATAGGGACCAGTAGTTGTATCTTAGATGGCCACTCACAAGCTTTTAGGACCCCAGACACTACTCACCACATTGGAATGTAGAACCTATATTTTATGAACTATATTATGCTAATTACCTGAGTTGTCCCATGAGACTATGGTCCTAAATCTTCAAACCCAGAAAATCAATCTCACAAGGTGTTTGGTTATTATGTCTAAGAAGTATCCATACCTGTGTTCCCTATGTGGTTTATTATATATATGGATATACATGCATGCAGACACATACCTGTGTGCACATATGCCTATAGATACTACTAGCTGTACACACATGTACCCACATATTCATACTCATATACTTATATGCCTATATACATATTTGTGTAACCACACACATATTTTTTGGTTGTTGATGGTGTTGTTACAAAATCATATTTGTCATATCCTTTACCAAAGACATTCTTTTCTCTTGTGTACTTCTTAGTGACATCATTTGCCTTGGGCAAGCTGTATGGACTTCACCCACTACTTGGGATTTCTCATAGCACTGTGGCTTTGTACATTCGGTTCCCTCTGCTTTTAATGCCTTTCCCTAATCTGCCTAGTTAACGTCCACTTGTTCCTTAAGACCCAACTCACCCTAGACTGAGTTGGTGGCCTTCCTTTGTGCTCACAAGCATCCTACGTGTATGTCATTACAGCATGCGTGGGATTGTTTCATAAATGTCAACTTCCTCACTGTATTCAACAGGACTGACTAAGAAGCAGGGACTGTGTTATTTTTATTTTAGCATTCCCAGCCCCTAGCAGAGGTTCAATAAATGAAATAAAGAAATGAACGAGTAGAAAGAATAAATTCTTCTCATTCTTAAATTAGTTTTTTAAAAATCTCTCTCCTACTTTTATTCATATCTGTTAACATATAGTTTTCATGTTATTTTTTCATGTCTATGATTTTAGAATCTACAGCTTTTGTAATAAAGTAGGCTAAAAAAAGGATTTTCTGTCTTAAGTAAATAACTAGAAAGTTTCTTTTCTCAGGTGCTGTTTTTGTATAGTTTTTATAATATAGTTAGCCTGTTATTATTTATTACAACAGTTCAGTTAATATCAATGCACTGCTAATAAATGTGATTGAGGTTTTATAAATAACAGGTGAATGGGTCTGATACATTATATCTGTGAGTTAATAAATTGAAGCTGATATTTATTTAAACCATTAAAACTGGCATTTATAAACATGGTTTGAAACTGGTTCGAACTACTTACTGCATTTCACTGCTGCTACCCTTCATTTCTTCTTCACGTGGCACGGACTGCAGATGTTTCTTATTGTGAGGTCATGCTCCTAAATTAGTCTAGAAGAAATTAGAGATGAGGTGTGTAAGACCCAATGTAAGTTTTATGGATCAGAAAGTGAGTCATGGAGTTTAGACTCCAACACACATTTCCCATTGTTTATTTTCTAGTTCTAAGTTCGAAAACTTGTATTTAGAAAAATACACGATTTGCCTCCTTATCAGACTTTTAGACAGGTGTGGGTTAGAAAGGCTATGTCAGAGTAAAGAAGGCATGTGGGAAGAAAGGTACATTTTGAAGCAGTGGGCATCTTTATGCTTACACTTGGCTTTGTCAGGAAGTAGCTTTGAAAGCCAAGAGTGTGATGTCTCTTGACAAGGAGTGGGGCTCAATATAATTTTTCTGCATAATCTTCCAGATTCATTGTTTTAGATAGGTCTGGGGAGAAAATGATCTTTAAACTTTTACATGCCACAAAACCTCTGCCCAGATTGGTTCTTGGGGGAACAGGTATTAGAGGATGGTCACTTTTTCAATTTTCTAAGGAACCTTTAATAAAGAACCTCAGCTAAACCTTAAGAATCGACACTAGTGAGGGCTGGGATTGCTTGGGCGACTGTTGCCTGTGAGTTGGTAAAATCAGTGCTCTCACCTTCCTTCTGCAGTAATGTTAACAAAGGCTGGAGGGTTCCTATTCTTGTGCTGGGCAGGATCTTTCCAAACATTATTTCGCTTCCTTGAGTAATATTCAAACTCCTTCACAATATTCTCGAGAGGAAGGAGGTAATACTATGCCCATCTTACACGAGGAAACGGAACCTTAGAGCAGTTAATAGCGCAAGATTGCACCACTACTAGTATCAGAGCTGCGCTTCCATTCAAATCCATCTGACTTCGAGGCTCTTTCTTTTCTACTCCATACTGATGACCTGAAACTTTTTCCTTTACACCACTTGCCTCTTGTTTGAGTTTAGTTATCTTTTGGACTTCAAAGATTTCTCATTTCTACAGGCCTAGAACTATGTCTAAGGAGCCCTGGTGGCACAGTGGTTAAGCACTCGGCTGCTAACCCAAAGGTCAGAGGTTCAAACTCACCAGTGGCTCTGTGGAAGAAAAGACCTGGCGATCTGCTCCCGTAAAGGTTACTGTCTAGGAAACTCTATGGGGCAGCTCTACTCTGTCCTATAGAGTTGCTATGAGTCGGAATCGACTCCACAGCACACAACAGAGCTATGTCTGCCATGTTGTTGGAAGATGGCTGCAGTATGTCTCTCAAGTTGTTTTCTTTTTCTCTCTCTTCCCTCTTTGAGGTTATTCTCACTTAGTTCCTAATAGTTGTTTGTTGCTGCCATGCATCTGTACTCCAGTAGACGGACAATTGTAGCTTAGCTGTGGGTTCTAGTCCTGGATTGCTTATCATCCTTCTGTTCTTCCTGCTAATTGTTTGCTTGAGCTTGAAATTGCTCAAGAGAATAGATGTGTGGTTGGCCAAATAATAACCCCCAAAGATGTCCACATCCTAATCCCCGGAATTCACAGGAGTATGTTACTTACATGGCAAAAGGAACTTTGTAGATGTGATTAAGGATCTTGAGATAGGGAGATTATTCTGGATTATCCAGAGTGGACCCAATATAATTATAAGGTCCTCATAAGTGAAACAGGGAGGTAGCAGAGAGAGTCAGAGAAGGAGATGTGATGATTTAGCAGAGATTGGAGTGATGCTATTGCTGACTGGAAGCTACGAGCCAAGGAATGCCAACAGCCTCTAGAAACTGGAAAAGGCAAAGAAACAATTCTCCCTTAATGCTACCGGAAACAATGAAGCCCTGCCAACACCTTAACTTTAGCCCCCTGAGACTCATGGACGGTTGACCTCCAGAACTGTAAGGTAATAAATTCGTGCTATTTTAAGCCACTATGTTGGTGGTAATGTGTTACAGCAGCAATAGGAAATTAACACACCTGGTGTCTGACACTCAGATCCCTCCACTACACAGGGGCCAAAATTCATGCAGTGATGACTGGCAATGCTATCCCTTTACAAGTGGTGGTAAATTCTGGTTATGACTAACAGGGATGAAGAGAGAGGTTCTCTTCACAAAGGCTAGCAAAAAGGCCTCATAATCTTCAAGAGCTTCCTTTCTGTTCTCTTTTTAGCACTAATGGCCCTAAAATTATTGTTTCAGCATCTATTGAGCACCTACTATGCGCCAGGTTCCAGAAATTCAAAGATGAGTAGGGCTCAGATTCTTCCTTCAAGGCTTTATATACGTCATCCCATTGCCTTCTTGCCTGCATGCTTTCTGCTGAGTAGCCCGAGCTTATTCTTATTGTCTCTCCTTTGTAGATGAATTTTCGTTTATCCCTAGCAGCTCTTAAAATTCTCCCTTTATCTTTGGTTTTGGCAAGTTTGATTATAATATGTCTTGGTGACTTTCTTTTGGAATCTACCTTATGTGGGGTTCGATGAGCATCTTGGATAGATATCTTGTCATCTTTCATGATATCAGGAAGGTTTTCTGCCAACAAATCTTCAACAATTCTCTCTGTATTTTCTGTTATCCCCCCTGTTCTGGTACTCCAATCACTTGTAGGTTATCCCTCTTGATAGAGTCCCACATAATTCTCAGGGTTAATTCATTTTTTTAAATCCTTTTATCTGATTTTTCCTCAAATAAGTTGGTGTCAAATGCTTTATCTTCAGTCTCACTCATTCTGATTTCCATTGCCTCAATTCTGCTCCTATGACTTTCTATTGAGTTGTCTAATTCTGACATTTTATCGTTAACTTTCTGGATTTCTGATTGCTGTCTCTCTATGGATTCTTGCAGCCTGTCAAGTTTGTCATTATGCTTTTCTCTAATCTTTTTAATTTCCTCTATTGCGTGTTCTGCCTTTTGCTTAATTTCCTTCCTAATTTCTTCAAGAGTTCTGTATATTAATCTTTCGTATTCTGCCTCCGGTAATTCTAAGAAATTTTTCTCCTCTGGAAAATTTCTAGATTCTTTATTTTGGGAGCTTGCTGAAGCCATCATGGATTGCCTCTTTATGTGATTTGATATTGACTGTTGTCTCCAAGCCATCAATAAGTTATTATATTTATTTATTTTATGTTTACTTACTGTGTCTTAGCTTCTTGTTTTGTTTTGATATGCTCAAACAGTCTGCTTGTATGAGCTAGTTTGATTAGAGCTAGTTTGATTATTGGCAACTTTGAAGCTCTAATGTCCTGTCACCAGGTGGTTAGACCTGTTACTAGGTATGTGAGCTTAGGAGTCCGCACACTCCTCCTGTATGGATTCAGCTCAGGTGCCCATGTAGATAGCCACTAAGTGTGTGGCGTAGCCTCTCACTTACAGTCCTAGACAAGCAAGGGTGATTGGTGTAGGCACAGGCAACTGGCTACAGCAGGGGCACACACTCTGAGCAGGGCAGGGGGCTGACGACTGTCTTCTAGTGTTCAGGAGGAAGGCGTGTCCCTGTTCCCTAGAGCATGTAGGTAGGTGGGTTTTGCAGCCGGACTATGAGCACCTAGTGTTGTTGGCTGTAAGAACTGGGGGGCACCTCTTATTCATGGGCCCCTATCGCAGGTGGCTAGGTGGCGTGGGTGGAGTCATCAGTCCTCAGGCCCCTGCTGTGTGTAGGTGAAGACCCTGCTTAATGGGCCGAGCTGTGTCAAATGTCAAGAACCTGCCACTTCACAGCTGAAACAGTTGAAGTTAGAGTTCCGGTATATACCCTGTTGTACTGCAGTAATCAGGGCCTACTCTGTTGAGATGGGCCCACACAAGTCCACAGGGGGAAAGGCACTCAAAATCTGTGGATCCCTTATGCCTGGGCCTAGGCAAAGGAGCTGTGCCTACCCTGGGTTTCTGGCTTAGGAGAGCCAGCAGTTTATTTTTTCCTGTTTGTTAATTTGTTCACTTTCCAAGCAAGGAAAATGGCTCCAGGTGTGTGATGGATCCTACTTCCAGCCCAAGGGACTTGGCAATTGCTGAAGCCAGTCCAGGACTCAGTGCAGAGCAGGGAGTGGGGAGGTAAATGGGAAAGAGGTTTTTTCCTAAGGGGGGGTGTTTTTGATTTGCGCGGTAGGCCATACATAAGTACTTATCTTTTGCAGATACAGGGCTGCTTCTCACTGGTTCTAGGTGGCCAAGTAGGTTATCTGGCACTGGGTCTCTCCCAGTGTGGAAAACGTGCCTCCCGAGCATGGCTGCTTGCCTGCCTCACCACTCACCCCCAAGCTGCTCAGGCCTGAAGGTCTCAGGCTCTTGCTGGGTCAGGTCTGGCAATTCCTCGCTGCTTTCGAACCGTCTCTCCCTCCCCCTGCCACTCAATCCGGTTCCTCAACTCTGCCTTTGATGTTCAGGGCCCCCAGATTGCCATATATAATTGATTCACTTGTTTTTTTTGGTCTTTGTTGTAAGAGGGTCCACTGGAAGCATCTGACTACTCCACCATCTTGGCCCCCAGGGCTCAGATTCTTAAGAAGCTTACAGTCTAGTGGGGTGGCAGAACACATAAACAAGCAGTTATGATGCGATGGAAGACGTGCAAAGACAAAAATGTCTGCAAGAAAAGAATCCTAGAGCATGGGAGGTTTGAACTCTGTATGGGGAGGGAAAGAAGAAAAGGGAGGCTTAGAGAGCCTGGGTTAGAGCTGGGGTGTGACTAACATCTTTGGAATGTCCAGCTTTGGTGCAAGAAGTTCTGACTCCTAATCTAGGTCCTCTTGTAGCCAGTCCTGGTCTCTGTCGGGGGCTGCTGCACAGTTTGAATTTCTCTGCTACAAATCTACAAGGCCAGAAAGGGAGAGAGACCTTGAGAGGAAGAGTCCAGGAAGGAGAAGAGTTGCTGATACCCACACTCAGCAAAGGTTTGGAGCTCTACAGAGCCATTCTCCGTGACTTTCTTAGAACTTCAAGAAAGAGAAAGAAGGGAAAGTTTCATAAATTGTAATGTAGTTTCTAAATGTAAAATATTATTATCTACTTGGGATTCATGCTTAGATACTGGGAGGTTTCTTGTCAATTTTTGTCTCTAAGCCATGTTAATCTTCCAATTAAGAAAGTAAATGGCACGGTATGGACATAAAAACTAGGTCTATGTTTTGTGGGCAATAGCTAACATGCTCCTGTTTAAAATATATTAAATTCTGGATAAAGGAATGTATCACACAATCTTGGGCATACTCCCTGCTCATGATTTGCCATCACTAAATGTATTTAATCCCAGCCTGAGGACACTTAAACACACTACTTCGTACTGAACACTGATAGACTCATAAACTGAATTTTAAAGCTGAAAAACGGCCTTACCAGTTACCAGTTGCCATTGAGTCAGTTCCAACTCATGGCAACCCCATATGTCTCAGAGTAGAACTGTGCTCCATAGGGTTTTCAATGGCTGTGATCATTCAGAAGTAGACTGCCAAGTCTTTTCTTCCAAGGCAAATAAGATTTAAACCTCCAACATTTCGGTTAGTAGCCAAAAAAGAGAACTTGTTTTATAGATGAAGAATCTGAAGTCTGCAGGAATTAAGAGAGCCTTTCAAGATGATGGAGATAGAGGCCATGCCAGGATTACCACTCAAGTCTCCCAACTCCCAACTCAAAGTTCTTGCCCCACATTGCACTTCTAGTGTAGTTTGCTCCAAGGTTTACCTGGATTTATTTGTTTTGTTCCCAACTGTTTCAGCAACAATAATTCTACCGTTGTAATGCAAGTCTTTTTTACAATATAAGGTTAACTATTGATCAGAGTTTTAAATTCATTCTACTAATTTACAAATGAAGAGAGTAAGGCAGAAACAGTAAATGTTTAGGAGAAAAAGTAGCATAAATCAACACCAGGTAATTGAACACTTTACTAAATCTTCTTTTCATTATAAACAGATAAACACATGAAGAGTTTCATTTATAACACTCATTATTAACACAAAGTGTTAAATCTTTGTGGAAATTTTCCTCAAAGAATAGAGCACCAATTTTTCTATGATAAATAGGATATTTACATAAGTGCAATCAAAAAAGGTTTAGAGAAACTGCGTTGGCTCAATTATGCAGGCTTTACTAAAAGAGGTTGTGATAGCCAAGAAGAGAGAAGAATTGACTCTTGTTCGTTCCCTGTCCAATAGGCTCCAACTCATGTATAACAGAATGAAAAGCTGGGTAGTCCTGCGCCATCTTCATAATATTTAGTATGTTTGAATCCATTGTTGCAGCTATTGTCAATTCATCTCCCTGAGGATTTCTCGTTTTCACTGACCCTCTACTTTGCCAAACAACCTATCTTTTTTTAGCCATTGGTCTTTCCTGATACTGTGTCCAAAGAAAGTGAGCTAAAGTCTCGCCATCGTCTCTTATACGGAGCATTCTGGCTGTATTTCTTCTAAGACTGATTCGTTCGTTCTTCTGGCCGTCCACAGTATATTCAGTATTCTTCACCAAAACCACAGTTCAATTCTCCTGTCTTCCTTTTTTCACTGTCCGGCTTTTGCATGCATATAAGGCCATGGCTTGGATCAGACGCACCTTAGAACGTCCATTTATTTGATGCCCGCTCTCACAGCTGGGGCTTCATGAAAAGACTATTAACAGAGAGTATAATCCATTTCCTATGAAGTCTAAAATATAGAGATGTTATCAAAGAATGTAACCACTTATTTTTTTGGTACTATTATTTCAACTATAGGCTTTTGGAGTGTTTTCACACCTCGACGTTTCATTTTGTTTTGTTGAGTAATTTAATCAACTGTAATGTTCATTTTCATTTAATTGGAGCAAGGAGAGCTAAATGCAATGCCCTAAGACGGGTTTCCAAAAAGACTCACAACGTTGAGATTTAGCCCCTTTCTGTGGAAACTAGAGGTGAATGAAGGAAAACCACCTTCACCTGCCGTCCGTCCCTAACGCGCACAATCCCAGAAGAGGTGCTCTCAGAGAGGCAGTCTGGAAACTGAGTGCTGAGTATTTTCTCTCAGCGGGGTGACGGGTGCTGCCCCGGGGCTGAAGGAACCGCTCCCCAGTCCTAAAGCCGCAACTCAGGCCGCACTGCCTTCCGGGCCTGCTCGGCGCGCGCAGGGGTCAAGCGTAGGACGCGAGCGGGCAGGGCTGCAAGGCAGAAGGGCCGGCCTGGGAGCTGGGCGGGGCCGGCGGGGCGGGGCATAGCCACGTGACCGTCTCAGTTGCCGCCTTCAGCCCGCCGAGCCGCCTCCGCCTCTCTCGGGCTGCAGCTCCCGGCGTGCCCCGCACTCAGCGCTGCCCTACGCCCCTCCTCCTTCTCCTCCTCCCCAGTGCCACAGAGTCGGAGCTTGAGCAGCCGACGCCTGAGCAGCCGCCGCAGCCACAGACGCGGGCACTATGGTAAGGCGGGCGCACTAGCCCGGGAGCGGGGTCTCGGCGAGCAAAGCCCACCGCGCGTCCCCTCAGGGCTCGGGGAGCGAGGCCGCCATTTTAGCCCGATATTGGCCTGCGAGGTGGGCACTTTTGCCCTGTGGCCCCGCTGCTGTCCAGCTGGCCGGCCTGCCCTTCTGCCGTCAGGCCCGACCCCGCTGCTCTTAGGATTCCTTGGGGGCTGGAGGGCCCCGGCGCGGGCGAGGTCGGGGCCTGGGGCCGGGCGGACAGCGGCGGGAGGAGCCGCGGCACATGGCACTGCGGACGGGGGCGCTGGAGAGACCGCGGGGCGCAGCCCGGCGGTTGCCGCGTTTGCCCTTCGTCTCCTAATTTTAACACGCTCGCTCTAAAATTGATACGTGCTCTAAAGCCCTTGCTAAAGGTTTTTGGTCAGGGTCGTGATGGTCTGTAATACATCCCATACGGAGAGATTAAGGAGGTGGGAAAAGTCTTAAAAATGCTTTCTCGCGGGAAAAAAGCTTTTACACGCGACCCGTTAGGTCTGAAGTGTCTGGATTTGAGCTGTGGGGCAATTACGTTGTAGCCATGGGCGGTTTGGAGTTTACACTTGATTCTCTTTCCTTATGAGGAAACGGCACAGGCTAGAATGACTTTAAAGAAAAAAATTCTAGACGCATTAACTGAAATCCAAGTGTTTTTTTAAGGCCTGCAGAGTTGACACAATACAGAAGGTATTTTTGCTGCTGCTCCTGAAGCTCTGACATCACCCAGTGAAATAGGAAACATTTCAGGGATGGGACAGCTTGTATTTGTCCCTTTCACTCTACCTTCCATTTCCTTCAAACTCTAAACCCTCTTAAAAAGGATGAATGGGGCAGGATGACTTAGAATCCTTAGGTGGCTCATACTGATTGCTTAAAATGTGATAAATCTGATTGGACTCCTTGGATGGTATGATGGAATTTTTTATGCCCAGACTGAAGTGAATTGCTAGGCAAACAGTAATTTTGGTTAAAACCAAAATACTTGTTCTGAATTACTGCCCTTTGTTTATTTCCAGGCTTCTGGAGTTACAGTGAATGATGAAGTCATCAAAGTTTTTAATGATATGAAAGTAAGGAAATCTTCTACACAAGAGGAGATCAAAAAAAGAAAGAAAGCAGTCCTCTTCTGTTTAAGCGATGACAAAAGACAAATAATTGTAGAGGAAGCAAAGCAGATCTTGGTGGGTGACATTGGTGATACTGTAGAGGACCCCTACACATCTTTTGTGAAGTTGCTACCTCTGAATGATTGCCGATATGCTTTGTACGATGCCACATACGAAACAAAAGAGTCTAAGAAAGAAGACCTAGTATTTATATTCTGGTGTGTAAAAACAAAAGAAAAAAGTACTTTTAAAATGCAAGGATTACTATTAACATAGTCAGTTTTGCCTTTGTTTTTCTTATAATTGGGATTCAACATTTTTTTTCCCCCCTGTAGGGCTCCCGAAAGTGCACCTTTAAAAAGCAAGATGATTTATGCTAGTTCTAAAGATGCCATTAAAAAGAAATTTACAGGTACAAACATTGAGTATTTTGGGCAGAGAAATTACTCTTTCTTATTTGAAATAAGGTAACGGGATAATTTGTCTTTTTTTTTTTTTTAGGTATTAAACATGAGTGGCAAGTAAATGGCTTGGATGATATTAAGGACCGCTCGACACTTGGAGAGAAATTGGGAGGCAATGTAGTAGTTTCACTTGAAGGAAAACCCTTATAAAATGCCAGTCAAGTGCCATCTGGATCTTAAGGAGCTTCCATTTCTCCACCTCAGTCAGTTGAAATAGTATTAGGGTTTTTTTTTTCCCCTCCTCTCCGGGCCCTTTCAACACTTGAATGAAGGAGATACCATTCATTTAAGCATCCTATCAGTGATTGCCATTAGACTGTTAATACTGTTACTTTTATGTAGAACCCAAGGAATGCCTTTCTGTTGTACTTTAGCCAAAACAACTGGTTATACGCCTCCCCTGCAGCAGGCACTACAATGAACGTGATTGTCAATGTGAATAGCTTAGAATACTGAAAAGGGTAAGCTAATTGAATGCCTTGAAAGTATTATCCACTGGTCAGATGGTAAACTTTATTCAGTATTATTTAGAGTTGCACTTGGTTGCAGCTCTGTGAGGCTCAAGCATTCATACACCTCACCTGCCTTGGCAAGCCTATTTTTGTGACATGGCAGCACAGATAATAACACTATGCATCGAAAGCACTTTTTTTTGTAATGAATTTAACCCCCCACCCCAAAAGGAATGCCAATTAAGTTGCATAAACTGTGTCATCAACTGATCCTAGTACCTCAGCGTTCATTCCTGTTACTGCATACCTTCGTAAAAGAAATAGCTGTGTTAATGCCTTTTTGTTTTCCATTGAGTGTACACTACTGAATAAGTGTAGGAGTTTTATGTTTACCATGTGAGTCTTGCAACACTAAAGATATTTTGAGTATCAGTCATGATGGCAGTTTCTGTATAAAAGAGCCTTAAATGGAACATTGTTTTTGAGATCAGACTCCCCACCCTCACACAAATGGCCACGTTGCAATAAAAATTGTGGCATATTACAGAACGTTGCCTTGTTTTCCTTGGAAATTTTGAAAAATGTTATGTGAAACAGCTTCTAGGGTAAACGGCTATTAATCTCTGCACTGGTCATTTGAGAATTTTTTTTGTACAATATTCATGCTTGATATTTTCCGAATTTGATTTATTTGGTTTAAAAATACTCTATCCTAAAGCCAAGTAATATAAAATACCATTATTTTAGAGCAGTACTTTTATAAACAGTTTATTTCCTTATGTTTTAATATGGAGATCAGAAATTATTTTTTTGCATTTTGACATAAGTACTCTGCAATATCTGATTTCTCTGGATGAATTAGGGTAGTTTTCTTTTTATTATTCATATTTACATTTCTAAGTAGTTGAGTAGTAGAAGCAGGAAGCTCTTGGTGCTTATTTGGTCATAATGAAAATAATTTGGAAAATGTTACCCTTTAAAAGTTTAATAATACCTCTGAGGTTTAGGAACTTTCAGCTACTACTCCTTAATATATTTTGCTCATTGAATTAGAAAAAAAAAATTGATACAGCAGTTTTAAACATTAAGAGTGGGATTTGGCTGTGGTCCAAATACTGCTCTCCTTATAGAGAATTTGATCTGCTCAGTGTGAGCAGTTTGCTGTTAGCCAGGGCTATTTATGGCAAACACATGCTTTTGTATCTTGTCATAGTTATCCACAAATGGCAAAACTGGATTTGATTCTACTGGTATGCAAAACAGGCATGCTAGTAAAGAGTCAGTCATGGCTCAGAATTTAACCCCACAGTTCTAAAGAATTTTATCAGAAGACAGAAAATGAAAATAACCTTTAAAAAACTTTTTAATGTGTGGAAGTAATTTGAGTATAATTAGATTTTTTTTCCATATTTTTAAATTATTTTTCAGATGGAAGATAGAGGTTAAATGTGTAAGCTTTCCTTTGAAATTATATAAATGGCTTGGGATCTTTTGTGCTGAGCAGTTTTATTTCAGGCTTTCAGCTGTCCCTGTGAGTTGTCCTGGACGTTTCGATGGCTTTTTGGTAAGGCCAAACTCTAGTAAGCAACGCATGAAAATACTGACATAGATTAAACTGTGTGTGTAACGTACTTGCACCGTGGAATTTTTCACTGAGGTATTTCCTCATTTTCTAAAAAATAAGGGACTATAAATTAGCTATGTAGTATCTTTTGTTTTTATAACTGATTCCTCAACTTCCATATATGTCTTTTTAATTATATAATAATTTCTGAGATTAAATATGGCTTTATACTGTAATAGTTTGATTTGTTAGATTGACAAATTAAAACTGATATATTTAATTGATAGTTAAAGTCATCTTTGAAATCTTTGTGCATAAAGCCAAAAATAATGGTAAAAATTAATGATTCGCGTGTTATTTAAGCCTAATTTGGCATTTGAAATGATCATTTTACTTTACAATCATTTATAATGAAACAGTGTTCCAGTTAGCTTTAAAAGGTATACGGTGCTAATTAATAAAATATTGAGGACAATATTTTACTGCTAGCTTGCAAAATTATAAGTGTTAAATAAAATATATGAAAATATATAAAGCTGTTGAGATGTGTTTACTTAAGCTTTGGAACATTAAAAATTTTAAAACTAATTGCAGATTAAAGAGACACCATTATATTTAGTCTTTTTCAAGATATTCGTTGACATGTTTTCTTATTGGAGATAATTATCTTCGAAAACTGAGTGTTATATTATTTAATTTTTAGCATTTTCAGACAAACAGGAACTTTTGGCATTTGTCCCACACTGGCTATCAGCTGTTGTTTTCCATCATTATCTAAAATAGTGTAGCCAGCATTGTGTATTTAATGTACTTTTTTTAATAGACTGGAAGAAAAACTTCTTAATAGCTTTTCGTTTCTCTGATATACATCCTTTATAGCAACTAGTTTATGGACTCTAGCAGATGAGCTTTGGGAGAAAATTATTTAAAAAGTGTTTTCTTGTTAAAAAATAATTTTGGCAGTGGTAAGTCAGGATGGTTGGAACACTTTTCATTAGGTTTGCCACTCTGAAAAAGCAATTTTATTCTATTCACAGGTTCTGTTTTTGCTCACAGATTTAATAGTTCGAGATCCAAAACAACGTGAATATTTATTTTCTTTAAATATTAAAGCTACTGGAGATGTGCTGGTAGGCTCCAATGGATATTGCTTTTAAGACGGCATGAGTTTAATAGATGTTCTGTGTCTTGTCTCGGCCAATAAAGTCTGAAGCTTTTCCTTTGCTCTGGAGCAACCAAATAATTGCTTCCTTTCTTTGTAGACTTAGGAGTCATCCCTCCATGTCAATTTCATGTCATAAAGCAGTTGGGCAAGTTAATCTACCTGAGCCTCAGTTTCTTAATCTGTAATGTGGGAGTGATAATATTTATCTACCATGCCTGGTTGCTGAGTATCAAATATGAAATGCTTTTTGAAGTTAACATTTTGTTTAAACCACTTATTCAGAATAAGTGTAGTTAAGTAAAGAACCATATTAAAAATAAAGTTTATAGTAAGTCATTAAACTTCTTTGTTACTATTCCACGTAATTTCATAGTTTAAGGACTAATTAACTGATATATAGAATCTTTTTTCCAGAATGAAGTATAAAGTATATATGTAGGCTTCTCAGTTGACGTTCATGACTGCTTTTAATCTTATTAGTTTTCTTTTTAATGTCAGATAACTAGTTTTTCTTCCCCAAATACTTTTGAGGTAAACAATAAGAGTAAAAATTAAAAGAGGAAATAAAGTTAGAGAAATATTGCTGCTTTAGAATACTTAAAGGCACTTTTTCAGTTACCATAGTCAGTAACTCCTGCTTCCTAATCAATGACTTTGCCTTTCCTGCTGCACCTGGTAACCACTAATAAACTTTGGTCTGTATATATTTGCCTATTCTAGATATTACATATAAGCAAGATCATACAGTATTTGTCCTTTTGTGATTGACTGGCTTCACTCAGCATAATGTTTTCAAGGTTTATGTTGTGGCATGTATCAGGACTTCATTTGTTTGTATGGCTGAATACTGCATTTTGTTTTTCCATTCACTTTTGGCTGTTGTGAATAGTGCTGCAGTGAACTTTGGTGTACATGTGTCGTTTTGAGTTGATGCTTTGAAGTCTTTTGGGTATATACTTAGGAGTGGAATTGCTGGGTCATATGCTAGTTCTGTATTGAACTTTTTGAGGAATCACCAAACTCTGTTCCACAGCAGCTGAATCATTTTGCATTCCCACCCATAATGGACAATGGTTCCAATTTCTCTTCTCATCTTTTTCATTGTTGTTGATTTTGTGTTTGCTGAGTCTTCATGTTTTTCCCATTTATTTTGATGTGTAGGATTGTTATTTTCCTTTGTGGTTACTTTAACATTTAACCCTATTTTTCTAAGTTTAAACCACTCTTATTTCTTTATATTGCTTTGATTTCCTCTCCATATGAAAGATCTATGACTGCATTTTTTTTAGTCCCTCTTTTTTGTTTTAGTGTTGTCATCTTACATATTGATGTCTCTGTTTCCCTATTTTCAGTGTTTTAGCTTTGATTTGTTTTTGTGACTTCCCTATCTGGGTTAATATCTGGTTGCTCTGTCCTGTGTTCTAGTCTGGGGTTGTTATCTGATGTTAATCGATTTTCTAACCTGAGGACTCCCTTTAGTATTTCTCGTAATTTTGGTTTGGTTTTTGCAAATTCCCTAAACTTTTTATCTGGAAATGCCATAGTTTCGCCCATTACCTTCTTGCCTGCGTGGTTTCTGCTGAGTAGTCCGAGCTTAGTCTTATTGACTCTCCTTTGTAGATGACTTTTCATTTATCCCTAGCCGCTCTTAAAATTCTCTCTGTCTTTAGTTTTGGCTAGTTTGATTATAATATGTCTTGGTGACTTTCTTTTGGGATCTACCTTATGTGGGATTTGATCAGCATCTTGGATAGATACCTTGTCATCTTTCATGATATCAGGAAAGTTTTCTGCCAACAAATCTTCAACAATTCTGTGTTTTTCATTATCCAAGGGTTCCAATTTCTCTACATCCTTAAAAGCACTTTAAATCCATCTAATCTTAGGTTCTTTTACCAACTAATTGTATTTCTCTGCTACATATGAGAAAAGTTTGGAGAGGTTAAGGTACATCCCAAGATATTGATTAGCAGAGCTGAGCCCAGTCCAGTACACTTCACTCTGCATTTACATTGTAGCGTATGATAAGTTACTTTTTTTAAAAAGATGAAATAATCTGCCATTTTGAGCAGAACATACTAATTTATTCAGTGTATTTTTAAAGTAACATCTTTCAAGAATGTGTTTGAAAAACAGTCTTGGTATTTTTTCTAAGAAGGCCCATGCTTATAAAATTCTGAAATAATTTCAGATGTCGAAGATTTTCTTAAACGTTTCAGTATTTTAAATTCATGAGATTGTGAAATGTTAGTTGTTGGAAAACACAAGGATTGTATAGACAGTTTTTTCAGAAAGCTGATAACCTCTTAATCTTCTTCCAAAAACACACTTATTTTAACTATATGGAATAGATAGTTCTTCCTGCTCCTCTGTCTGCCTTTCTAGGAAATACTGCTGTATTTTATAATGATTGTGTACTAGGACTTTACTATCAGACTGCCTGGATTGTTCATATATTGGCCTTTACCATTTACTAACCGAATGGTTTTAGACAAATCACTTAACCTCTCAAAGCCTTAGTTATTTCATCTATAAAATGGGGATAATTGTACCCCATCTCACAGGATTGTGAGGATAAATGGAAGCACTTAGTATAGTTCCTGGTACATAGTAAGCACTTAGTAGGATGACCTTAAGATTTACAGTCCAAACCAGGACACTTTTTGAGAGTGGAAGAAAGAGTTATTAATAATTATTCCAGGACAACAGGCTTAAGCTGGGATAATCCCAAGCAAACTAGGAGATGTGGTCACCCTGTCAAGAAGTATAGGCTGTTATTAAAATGTAATACTTAAATAGGATGAACTATATTGAAGCTCATGGTCATCTTTATTAACTTCAATTATAATGTGCTAGCATGATGACTGGAGCCCTGGTGGCACAGTGATTAAGTGTTGAGCTGCTAGCTGAGGTGTATGATTGTTTCTAAGTAACTTCAGAAGGGTCAACTTTGGCTTTTTATGCTTACTAAAAAATACCTTTACCCTTGGCTTTCACATTTGTAAGCTGTCACATATTATATTTTGTTATCAGCGTGCTTTGCCTATAGAAAAAAAGTTGCCATCGAGTTGATTCCGACTCACAGCGATGCTATAGGACAGAATAGAGCTGCCCCACAGGGTTTCCAAGGAGCAGTTGGTAGACTCAAACTGCTGACCTCTTGGTTAGCAGCCATAGCTCCTAACCACTATGCCCCCAGGGCTCCTATAGCACCTTCTAACGATTGTTTCTCATCTATGCATCTGGAAGACCAAGTTTGTTAGAAATTGTGTCTGAGAAAAGTAGGGTATGCAAAATAGCTGAGCAGTAGGTAAAGGAGGTGTTACGGATTGAATTGTGCCCCTCAAAAATGTGTGTCAACTTGGCTAGGCCATGATTCCCAGTATTGTGTGCTTGTCTACAATTTTGTCATCTGATGTGATTTTCCTATGTGTTGTAAATCCTACCTCTATGGTGTTGAGGCAGGATTAGAGGCAGTTATGTTAATGAGGCAAGACTCAATCTACAAGATTAGGTTGTGTCTTAAATCAGTCTCTTTTGAGATATAAAACAGAAGCAAGCACAGTGACGAGGGGGACCTCATAACCACCAAGAAAAAAGAGCCAGGAGAATAGCACATCCTTTGGACCCAGGGTCCTTGTGCTGAGAAGCTCCTCAACCAGGGAGGATTGATGACAAGGACTTTCCCCTAGAGTTGACAGAGCAAGCCAACTCCTGTAGCTGGCAACCTGATAAGACTTCTAACCTCCTAGTCTGTGAGAGAATAAATTTTCTCCTTGTTAAAGCCATCCGTATTTCTGTTATAGCAGCACTAGATAACTAAGGAGGCATTACACTTAACCCAGTGAGATGTCTAAAATATTAAGATTTAAGGGAATCATATCTGCCTTTGACTGTACCTGTATCTTTAAAGGCACACATGAGTATTTGTTCCCATTATTAAGGGAAGGAAGGTTTATTCATCAGACTTTTTTAGATAATTGAAACAAGTACCTAATAAGATATGGGACAAGTGTTTTATAAGCAAAATAATTTTAAGAAATATAAAATGCCAGTTGAGTTTTAGTTTATTGAACATTTTTATTTTTACATGCACCCTATACATGTTCAATAGGAGGTAGCTTTGATTACTCTTCACCTAGATATATACTTTTCATATACTCTGCTCACAGCTAACTTGATCATGCACATATGCATATTCAACATTTTTAGTAGTTTATTTAGCATCACAAATTTGGAACAGTTTTTGTTAAAATGAATGATCATTTTCCCACAGAAATGAGAAAGCACTTATGGTAATGGTGTACTATTTTCTTGTAGCACTTTTTTTTTTTCTTTTTATATATTCTTGACAAGTGGAATTTCAAATATTTACCTTGGGAAGTTGCTAGTTACTGAGTGAATCACAAAATTGCTGGGCATATGGCGCAAAGCCTCCTAATTTCTGTTGCTGTGAGCTGGTGGGACCTTTTTTTGATTAACTGCAAACTAAATCACCAAATAATAAAGAAAGGCAGTTCTTTCTTTAATTGGCGTAGTTAGTTTTATAAAAGATAAAAGTGGCAGCAGTGTTTTTTCTAAAAATCATAAAACTTTACAACATAAATAAGTGAAACAGATACAGACCGTGAAATAAGTGAAAAAGTATGTGAGGCTGAAAATAATGTTTACATAAATCCTTCTGTGTGTAAGATAGGAATAAATGAAAGACGAGATTGAGAGAAAAAGGGACGTTCCCTTTGCTAATCACTGCTTTATTGACAATTGTGTTATTAAGGAATGTATAGAATTTTAAATTTATAGATTCCATTTTAAAAAGTCTTTATGAGGGGAGGGGGATGAGTAGCTAACAACTGGTGTTACACATTTTCCTAATTTGAAATATATTTAAATTTAAAAATGCACCTAGGTTTTTTTTTGGGCTTAACTGGTTTTGAAAAACGGAAATGAAACTCAATTTACAATTTATAGTACTATTACATATTGGGTACTTTGTATACTTTGAAAAATTGCTGCATTAGAATCATATTTGTTCTTAGGAAGTTGATTTAGTAGGATTTTGCTCCTTATTTTTGTTTTGTTTTTATCTACCTGCTAAAGAAAAATACTTTGTATTTATCATAGTATAGCAGTGCTTAAGAAATTACTTGGTGACTGAATTAGACTGGCATATGTGGCCTGGCTATAGAAAAAAGTTTTAGAATTAGTTGAAGTGTCATTCAATGTCATTGCCATCGCAACAAAAAAGTTTCCTTCTCAGAGCTGGATGCTTATTTCAGCCAGATTTTCCTTTGCAAAATAGGAAATAAATGAATATGATTCTAGGAAATGAACCTCAAGTTTAAAAAAAAGAAAAAATAATAACATTCTCATAGGAAAACCCTAAGTCGGGCAAGTTAATATGGTTAAGGATATTCTGAGTAACTCTTAAGAAATGATTTATTTCAGAAATAATACATGTTGAGTGTGAAACCTCTGCAAAATACAGAAAAGAACAATTAAGAAAAATCATGAAATAATTTTAAATGCTGTAGACAAATTACTTGTGCTAAACTCTTATGACTAATAGGGAAATTCCTGTAGTTAAAACTAGTTTTAAGTTACCTCTGTGTGCTGGTATGTGGTGAGAGGGGAGACTTTATCCTTAAATGTTATTCTTTATTACTTTCTTTGTTATTTCTCATCCCAGAAAGAGAACCCTGTTGTGGCTGTAGTCACAGAGGAACAGATTTGGATCTTGAAACATTTGTACATTGCACCTGGGTGTTTGCTACATGACTTAGTGCTGTCTACCATAAATACTTGAAGCCACAATTTTTTTCTGTATTTCTTTTGCCACTACTTCTGTTCCATTGGGATTTGATAATAGGCACCTCTTGCATAATTTTTACTATTCCCAAATGAATTATTTTACAAAATAAGTTTCCAATATGTTGGGACTCTACTTTCTCCCGGTGTGTTTGTATGATAAAGTTTAATAGATGCTAGTTCCTGGTGCACAGTGTAAATAACCTATCCACTTATCTACTTTGCATCCTGCTAAAATATTTAAGGTATAATGTATATATTTTGCACTAAACCAGAAGCACTCAATCTGTATTTGATGAAAAAGTGATAATCTACTAATTGAGCTCAAATTACGCAGAGCAAACATTGGCTAATAACCACCTAGATACTTAGCTTTCATTTAACCTAATTTAGGAGAGAGTTTACATTTTGCATGCTATTCAAAGAGGATCTGGTAATCCCTATAATTGAAAAAAAAAAGTAAGATTTGTGTTTGCTGTGGAGAAACATGATCATCGTGGACACCATGAATCATTCTGAAAACATCCCATCTCTGTTTCCCAATTACTCAGATCATTAGGGCAATTTCAGTTCAGTTCAACAAACAGAAAGCACCCTTCTTGACCTCAAGAAGATTCTTGTGATATAAGCAAGGCAAATATATAAATGAATAATTAGAGTGTGATAAGTGCAATAGTATATTACAAGGTTTTAAAGAGGAGGTGATTAACTTTGAACTAAAGATGGGCTTTAAGAAGGCCATGTAGAGGAGGTAATGTTTGAGCTGGGTTGTGAAGGATGATAGAATTCACCAGAAATCAGTATGAAAGGATGGTCCTAGAGAAAGGAGAGCTTGTGCAGAGGCCCTGCCAATAGTTCATTACAGTAGATTAGTCAAGTGTGAAGCAATGTGATGGGAAAAGTGGGTATGAGGCAGATCATTGAGGCAATGGATATACTGAGGAGGTGGAGCATGACAAGGAGCCAGTGCAGAGTTTTAAGCAGAGGGGTAACATGATCTTTCTAAAACACAAATCTGATCATATGACCATATGGAGAATGTATGGAACGGGGAAGAACTTGGAGGCAGTTAAAACCCAGAAGGCAGTTAACCCATTGCCGTTGAGTTGATTCCAACTCATAGCAACCCTAAAGGACAGAGTAGAACTGCCCCATGGGGTTTCCAAGGCTGTATGTCTTTATGGAAGCAGACTGCCACATCTTTCTCCCTTGAAGTGGCTAGTGGGTTCAAACCATCAACCTTTTGGTGAGCAGCTGAGTGCTCAACCACTGTACCACCAGGGCTCCTAGTTGAGACAGGAAGCCCAAATTAAGGCAGTGGCAAGTGCATTTGAAGTAGATGTATTTGAGAGGTACGTAGGAGCATTGACAGAACTTGATGATTGATTTCTTTAGTCAAATGAAAGGTACAAGGCTTTAATCATTTGGGAAATGTTATATTTTTGGTGTTGTTGACATTTCAGATCATTTAAGCATCAGATTAGCTCAGAAAAGACTAAACAGGAAATTTGTAAAAGTTTGTAGAAAGAATATTAAACACATTTTTAATGAAGGTAGCACTTAGAAAGCATAAAGTAAATCATTGGCTGAAAAGACATAGGCCTGGTATTTGCAATTTAGATTTATAAGCTTAAGTTGCAGCAATTTTTATATAACATTTCAATAAATAAGAAATTTTGAAACTACCATAGCTATGGCATCTTTGAAATGGAATGTCCTGTAGTTTTAAAAATTATATTCTGTTTTCTAAACTCTTGTCTGTCACATAAGCTAGATACTTCTTGGCATGGTCGAATGCTTGGATCAAAGATTTTAGAAATGACTTAATTTAGCATTATTTTTATCACATAATCTGCTCATTAGAGAAAGCCTAGCCAACCTTTTGCTTTTGACAGAAAAGAGAATATTCAGTTCTTCTGAAAGATTGCTTTCCATTAAAGAAAATTTTAAAGTCTTACTAATAAATAAAAGCTGTTTATAAATATACTGTCTCAAATTTGTTTCACAAGTACCATCCAGAATGAAAGGCTTCTCTTTTGTCATTGGTTTTTTAATCTTGTTTTTATGGCAAATAAATGCACTTTTCTGAAGGGCCTTACACTGATCATTTTTTGAGTGTCTATTTGTAGAACACTATTCTGGTCCTCCAGAAAACCTGGTGGCATAGTGGTTAAGAGCTATGGCTGCTAACCAAAAGGTTGGCAGTTTGAATCCACCAGGAACTCCTTGGAAACCCTATGGGGCAGTTCTTCTCTGTCCTATAGGGTCGCTATAGGTCGGAACCAACCCTGGCAACAGGGTTTTTGGTTTTATTCTGGTCCTCCTGAAAAATAAGCTTCTCAAGGTGTGATAGTTAAGATTGTGTGTCTCTGTGTTTTAATGTAATCACTCCCATGATTGAATATACTGTGAGTAGC
>NW_004443979.1:6238846-6309398 GCF_000243295.1 Trichechus manatus latirostris
CTGGGATTCGTCAATCTGCACGGCCTGTGGGAGACCTGTCGATCTTGGGCTTGCCAGCTTCTGCAGCTGTGTGACTTGGGAGAGGCCTCTACCCTGATCCACGGACTTGGGACGTTCTAGCCTCTACAATCACGTGAGCTGTTTCCTTGATATAATCTCTCTCTATATATATTTATGCACGTTACTGGTTTTGCCTCTCTAGAGAACCCAGCCTAAGACACAAGGACACTTTCATAATCCACTTGGAGAGAAAATAGACCTGTGAACTAATAAGTATTCAGTGATAAGAAACTGAATAAGCATCGAGGGAATGCAGGAAAAGAAAGAAATAAAAAAAAAAAAGATTTCCTAGAAGTGAGTTTTAAACAGCATTTAGAAAGAGAAATGTTAAAAAAAAAAAAAAAAAGCCATTTTTCCCATCAAATAGAGCATTATTTGCAATGAAATTCCAACCGACTATTATGTCACTGAAAATATCTCCTTAATATCAAGATCAAAAAGGGGCTTTTTATCATCCCTTCAATTAGATCATTTTGGAGAGATACAAGGGCCAAAGTAGATAGTAGGGCCGTGTTTCACGTGGGTAATTTTCATGGAGCCCTGAGTTTCCATAGATGTTCTTAATCTTTTTTTGTGCCATGGAACCCTTTAGCAGTCTGGTAAAGCCTCCAAACCTCTTCTCAGAGTAATCTTTTAAAATTAATTTATTAAGGAAAGTATATATAGAATAATAAAAATTTTTGATACCATAATATATATGCTTCTTTAATAACACATTGCATAACAATTTCTAGTGGAGTCTTAATAACTACCTGAGTTGGAATTGACTTAGGTTTAATATGAAGTAGTGATGAATGTAAATGATAGTTTAAGATATATGCAACAGCTTGACATGAATATGTCTGATTTCTACTGGTAATAAAGCCTTTAATAGGTACTACTAATGCTGCTGTATTTATATGTGTTAGGCTGGGTTCTCTAGAGAAGCAAAACCAGTGAAGTGTGTATATAGATAGAGTTATTGCAAGGAAATGGCTCACATGGTTGTAGAGGCTGGCAGCTCCCAAGTCCATGGGTCAGGTGTCAGGCTGCAGGCTTCTCCTGATTCACATAACTGTAGGGGCTGACGAATCCAAGATCAGCAGGCAAGAAGGCAGGCTGCTGGCTCACTGGCTGTGGAGGCTGATGAATCTCAAGATCAGCATGGAATAGGGCAGGCTGGTGGCTCATGTTGCAAGAACTGGAGGGCAGATGATGACGAGTCGGATGCAGGATCCAGAGCAGGCTGAAAGAACTAAAGAAAAAATTCAAGCCTTGAGTTTCAATAGTGAAGGATTCTATGGGCAAAATATTGAACAATGCAGGAAACATCAAAAGAAGATGGAAGGAATACACAGAGTCACCATACCAAAAATATTTGGTTGACATTCAACCATTTCAGGAGGTAGCATATGATCAAGAAGCAATGGTATTGCAGGAAGAAGTCCAAGCTGCACTGAAGGCATTGGCAAAAAATAAGGCTTCAGGAATTGATAGAATACCAACTGAGATGTTTCAACAAATGGATGCAACACTGGAAGTGCTCACTCATCTATGCCAAGAAATTTGGAAGACAGCTACCTGGTCAACTGATTGGAAGAGATCCATGTTTGTGCCCATTCCAAAGAAAGGTGATCCAACAGAATGCAGAAATTATCTAACAATATCATTAATATCACACACAAGTAAAATTTCGCTGAAGATAATTCAAAAATGGTTGCAGCAGTGCATCAACAGGGAACTTCCAGAAATTCAAGCCAGATTCAGAAGAGGATGTGGAATGAAGGGTATCACTGCAGATATCAGATGGATCTTGGCTGAAAGCACAGAATACCAGAAAGATGTTTACTTGTGTTTTATTCACTATACAAAGGCATTCAACTGTCTGGATCATAACAAATTATGGATAACATTGCGAAGAATGGGAATTCCAGAACACTTAATTGTGCTCATGAGGAACCTGTACATAGACCAAGAGGCAGTCGTTCAACCAGAACAAGGGGATACTGTGTGGTTTTTAAAATCAGGAAAAGTGTGCAACAGGGTTGTATCCTTTCACCATACCTATTCCATCTGTATGCTGAGCAAAGAATGTGAGAAGCTAGACTGTATGAAAAAGAACACAGCATCAGGATTGGAGGAAGACTCATTAACTTGCGATAGGCAGATGACACAACCTTCCCTTCAGAAAGCAAAGAGGAATTGAAGCACTTACTGAAGAAGATCAAAGACTACAGCCTTCAATATGGATTACACTTCAACATAAAGAAAACAAAAATCCTCACAACTGGATAAATAAGCAACATCATGATAAAAGGAGAAAAGACTGAAGTTGTCAAGGATTTCATTTTACTTGGATCCATAATCAACGCCCATGGAAGCAGCAGCCTATTGCATTGGGCAAATCTGCTGCAAAAGACCTCTTTGAAGTATTAAAAAAAAAAAAAAAAGTCACTTTGAGGACTAAGGTGCGCCTGACCCAAGCCATGGTATTTTCAGTCGCCTCATAGCATGCGCAAGCTGGACAATGAATAAGGAAGACCAAAGAAGAACCGATGTCTTTGAATTATGATGTTGGCGAAGAATATTGAACATACCATGGACTGCCAGCAGAATGAACAAACCCTTCCTGGAAGAAGTACAGCCAGAAGCTCCTTAGAAGCAAGGATGACAAGACTTCGTCTCACGTATTTTGGACATGTTATTAGGAGTGACCAGTCTCTGGAGAAGGACATCATGCTTGGTAACGGAGAGGGTCAGTGAAAAAGAGGAAGACCCTTGATGAGATGGATTGACACAGTGGTTGCAAGAATGGGCTCGAACATAGCAATGATTGTGAGGATGGCGCAAGACCGGGCAGTGTTTCAGTCTGTTGTACATAGGGTTGCTATGAGTCAGAACTGACTCGACGGCACTTAACAACAGCAACAATGCTACTGTGGTTTACTGCCTGCATTGATAACTGAAGGAACTGCTAAGTTTCAGTTCATTAAATTAAAATAAATAATTAAATAAGTTTTTCATGGATCCCCTAAATTCTTTCCATGGATCCCTTTGGGTCCAATGTCCCAGGTTAAGAAACTATGTGGCTTAGCAATTACCTGAGAAGCCCCAGGAATTAAAGGAAAAAGTGGATAGGGCTCTGGACCCCTCACATCCTTTTGAATCAGAGAAACTCTTTTATGTATTAGAATTCCATATAAGGTTTCATTTGGGTGAAAAAAAAAAAAGGTTTCTGGGGCCAAATATTGTATAATTTTGAAAACAGTATTAGTTTTCTAGGGGTGCCATAACAAAGTACCACAAACTGGGTGGCTTAAAACAACAGAAATTTATTCTTTCACAGTTCCGGAGGCTAAAAGTCTGAAATCAAGGTGTCAGAAGAGCCATGCTCCCTTGGAAAGCTCTAAGTTAGAATCCTTCCTTACCTATTTCTGGCTTCTGATGATAGCTGGCAATCCTTGACTTTCCTTGGCTTGTGTGTGTCTGTGTCCAGATCTCCCTCTCCTTATAAGGACACTAGTCATTGGACTTAAGGCCCACCCTAATCCAGTATGACCTCATTCTGACTTGATTACATCCACAAAGATCCTATTTATGAATATGGTCACATTCACAGGTTCTAGGTAGACATGAATTTTAGGGGGGCACTATTCAACCCAGTACACCGTTGTAAACTGAAAAAAAATTTTTTTCTTGCTTTTTTAACTTTAAACTGACTTTTTTGGTAAATGTTATAAGCACATTAGTGTATTATCAAATTTATAACCCTGGAAATAGGATTTGGAAGTCAACTGTATATAATTGAAGCCATGGAGAGTCAATAAGATTGCCTGCAAAAGTTAGTAAGTGTAACATGAGAAGAAAAAAGGGCCAGAGTGGGCAGAGGAAGAGAAGCCTACAGAAGATACCGAGAAGGGATTATCAGAGGTACGAGGAGAATCAACAGTGTGATGATACAGAAACAAAGGGTATCAAAACCGCAGAGATGTAATGATAGGGATAGAAGAGAATCCACTGAACTTGACCCTAAGGAGGTCAGTGACCTTTCCTTTGGCGTTTTCTGCAGACTTGGGAGGGCAAATGCCAGAATGAAGGGCTTGAAGACTGAACAAGAGGTGGAAGTAGAGACAGTGAGCATGGTATATACCAGAGCTTTTCAAACATCTGTGGTGAAGCATCAGTTTCTTAATTTCCAATCTGTCATGGGCTGGCAACATGATATTTCTGTGCATGACTAGTATGCAGCTCATGCCAGTTGTGATGTACCCTGGGAGTTGGACAAAAACCAAACTGGCTTAGACTCTTCAACAAGACAAGTCCACTGATTATAGGCTTGGACGTCACAGCCGTGTCAAATTGCTATGAAAGTTCCTATATGCTTATTCACAATTCTGTATAGTAGCAGAGTCATAGACAATTCTTTCAAGTAGCTTATCTGTCGAGGAAGAGAGAGTAGTCAATACTTTAGGGGATCTTATAGGGTTGAGGGGAGGTTTCTACCAATATGATTTCTTGTAACTTTCTCCTAAAATTACTCCTGCTGCACAATCTTTTCAGCCCCTGAATAGGATCTCCTAAATCAAATAAAATAGTTAGAAGGCATTTAAATTAAAAGATTGTTGAATGAATGATCTTTCATGTGAACTGTGGAGGATCTAAGAGGTCCTGTGTTGCTAGATTTTACGGTAGAATACCCTGCCTCATTTATTCTCTGGATATTTATGTGTCTGTAGTCAAGATATTATAAGGAAGGCCCATAACCTGTTCACAGTCTTTGAATGTATTAAAGTGTTGCCCTCTCTTTTCAAAGATACTACTGATCTTTACTCAATAGGACATGTGCTTTTTAAAAAATATTTTGTTTCTGGTGAAAGGTTACACAGGAAATTAAGTTCTCATTTAACAGCTTCTATACATATTCTATACATATTGTTCAATGACATTTCTATACAAATTGTTCAATTACATTCTTCACAATATATCAGCATGTCGTTATTTCCATTTTGGTTGTTCTATTTCCATTAATCTAGCTTCCCTGTCCTCCCTAGGCATTTCATCTTTCGTCTAGGGTAAATGTCTAGACAATTATTTTGAGAAGCACAGTACTCACAGGTGATATTATTTATATTATGGGCCAATCTGTCATTTGGCTGAAAGGTAACCTCTGGGAATGGTTTGAGTTCCAAGTTTAAAGAGTATCTCAGGGCGATAGTCTCAGGGGTTCGTCTAGTCTCTACCTGTCCAGTAAATCTGGCCTTTTTTTTTTTTAAAGGAAGTTGCGTTTTGTTCTACATTTTTCTCCCATTCTATCTGGGACCATCTATTGAGTCCCTGGTCAGAATAGTCAGTAGTGGTAGCCAGCACCATCAAGTTGTTCTGGTCTCAAGATAGGTGATGTTATTATCTGTGTGGACTATTGGTTATGTAGACTACTTTTTCTTCTTTGAGTCTTTGGTTTCCTTCTTTCTCTTTAGCTCCGGATGAGTAGAGACCAATAGTTGTATCTTAGATGCCTGCTCACAAGCCTGTAAGACCCCGGACGCTACTCACCAAACTAGGATGTAGAACATTGTCCTTATGGACTATATTATGCCAGTTGACTGAGTTGCCCCATGAGACTATGATCCTAAGCCCTCAAGCTCAGTAGACCAATCCCATGAGGTGTTTGGTTGTGTCTTGTAAATGTCCATAACTGTGCTCCCTACGTGCTTTATTTTATACCTGAAAATATATGCAGCGCACATAAACATGTATATACATATGAGTAGGACACGTGCTTTGAGTTATTTTTTTTCAAAAGTGATAATGGATTTGCCTCTTGCTTTGCCTTCCCTTTACTCTTCAAGGGCATGCATTAACAAAAGACTAGACAGGTTTGGGGACATGCTGTGGCCACAGAAGAAAGAAAAATGACCTGACAGAGCACAAACATCAAGATGATATTTTAGCATAAAAGGACTCTGATTATTGATAAGTTTCTTCACGTTCTTGTTTCTGTGATTGAACTGATTTCTAAACACCCCTCTTATTTTCTCATCTAAAGTATCATTCCTAGCCCACTCAGTGAAACTCAGATCTACCTGCAAAAATGAGAATTCCAGTATAAAATGTGTGCAACATGAACAGGCACCAAAGAAAAGTGGACAATTTCAGTCATTCCTTTAGCAGACACTGAGTGCTTAGTGTGTATCAGACACAGCACTGGTGCTAAGAGTGCAACTTCCTTCTGGGTAGGTGTAAAACTCAAGTCCAGCCAATGTAGCAGGTAGCCTTCTGTGTTTAAGTATTCAGTGAGGCTTTTTTCCTGTGGCAGCTGGAAGGCTTTTCACAGTGCATACCACTCATGCAGCTAAAGTACATCCTACACTAGGTTGGGAGGTTTTTAACCTTAAGCCGACTTTGCTTAACAGGTTTAATAAAGCAGGAAAATTCCAGCTGTGTATATGTGTGTGGTTGTGGGGGTGGGGTGAAAAAGAGAGGTAATTAAATGAGAACTTTCAGTACTTTCTGGAAATGAGTAAGTGGTAGTTGAATTCATAGCTTAATCAATAAAAGTTACTATGGCTTTTTCCAAATCCTGGGGTAAGGAGGACCTTCTTTTTTGTTTTTAACAGCAATATATATACAACGAAACATACAACATTTCGTCAATTTCTACATGTACACTTCAGTGACACTGATTACATTCTTCAAGTTGTACAACCATTCTCACTATCTTTTTCCAATTTTTCCCACCGCCATTAACATACATTCAATGCATTCTAAGCAAAAACCTCTACTTTCCCCCTCCCTCCTGCCCCTAAGCCAAACCAAACCCATTGCCTTCAGTTGGATTCTAACTCATAGCGACCCTATAGGACAGAGTAGAACTGCCACATGGGGTTTCCAGGGAGCAGCTGGTGGATTCAAACTACCTACCTTTTAGTTAGCAGCTGAATGCTTAACCACTAAGCTGCCAGGGCTCCTGCCCCTAGTAACCATTAACTACTTACGACTTTTATTTATTTCATGTAAGTGATATCATACAGTATTTTCCCTTTTGTAACTGACTTATTTCAGTCAGTATAATTTCCTCTAGGTTCATCCATGTTGTAGCAAGCATCAGGACTTCATTCCTCTTAATGGCTGGGTAATATTCCAGTGTGTGTGTATATATATATAGACCACATTTTTTTTTAATCCATTCATCAGTTGATGAACATTTTAGTTGTTTCCACCTTTTGGCGTTGTGAATACTGTTGCAGTGAACGTTGAGGACCTTAACTCTTTAGCGATAAATCTCATTCTCCACCTGATCCTTGGCAAGGATCCACTTATTTCTCATAAAGACAAATTGTGATCTTACATGTCAAGTGATCAAGCTAGAGAAGTGTGGGGAGTATTAAATAAATAATGTCACTTTGGCAGAAAAGGCTATGTCCAAATTAGAGGTGTATTTTTTTAACTTATTTTCTTACATGCAGTTACAGAGTTCTTAAAGCACCTTCCATAAGTGTTTATTATATTACAAAAGATAACATGTACACTGGCAGGCAAAATTACATGGGAGAGCCCAGCATTTGGGGGAGGTGTGTCATCAGAATGTCTGCTCCTACTGTATACTAGCTGCACGATCTTGTGCAAGTTATTAACTTTTTCTGGGCCTCACGGTTCTCATCTGTAAGATGGAATAATACCAACTTTGTAGGATTATCAACGATAATAATAGCTAACATTTATTGAATACTTACTATGGGCACTGAATGTAGACTCTCATTTTATCCCCCTACTAGTGCTTCTCTATTTACAGATTAGAAAGCTGTACCTTAGAGGTTAAGAAACTTGCCTAGGATCACATGACTAAGAAAGTGGTAGACACAGGATCCAAACCCTGGCAGTCTGACTCCAGAGTCTTTCTTTTTCATTTTTAGTTTTAAAACAGCTTTATTGAGATATAATTCACATGCCATACAACTCACTCATTTAAAATGTGCAATGGATTTTAGTATATTCACAGGGTTGTGCAAACATTGCCACAACCTGATTTTAGAACATTTCATCTCTCTAAAAGAAACTCAGTATCCATTAGCAGTCACTCCATCCCCACCCCCTACTCCCAGCCGTACTTCCACCAATTTTTCTCTTGATTCGCCTCTTCTGGACATTTTATATAAGTGAAATTCTAAGATACATGGTCTTTTGTAACTGCTTTCTTTAACTTAGCATAATATTTTTCAAAGGAGCTCTGGTGGCACAGTGGTTAAGAGTTGCAGCTGCTAACCAAAAGGTTGGCAGTTCGAATCCACCAGATGCTCCTTGGAAACCCTATGCGGCAGTTCTACTCTGTCCTATAGGGGTTACTATGAGTCAGAATCATCCATGTTGTAGCATGTATCAGAACTTCATTCCTTTTTATTGCCAAATAACATCTCATTGTATGGATGTGCCACATTTTGTTTATCCTTTCATCAGTTGATGGGCATTTGGTTGTTTTTGCTTTTTTGGCTAAATAATGCTGCTATGGACAATTTTGTACAAGATTCTACATGGACGGGGAACATCTAGGTAATTGGCATAACATAGTTTATAAAGAAAATGTTCTACATTCCACTTTGGTGAATAGTGTCTGGGGTCTTAAAAGCTTGTGAGCAGATACATCTATTGGGCCCATCCCATCTGGAGCAAAGGAGAATGAAGAAAACCAAAGACAAAAGGAAAATATTAGCCCAAAGGACTAAAGGACCACATGAACCAGGGACTCCACCAGCTGAGAACAGAAGAACTAGATGGTGCCCGGCTACCACCAACAACCGCTCTGACAGGGATCGCAACAGAGAGTCCCAGATAGAGAGGGAGAAAAATGTAGAACAGAATTCAGATTCACTAAAAAAGACCAGACCTACTGATCTGACAGAGACTGGAGAAACCCCTGAAACTATGGCCCCCAGATATTCTGCTAACCCAGAACTGAAACCATTCCTGAAGTCCACTTTTCAGACAAAAATTAGACAGGGCTGTAAAACAAACAACACACGTGAGGAACATGCTTCTTAGTTGAATCAAATATATGAGATTAAATGGGCAACTCCTGTCCAAAAGCAAGACGAGAAGCAGGAAGGGACAGGAACTAAACAAATAGACAGAGAGAATCTGGGGTGGAAACGGGGAGTGTGCTGTCACATTGTGGGAATTGTAATCAATGTCACAAAACAATATGTGTATAAATTTTTTAATGAGAAATTAACTTGAGCTGTAAACTTTCACCTAAAGCACAATAAAAAATAAATAAATAAAAGATTTTGTGTGGACTTATAATTTCATTTCTCTTGAGTATATACCTAGGAGTGTAATTGCTGGGTCATATGGTAACTATGGAGCTGTGGTGGCACAGTGGTTAAGAGCTACGGCTGCTAATCAAAAGGTCAGCAGTTCAAATCCACCAACCGCTACTTGGAAACCCTAGGGGGCAGTTCTGCTCAGTCCTATAGGGTTGCTATGAGTCAATGGCAATGGGTTATAGTAACAATGTTTAACTTTTTGAGGAGATTCTTTTTAATTTTATTGTGTAAAATATATATAACAAAAATTTGCCATTTTAGCCATTTTTAAGTATACAATTCAGTAACATTAATTATATTCACCATGTTGTGCAGTCATTACCACTATCTCCAAAAGTTTTTTTATCAGTTCATACAGAAACTCAATATCCATTAAGCAATAATTCCCCTCTCTCCTTAGCCCCTGAAAACCACTGATAAACTTTTGTCTCTATGCATTTACTTACTCTAGATATTTCATATAAGTGATCATATAATATTTGCCCTTTTGTATCTGACTTATTTCACTCAGCATGTTTTCAGGGTTCATCCATGTTGTAGCATGCATCAGAACTTTGTTTCTCTTTATGGCTGAGTAATATTCCATTGTGTGTATATACCACATTTTGTTCATCTGTTCATCTGTTGATGGACACTTGGGTTGTTTCTACCTTTTGGCTATTGTGAATAGTGCTGCAATGAACATTGGTGTACATGTGTCTGTTTGCATTACTGCTTTTGAGTTTCTTGGGTATATAGCTAGAAGTGGAATTGCTGGGTCATATGGTAATTCAAAGAAGACCTCATGGTTTAATGGTTAAGAGCTTGGCTGCTAACCGAAAGGTAGGTGGTTTGAACCTACCAGTTGCTCTGCAGGAGAAAAGACCTGGCAATATGCTCCCAACCCACCAGCCACTTCGTGGGAGAAAAGACCCCACGTGATCTGCTCCTGTAAAAATTACAGCCTAGGAAACCCTGTCGGGCAGTCCTACTCTGTCACATGGCGTTACTATGAGTTGGAATCAACTCCACAGCGCACAACAACATGATAATTTTTTTTTAATTGTGCAAATTTTCAAAGTCAAAAAACAAATACAGAGTAGAGTACTGGTATATCCTTCATCTAGATTGATTGTTACCGTTTTGCCAGATGTATTTTCTCTCTTTCTTTCTTTGATTTCATTTGTTAACGTCAGCCCTCTTAGCTACGACTTTACGTTGATCCTCAATTAAATGAGAGAAATAGATAAAATAGTATAATGCCTGGCCATTAATAGCTATTCAATACATGTTAATTCCCTCCTTTCCTCTTTTCCCCAAATACTTAGAAATGTTATGTAGGATCTGAGGCTGCAAGCTCTACATCAAGATAAGAGATGTGAGATCTAAATAAAGATTCATGGACCTCACTTTCTGCAGTGAGTTCCTGGGCCACGGTCATTGGAACCAAGTAGGTGACCATCCAAACTGTGGTGATCCAACTGTCCAACTTCTGGTCGATTTTATTAGAGTGATAAATGTGAGGAACAAACTGTCACAACTTTTTTTTTTACAGTAGGTAGGGACTTCAGCTCTCACAATATGCAAACAAGCCTATTCTAAAGCAGAATAAGAAATCCCATATACTAATGCAGGCTTTCTGATATTCCCAGACTTAGTGTGTGGAGAGAGGACTTGACCATGTGAGTGGACATGTGGAAGGAGCTGTGAAAGAAAACCGAGCAAAGCTGAAGTTTTACCAAAAATGCCAACAGAAAGGGTCAGTTTCTTCCTAGACAGTGATCTAAAACAGGTGAAAAGTAGGATGACACATGACCCTACCTATTACTGGTTTATTTAGAAGAATCAATCTTCACATTGGATCTTTGGGAGCTCCAGAATAATTTTCACCCAGTGGAATTAGCATGCATCCCAAGAAGCTATTGGACTTACTGGAGTGTTTATGAATTCCAGACCTGCCAACCATGATTTTCAGGCAGCTAATCCTTAGCAGCCACTTCTTATTCAGGATGACCCTGTAGCAGAGGTTTTCTCCCCCATTGCTCAGAAAAATCCAGAGAGATTGTGACTACTCTTGGTCTTTCGGACCCCCAGTTCTGCTGCCTGAATCCCACTGGGCCCAGACCAGAGATTCTGAGCCCTGGCTGTGCATCAGAGAGAGTTTAGAGCTTTTCAAAAAATACTGACTTTAGATCTCTTGTAGTTGGATCCAGTCACCAGTGTTTCTAAAATCTTAATAACTATGTAATATGTGAATGTTGGGTAAAATGCACAGCCAGAGTTGAGAACAGTCAGAATTGTTCAGTGTAGTTTTGTTTTCCGCCTTTTACTTAACATTATATACAAATATATATATTGCATTTAGGCAAAAGATATATATGCAGAGAAAAAGGTTGAAAGACTATGTTACTGATAATTTCCTTTGGTAGATGGGATTTCAAGGGAATTTTATTTTCTTCTCCAGACTTTCTGTATTTTCCAATTTTTAATATAATGAACATGTATGTTTTTATAATTAGGAGGCAGTTGTAATTAAGACCATAAACTTTAGTTTTAACTAAATCTGAGTTCCAATCCCAGTTCTGCCTCTGCTGCCTATTAGCTGAGTGACCTGGGCAAGTTACTTAACTTTCCCTAAGGCTCAGATGAAGCCCTGGTGGTGCAGTGGTTAAGAGCTACAGTGAGCTACGGCTGCTAACCAAAAGGTCTGCAGTTGAATCCACCAATGCTCCTTGGAAACCATAAGAGGGCAGTTCTACTCCATCCTATAGTGTCAATATGAGTCAGAATCGACTCCATGCAATGGGTTTGGTTTTGGTATAAGGCTCAGAATAGTAATACCTACCCACAAGGTTGTTGAAGAAACAAATGATATAATGCACAAAAATCACTTAGCACAGGTCTGGCATATCACTAAATAGTTCTTGTTATAGATTTTGATCTGATAAAAATGTTATTTTAAAAAATCTTTTTAAAGTTTTTTCTTGGAAAAAAATCCATGTCTAGTTTCAATTATATTTTCAAAAAGAAAAGAAAAAGGGTTTAAAGTCTACTTAGAATGTTGTAAAAGTAAAGACTTAGTGGACCTGGAGGATCAGCAAGATAATTTAAGTTCAGGAAATTAATTCCTGAGTCAGTTTCCAAAAAAAGCCCCCTAAGGTTGTCAGTTTAAACACACTTGAAAAAGTAAGCCCTGAATTGATTCATACTCACACTAAAGTGCAGATGCTTCAGGAGTGCCCCTCAGTAGCTTTTAATAGCGTGAATGGGAGCAGGAAATAATTTAGTCAAACTATTTGACTTGACTTGTGTAAAAAACGTAGTGGCCAGTATTAGAATCCCAGATAACCCTCTACTTGATGGACACAGACTTAGAGGACCTCAGCTTCTCCATATAGCAAATTTGTTCCACAATTTGGTTGTTAATTTTGTAAACTACCCAGAATTTTCATGTCATGTTCCAGTCAGGGTAGTGAGGAGTCAGGTAACAATTGTTAGATTTTCTCCAATGGGAAGACCTGATTTGAATCCCAGCTCCACTACTTACCAGCTTTGTGACTTTTAATTAAAACTTAACCACTCTTGACTGTCGTTTTCTCATCTGTAAATGGGGATAATAATTCCTACCTCACTGGGAGGCTGTGAAGATGCGATGAGATGATGTATGTGAAAGCCTAGAACAGAGCCTGACAGCTGGCAGGATCAGTGTGTTACTTCCCCCCTCCCAGGACAGCCTACTTCGAGAGACAAAACCAAGCAAACCATGCCTGTATCTGAGCAGTGAGAGCTGCCAGCCCATTTCCATCATGAGGCGTATGTTCAGTGACTAGGGCTCTGTACCAAGCGGTGGAGGCGTTTCAGAGAGGGGACAGACGCATCCTCTGCCTTCAGGAAGCAGCATTGCAAGCCAGCCCTTCTTCATCCATTAGAACAATTTAAACTGTTAATGGAGGTTGTAAATAGACAATGATCACATCTGCTTTCTTGAATGACTATACCTCCGAAGTTTCTAAATATAAACTTAAACCATAATACTCCTTGCACACGCATAGACACACACACAGTCCTTTAATCAGAAGAGTGGTGTTCTCCCACCAGTCACAGCTTTTTCTTTTTGAAAAATTCCAAATATACAGAAATGTTGCAAGTAGTACAACGAATACCTGTATACCATTCATTTAGATTTATTATTAAATTTTGCTACATTTCCTTTCTCACTCTCTCATTTCTTGCTGAACCATTTAAGAGTTAATTACAGACATTGCGACACTTCACCCCTAAATACTTCAGCATGTATCTTCTAAGAACAAGGTCATTCCTCCTATATAATCATAAAATAATTCTCACTCAGGAAATTTATCAAAAACCTGTTGTCGTCGAGTGATTCCAACTCATAGTGACCCTATAGTATTATCTAATATACAGCCCATATTAAAATGTTCCTGATTGTCCAAGTAATAGTTGTAGTTTTTTAAAAATCCAGGCTCCAAAAAGAAAAAAAACTACACATTGCATTTAATCGTCATGTCTCTCCCAGTCACCCTTGAAATCCAGCCCTTCCCGCTTTGGAGCTAGAGCTTTTGTTTCTTTATTGATTTTTATTTGCATACAACGGGTCTCATAACTAAACATAGGTCCCCAGCAATTTTTCATCTTCATTTTTTTGTATTTACTTTTTAAGGTGGCTTGTACTGAATATAATCCCATTGTTTTTCAGTTTTTAGCTTTAAACAACATTTAAATAGAATAATAAATGTTAACATCATACACAGAGTGACAGATCTGGGCAGGGAAGGAATGGAACATTCATCTTGGGGCACCTTCAATTCAAATGCCATGAGAGGGCCAAGTCTGAACTCTGGGAGACTTCCAGGCCAGAGGAGAAGCAGCAGGACATGCTTGAAATCCAGCAGAACCAGGCAGGTGGGGTGTCCTAAGAGGCAAGGAAGGAGCAGTGTGCACAGGTAATGAGAAAGAAACAATGACTCTGAGCTGCTTATAGTTTTAGCTCAAGGTGCAAATTAGTTCTCAAAGACTGGGCCAGGAGAGGAGCCCTGGGGCCCAGAGCTGTGACAGCTGTAGTCAGATCAGGTAACCTTCTGGAGGAGTAGGGTGGGGGCCAGGCAGGAGGTGCGAAGTCCCAAGCCTCACATCTCCTGAGGCAAGACTCCTTCAGGTAAAGAAACTGGAGCAGGCACTAGGACCTGTGGGGGAAACAAATTAAAAATCCAAAAATACTAATCAGGAAGAGAAGTTGCTGAGGAGATTATAAAGGGACAAGCTGCGGGACAAAAGCCAATTCAGTTGGGATGACCAGGGAACAAGTGGAAAGAATCTGTGTCCTTGACAACACTCAGCAACTGAAGAGCAAGTGAATTAGCCAACTCTAAAACTGCCCCACCTTTGGACTTCTCGTTACATAAAATAATAAATTTCCTTACTATTGGAAAAAAAAAAAAACAAGTGGCAACTTAAATCAGTGAACTAAGAAACTCCTCAAAAAGAAAAAATTACCCCAAGATGCTTAAGAGTCATGAGAATGAAGTAAAAATATCAAATGGGTGACCATCACAGTCATGATGACTGCAGCAAATCCACTCAACATGCTAAACAGATCTTAGACATATCATTACATTTAAAAGTTTGTGAAAAACAAGCATATCAACCAGTAACCCAGTGATTAAAAGGATCAGAGAGAAAAGCAGAAGGGTAGGCAAAAGGAAAATCTGCTGTGTAGCCCCTCAGTTTCTTAAGGGAAGATAAGACACATTATAGATATACATATATGCGTGTGTGTGTATGTATGTATGTGTATGTATATTGTAGGTGCCTTCGAGTCAATTCTGACTCATAGCGACCCTATGTGACAGAGTAGAACTGCCGCATAGGGTTTTCTAGGCTGTAATCTTTATGGGAGCAGATTGCCAGGTCTTTCTCCCTTGGAGCTGCTGGGTGGTTCAAACTGCCATCCTTTCAGTTAGCAGCCAAACACTTAACCATTGTGTCACCAGGGCTCCTATGTGTATGTGTATGTGTGCATATACTGTACATGTATATCATACCCATACACAGTTTGCCCCACTGAGGAGCCACTGAGGAATATATGGGCATTCCTGATTATTCAGGTTGTCTGAGCAAAGTAGGGTACCAACTGCTAAAGGTTCAAAAGAGGTTTGAGGTGCTTTTGCCACCTAACGAGGGAATTTTTGCCAGGATAACTAGAATAAGTGGAGCTTTCATAACGCACCAGTTTTATTAAGCTTTCAAAGCAGTGTGAGCAAGAGGAGGGGAAGTGTTGTGACATTGTTCCTATTGTTGTGCTTCTCTGTGGTACGCTCTCCTCACCAGATACTGAATCATCAGTGTGAGATTATTAAACACTTATTCACGTCTAAGAAATTAACCCCACAGCACTTCAGTTCACCAGTACAAATCTCATTTTAGAGTTGTTCACAGGACGAGGAATAAATTTAACAGGCTCTAGTTTGCAAATGGAACCCTAAAATTCTTTTTTCCTTCAATTCATTATCAAAAAGGTCTGTGCTGGAGTTATGAAGAAGGAAAGGAAAGCGTATTTCACCCTGAGTAACTGTATAAATGAAACCTCTGTGTTTCTGTTAGACTGTAGTTATCGATCACTTCTTTCCTGTTCCTCAAATCCCCCAATTCTTAATGAGTGGTGAAGGAGGGGATTCCAACAGCTGCAAATTTCCAGCATAGTATTCCCTAAATGCTGTCAAACGACTAGGAATGAAGTTTTGGTGACTCTAGACGATTTATTCAGTCAGTCATCGTTCCACTGGGGGAAACTATAAGAGGCTTTTGTTTGTGTTTCTGTGTGTAGGGTGTGAGAGACAAAGAGAAGAAAATAACCATATAATAAAACCTTAGTCCTCTTTTTCCTCTCTCAAAAGAGGTCTTCATCTTCAAATTATTATAAATATAAAAATAGAATATATACTGTATCGTGGCTCTTTCTATATTTTTTCATATTTGTCTGGAAAAGTTGTTTTTCTTCCTTTATTAAAAAAATGAGTAATGCACCAGTACATGCACGAGTACATTCTAATCATAAACTATTCAAACAATTCAAGAAGTATATAGAGTAAAAAAACAAAGTTTCCCTTCCCTGTCTTTGCCAAAACCGCCTGTCCCCCTCCCAGCCCCTACAAAAAAGTTCTGGGTTTTTTTCAAACCTCTGTTACCTGGGTTTGGGGCAGTTTTATAACTACAGGAGGCATATTGCAAGCAACAGGCAAATTCCAAAATACAGAAAAATAAAAAAGCAGGAATCACTGAAAATGAACCCAACAGTGTAGTGCAGTCCCAGAAAATGCCAAGGAAATTATGGCAAAGCATCTGAATACAGGGCAGGTTTGTTGTTGTGTGCCATTGAGTCAATTCCAACTCATAGTGACCCTATGTGACAGAGTAGAACTGCCCCATAGTGTTACCAAGAAGCGGCTAGTGGATTTGAACTACCGACCTTTTGGTTAGCAGCGTGAGCTCTTAACCACTATGCCGCTAGGGCTCCAGATCAGGGTAGCTCCCCTCAAAAAAAAAAAAGGGGGGGGGCACAAAGAGCCAGAAATATCTGGGTTTGCGTCTACTGCTGGGTGTCCTTGGGAAACTTTAGTTTTTTCCAGCCACAACGTAGGCATGATAATAGCAACATGAAATGAGATCATGTATGCAAAGCACCTAGCAAGTGCCTGATGGGCTGTATGCTAGGTCTTCTTAAACAAATGTTAGTTTTCCTCCTGCCTCCAGAGGAACTTTTCTGCATCTAAAGCTTGAATCTGTTCATTCCTGGTGAAGTTCTAGTCATGTCTGAATGTTTGCAGGGAGAATGATAACCCTATTTTGCGCACTGTTTATAAAAGGAGAAAAAGCATGCTTTGCTTTCCTATCAGGCTGTGCTCAGAGCATGTCAGTGTTATGCAGGGCTGTTCGTTAAAGGCTGATGCAGAAAAAGTTCTGCACTGCATTTGGGTTCAGGTACTGCATCTGGGTTCAGGCAAGAGTGCTCAGGATTAACAAATTCTAATGATGGTGGGTATGTTATCTCCTGGAATCCTGTATCGCTAAGTGACTGATTCAAAGAACAAGCTGAATAATTGGGAACACTGTTGCAAGACCACTGGATTTGTTTTAACTTATGCATGTTATATTAGTTAACACGGCTATTTGGGAGTTCAGAAGATTCAGTGCAATGACTCATCCATTTTTGCCACCAAGAAAACTATTTTGCAATCATCCAACAATCAAGCTCATAATAAGGTGAAAGTATCTTGTGGGACCACCACCCATCTTTCTGTTTGTCATACTGTGGTGACTTGTGTGTTGTTATGATGTTGGAAGCTATGCCACCAGTATTTTAAATACCAGCAGGGTTATCTATGGTGGACAGGTTACAGCAGAGCTTCCAGACAAGGTCACACAGGGGAGAAAGGCCTGGTGATCTACTGCTGAAAATTAGCCAGTGAAGACCCTATGAGTCGCAGAATATTGTTTGAGACTTTGACTCACTTACTTTGGACAAGTCATCAGGAGAGACTGATTGCTGAAGAAGAACATCATGTTTAATAAAGTGGAGGGCCAGCAAAAGCAATGGAAACCCTCAGTGAGATGAATCGACTATATATAGCCACAACAATGGACCCAAACATACTGACGATCATGAGATGACTCAGGACCGGGCAACATTTCATTCTGTTATACACAGGGTCACAGGAGTCAGAGCCAACTCGATGGCACCACCAACAACAGATCTTGTGGGAGGTAAAAGAATCAAGATTAAGGCAGAGACCAGTGACTTCTAGAGGGATCCACTGCGTTTTCCGCAGTCTGTAAAGCCTTGAGTGCCCTCTACTGGTTATCTTTCCAGAAAGCCATGCAGCAAATGATTTCACAGAGGACTCAAATTTTGAAATAACACCACAGATTTAACCCTTTGTCTCCTGTAATTACCATATCAAGTGACCGTCTTCTGAAGACTTGTCATCTGAAAGAGCAACGGCCTTTTTTTAGGGGGAGAGGGGGTTGTACAAATTGACTCCTTAGAAGTCTGTCCAAGATACCGTTTTGAATCTGATCAATTATGTCTGCTGGGTCCAAGTTCTAAAGTAATCAGCATTTGAGAAGAATAATTAAATAGAATATAGTGGCCCCCAAAAAACATTTAACCAAGTTTTACATTTTGAAAACATATCCTGTTGAAGGGTACACAGGACCTCTCTGTACTAGTTTTGCAACTTTCTGTGTCTATGATTATTTCAAAACAAAAAGTTAAAAAAAAAAAAAAGAACTCATGACTTTATTTTGTGCCTTTAACTCCCTTAAATCTTTCTTTGAGCTTGTTGAACCATAAATAAAAGAAATGCCAAGACAAACATAGAAAAGTATGCATCATTTGAAATTTGTATTTTCTATTATTTTTCTTTCTCTGCTTCTTTCTGGTGGCTAGTAGGCCTTCCTGCTAGTCCTCCAAAGATCTCCAAGAACCTAGCAAGAATGAGTGTTCACACCTGTCTACTATCAGAGCTAACAGAGACTTCTGTGAACTAGCTTGCTGTTTTTCACACATATTTTTTAAAAGCAGAATCTTTAACTTCTAATGAAATGTCAGCTAGAATCCACTTATATTTTCATCCATTCATTTTTTTTATTCCACAGTTACCGAGCACCTATTAAGTGCTACACACTGTCTATATGCCACGAATATGTGTCGCCTCTACCAGATAGGGGTCTAAAATGTGGTCACACTCCCTTTAACATTAAAACTAAACAATTCTGAATGTCCCCTCCCCCCATCCAGGAGCATATCTCTTTTGTCCTCCCCAGAATTCCTCTCTGTAATAAGCACATGAACCTGAGGGCAGACCCAGGCTGGGACTCAGTCCTCTTCTTGACTTGCCTACTGACCCCTGCTGGGAGGGCAGGAACTCAGATTTGGACTGATTGTCATCCATTCCTCCTCCCACCTGTTACGGATTGAATTGTGTCCCCCCAAAATGTTTGTCAAATTGAGTAGGCCATGATTCCCAGTACTGTGTGGCTGTCTACCATTTTGTGATCTGATGTAATTATCCTATGTGTTGTGAATCCTAAACTCTATGACATTAAGGGGCAAGATTAGAAGTAGTTATGTTAATGAGGCAGGACTCAATCTACAGGATTAGGTTGTATTTTGAGCCAATCTCTTTTGAGATATAAAAGAGAGAAGTGAGCAGAGAGGAGAGGGACCTTCTATGACCAAGAAAAAAGCACCAGGAGTGGAGCATGCCCTTTGGACCTGGGGTCCCTGCACTGAGAAGCTCCTAGACCAGGGGAAGATTGATGACAAGGACCTTCCACCAGAACTGACACACAAAGAAAGCCTTCCCCTGGACCTGGCACCCTGAATTTGGACTTTAGCTTCCTAGACTGTGAGAGAATAAACTTCTGTTTCTTAAAGCCATCCACTTGTGGTATTTCTGCTATAGCAGCACTAGGTAACTAAGACACCACCCGACCCACCATTTCCCTGGATTGTCCCACCTCCACCACCACAGATACCTGCAATGGGTCCTAGAAGAGGGAGGAAGGATGTTCTCCCCCTCCCCATCTCAGTGTTATGCACACAAAAGGCAAAAAGTCACAAACTGCTGTTTTTTAATAAAAAAAAATATGTATTTGTTGGGTGAAAACATACATCAATTCAACAGTTTCTACATGTACAATTCAGTGACATTGATTATATTCTTCAAGTTGTACAATCATTCTCACTATTCTTTTCCAAATTATCCCACAATCATTAACATAAACTCACTACCCCATAAGCTTCTCATCTAATCTTGAGAGTTGCTGTTGTCAGTTTGATGATATATAGATAATTCTTCAAAAGAGTACAATGCTCAAGGCAGATATTCTTTACTAATTAAGCTAAACTATTGTTGGGTTAAAGATGACTTCAGGGGACATTTTTGGTTTAAAGGTTAAGGTTTAACAAAATAACAAATGCTGGAAAGGTTGTGGAGAGATTGGAACACTTACACACTGTTGGTGGGAATGTAAAATGATTCAACCACTTTGGAAATCAATTTGACACTTCCTTAAAAAGCTAGAAATAGAAGTACCATATGATCCAGCTATCCCTCTCATTGGAATACATCCTAGAGAAATAAAAGCCATCACACGAGTATGCACACCCACGTTCATTGCAGCAGTGTCCACAATAGCAAAAAGATGGAAACAACCTAGGTATCCATCAACAGATGAATGGATAAAAAAATTATGGTATACCCACACAGTGGAATACTACCCAACGATAAAGAACAGCGAGGAAGCCGTGAAACATAACATGGAGGAATCTGGAGGGCATTATGCTGAGTGAATTTAGCCCGTCACGGAAGGACAAATACTGTACAAGACCACTATTATAAGAACTCAAGAAAAGGTTTAAACACAAAAGAAAACATTCTTTGATGGTTATGAGGGTATGGAGGGAGGGTGAGGGTTATTTACTAACTAGATGGTAGATAAGAATTATCTTAGGTGAAGGGAAGGACAGCAAACACTACAGGCGAAGTCAGCACAACTGGACTAAACCAAAGCTAAGATGTTTCCTGAATACAGTCAAACACTTCTAGGGACAGAGTAGCAGGGGTAGGGGTCTGGGGACCATGGTTTCAGGGGACATCTAGGTCAATTGGCATAACAATTAAGCTTATTAAGAAAATGTTCTGCATCCTACTTTGGTGAGTGGCATCTAGGGTCTTGAAAGCTTGCAAGCGGCCATCTAAGATGCATCAATTGGTCCCAACCATCTGGAGTAAAGGAGAATGAAGAACACCAAAGACACAAGGAAAGCAGCAGCCCAAGAGACAGAAAGGGCCACATAAACCAGAGGCTTCATCAGCCTGAGACCAGAACTAGATGGTGCCTGGCTACCACCAATGACTGCCCTGACAGGGAACACAACAGAAAGTCCCTGATGGAGCATGAGAAAGGTGGGGTGCAGAACTCAAATTCTAGTAAGAAGACCAGACTTGATGGTCTGACTGAGACTGGAGGAACCCCGGAAAACATGGCCCCTGGATTCTCTAGCCAGGCCAGAAATAAAACAATTTCCAGGGCCAACTCTTCAGGCAAGGATTGAACTGGACTGTGGGACATAAAGTGATACTCATGAAGAGTGTGTCTCTTAGCTCAGGTAGATACAAGAGACTAAATGGGCAGCTTCTGTCTGGAGGTGAGATGGGAAGGCAAAGAGGATTAGGAGTTGGTTGAATGGACATGGGGAATCAGGGGTGGAAAGGAGGAGTGTGCTTTCACAGTATGGGGAGAGCAATTAGGGTCACATAACAATATATGTGTAAATTTTTGTATGGGAGACTAACTTGAAATGTAAACTTCATTTAAACTACAACAATAAAAGATGGTTGCTCTGAAAAAAAAAAGGTTAAGGTTTAAAAATTATCTCAGGGCAATATATTTGGGGGTTCTTCCAGAAAGTCTGGATTCCACGAGAATTTGAAATTCTGTACCACATTTTGCCACCTTTTGATCAGGATTCTTCTGTAGAATCTTTGCTCAAAACATTCAGTAATGGTAGCTGGGCACCACCCACTTCTTTTGGCCCAAACTACTTTTTAATCACACACACGCACACGCACACTCACACAGTCCACAATCCACCTTCCCCTAGAGAACTGACAGATAGAATACCCAGTCTTGCATCCATGACTTCAGAAATCTCCAAAACAAAGGTCTGGGCTATTTAGTTACATCTATAGTATCTTGTTACAGGCAAACCCCAGGTTACAAAAAAGATCCATTCCTAACTCTTGTCTTTAAGTCCAATTTGTAGGTAAGTCAGAACAGTTACATACAGCTCTTATTTAGCATCAGTCAAATGTTTGTCTTTGTATATAGGATATATTTTACCTTTCTATGCATATAAAACACTTAAAAAACACTTTCAGATCATTGAATGTTTTCATGAGCGTCACAAAGTAGTGTGTGCATTCGGTATTACGAACCTTTGTATTTAACTCAAATTTTTCATATAATAGGCTTTATGGCAGTCCATTCTTAAGTATGAGTTGTCCATTAGTCCTGTGTTTGCAACCCGAGGACTGCATGTATATATAAAACAGATACCCACAGAGCCAGCCTGGTTGAAGTAGCACTGAGGATCCACCTCTTTCCTCCTGTCTTTTTCTGCATCTCTCCCCTTCCAGGTTGGTGGACACTGAGGTACCCCTGTGAAACTGTAGGGTTTTATGCAATACAGACTGAAAGCCACTGATCTACTTAAAAACCCTCATTTTGTATATGAGAAAAATGAGGCCCAGAGATGTAAATAGCTGATCTGGGACTCAAACTGAGATTTCCTGGCTTCAAGCCCCTTGTTCCTTCAGTTCATTTGTTTTTACTCTTTTATGTCTTTGAAGATTTATTGCCCTCTGCTCCATTCCCTCTGAGCCTAACCTTAGGTGGTGATAACTTGAAAAGCAATCTCATAAACTAATTTATAATTGGATGGTTATGGCTGATAATAGCTTGATAAATTGCTTCTACCAAGGTGTATCTGTCAAGGGTCCCAGGGGGAAACAGATGGCACACTCAAATTAGGGTAGTTCCAGAAGGGTTTAATAAAGGGACTATTTACACAAGTGCACGCAGTGTGTAGGGAGACCACAAGAAATAGCTGCATCAGGGCTGTTACCACCTAGGCCTGTCTGAAAGGATGACGCAAGGAAGCTGTTTATCCAGAGTCATGGAGAGAGGTTACCTTGAGAGGAGCTGTGACTTTCTAAGAACCCAGCCAGCCCGAGGAAACCACCCTCACTGTCCTCTCTTCCTCTGTTCTCTGCCAACTGAAAGCCGAAGTATTGAACTAATCCACAAAGATCAGTCCCCTGGGATGCAGAACAGGGTGAAAGGGTAAAGAGGGGAGCTGAAGGGCAAGTGGAATATATCCATCACACTAGGTTATATGTAATTTAGTAAGGGACTCCTGGAGTCAAAATGCATTAATAAAATGAGTCATCTAACAGTGGTATATCCAGTTCTGTGGAAAAGCAAAGGGAAAGCTGTCTTTGGGAGGGAGATTTCCCAAGTGCCCTCAAATCATACCACACAGCTTATCCTGGGTGAGAGGGTATGTTACTGTGACCTGTGCTTTATATTTCTTGGACACCACATTTTCCATCTAGAGATTTTAAAATGGAAGGTCCACACAGGTGGCTGGGAAATCCTTCAGAGTACTACCTACGCAAAGAGGGAAAGCCATGCTTAGAGGAGTCAAAGCCATAATAGAGGCTGGAGACATGCATCGGTTCCAAGGCAAGACTCTGGAGGCCTATGAGAAGAAGCACAAGTGGCCCAGAGGCTCATGAAAGACAAGATATGGTGCGACATACAGATCAGCACAGGTCTGCAGAGAAAATGGGAGTGGAGAGTTGGGAGAGGTATAAGTCAAATGCCCCCCCTTTTTTATTTTATTATTATTTTTTTTACTGTTGTAGTTTAAGTGAAAGTTTACATTTCAAGCTAGTCTTTTATACAAAAATTTATACATACATTGTTATGTGACCCTAATTGCTCTCCCTATACTGTGACAGCACACTCCTCCTTTCCATGCTTGATTTCCCATGTTCATTCAACCAGCTTCTAACCCTCTCTCCCTTCTCATCTCACCTCCAGACAGAAGCCGCCTGTTTAGTCTCATGTATCTACTTGAGCTAAGAAGCACACTCTTCATGAGTATCATTTTATGTCCCACAGTCCAGTTCCATCCTTGTCTGAAGAGCTGGCCTCAGAAATTGTTTCATTTCTGGGCTGATAGAGAATCCAGGGGCTATGCTTTCCTGGGTTCCTCCAGTCTCAGTCAGACTGTTAAGTCTGGTCTTTTTACTAGAATTTGAATTCTGCATCCTAGCTGCTCCATCAGGGACTCTCTGTTGTGTTCTCTTTCAAGGCAGTCACTGGTGGTAGCCGGGCACCATCAACTTCTTCTGGTCTCAGGCTGATGAAGCCTCTGGTTTATGTGGCCCTTTCTGTCTCTTGGGCTGCTGCTTTCCTTGTGTCTTTGGTGTTCTTCATTCTCCTTTACTCCAGATGGTTGGGACCAATTGATGCATCTTAGATGGCCGCTTGCAAGCTTTCAAGACCCTAGATGCCACTCACCAAAGTAGGATGCAGAACATTTTCTTGATAAGCTTTGTTATGCCAATTGACCTAGATGTCCCCTGAAACCATGGTCCCCAGACCCCCCACCACTGCTACTCTGTCCCTAGAAGTGTTTGATTGTATTCAGGAAACTTCTTAGCTTTGGTTTAGTCCAGTTGTGCTGACTTCCCCTGTAGTGCGTGCTGTCCCTCCCTTCACCTAAGATAATTCTTATCTACTATCTAGTTAGTAAATAATCCTCACCTTCCCTCCATACCCTTGTAACCATCAAAGAATGTTTTCTTCTGTGTTTAAACCTTTTCTTGAGTTCTTATAATAGTGGTCTTATACAATATCTGTCTTTCTGTGACAGACTAAATTCACTTAGCATAATGCCTTCCAGATTCCTCCATGTAATAAGATGTTTCACAGCTTCCTAGTTGTTCTTTATCATTGGGTATTATTCCACTGTGTGGATATACCATAATTTGTTTATCCATTGATCTGTTGATGGGCACCCAGGTTGTTTCCATCTTTTTGCTACTGTGGACACTGCTGCAATGAACGTGGGTGTGCATACTCGTGTGACAGCTGTTATTTCTCTAGGATGCATTCCAGTGAGTGGGATAGCTGGATCACATGGTACTTCTAGCTTTTTAAGGAAGTGTCAAATCGATTTCCAAAGTAGTTGTACCATTTTACATTCCCACCAACAGTGTGTAAGTGGTCCAATCTCTCCACAACCCCTCTAGCATTTATTATTTTGTGTTTTTTGGATTAATGCTAGCTTTGTTGGGGTGAGATGATATCTCACTGTAGTTTTGATCTGCATTTCTCTAATTGCTAATGATCGTGAGCATTTCTTCATGTGGCTGTTAGCTGCCTGAATATCTTCTTTGGCGAAGTGCCTGTTCATATCCTTTGCCCATGTTTTAATTGGGTTATTTGTCTTTGCGTGGTTGAGGTTTTGCAGTATCTTGTAGATTTTAGAGATTAGTGGCTGATCGGATTTGTCGTAGCCAAAATTTTTTTCCCAGTCTGTAGGTTGTCATTTTACTCTTTTGCTGAAGTCTTTTGATGGGCATAAATGTTTGATTTTTAGGAGCTCCCAGTAATCGTCTTTCTGGTGCTTGTGCATTGATACTTATGGTTCGTATTATGTTTACGCCATGTATTAGGGCTCCTAGCATTGTCCCTAGTTTTTCTTCCATGATCTTTATCATTTTTTATTTTATATTTAAGTCTTTAATCCGTTTTGAGTTAGTTTTTGTGCATGGTGTGAGGTATGGGTCTTGTTTCAGTTTTTTGCAGATGGATATCCAGTTATGCCAGCACCATTTGTTAAAGAGACTGTCTTTTCCCCAATTAATGGATTTTGGGCCTTTGTCAAATATCAGCTGCTCATTGGTGGGTGAATTTATGTCTGGATTCTCAATTCTGTTCCATTGGTTTATGTATCTGTTGTTGTACCAGTACCAGAAAATGCCCCCTTTTTACAGTAAATCACAACGGTACTTTTGGTTCCAGCTTTCTATTATGGCCATATTTCCCACCATTCTTGTGCCCTATGCTTTAATCAGGATGCTGTATAGCCCATTCTCATCCCTCAGCTTCTTTCTCCCATGTTTCTGATAATGTGTTCTATCAGCCTGTAATGTACTGTCAGGGCAACTCCCTCTGCTCATATTTTACTTATCTTTATAGAACTGAACTCAACTGCTTTTTCTTCCAAAAAGTTTTTCTTTTCTCCATAGAAGAAGAGCAGGTACCTTCAAGGAAAAGGTGGAAAAAAATAGAGGATACAAATCAGCAGGCAGTGAGAGGTAAGAAGGTGTCCTTCTACATTGTGAAAGGACCATGAATATCCTGCTAGACTGCCACCCGTTGTATGAAAAGCAGCTGGAAGAAACGCTACATGGCCTGAGGCATGCTTTGATCTATTATTGATATTGGATGCAGAGAAATACCACCTCAAAATCTTGTAGGGATTGTTCATGGCTTTCAGCTTCCAGTGTTGATGGTGAGGCGTTCTATCTTACTCGGTTCCTGGTCCTTTGTATACAACCTATTTCTCCATTCTGGGAAATTTTAGAATCTTCTCTTCATCCTGGTGTTCTGAAATTTTGTGACGATGTGCCTCGTATGGGTCATTTTTCATTTATTATTATAGATACTCAGTAGGCCCACATCCTTTAGTTAGATGTTGCACCCCACTGGACCAGTGGCAGGAGTGGCTCTGAGGGTCACAGGTTGGATTCCAAAAAAAGAGGCGGGAAAAAGCCAGATTGATCAGATCTAGCTTTTATTAGGGAACTTACAAACAGAGATTGATGCCAAGATTCTCGTGATGAACAGCAAAGTGTCCATTGTCACCGAAGTAGAGGTCTGCATACAATAGTAAGGCATGAGTGTTTATACACCTAGTGCTTACATGCAAGGATATGTGCAGGGGAGCCAGGAAAAAAACATGTCTAATCTATGATGGATGGAGTTGTTTTTATACTAGTTAATGGGTTCCAATTGACATTACCATGAAGCCAGGTGTTCAGTGTGGTTTTTTCTGGTCCAGGTCACTGCTCAGAAAGGTACTCTAGTTCTTTCCCAGAGTCTTTTATGGGCAGGATCCATCTTGTATTGTTCAGGGCCCTCTAATTAGGGAAATCTTGTCTTATTTCCTAGAAAACATCCCTCTCTTTTCTCTAGTTTCTCTATCTGGATCTAGTATAAGTTGAATTCAGAACTTCAGATAAATGTTTCTTCAAAGTAAGAGAAAGTTGTTCCCAAAAGTTTTCTTTGAAGTTAACAAAGAAAACTGTTATGGATTGAACTGTGTCTCCCCAAAGTGCCTATCAATTTGGCTAGGCCATGATTCCCAGCATTGTGTGGTTGTCCACCATTTTGTGATCTGATGTGATTATTCTATGTAAATGGATAACCTCTATAACGTAGTCCTAACCTCTATGATGTTAATGAGGCAGGATTAGAGGCAGTTATGTTAATGATGCAGGACTCAATCTACAGGATTAGGTTGTATCTGAGTCAATCTTTTTTAAGATATAAAAGAGAGAAGTGAGCAGAGAGGAGAGGGACCTCCTACTGCCAAGAAAGCAGAGCTGGGAGCAGAGCATGTCCTTTGGACCCAGGGTCCCTGCACTGAGAAGCTCCTAGACCAGAGGAAGATTAATGACAAGGACCTTCCCCCGGAGTTGACAGAGAGAGAATGTCAGCTGGTGCCCTGAATTTGGACTTCTAGCCTCCTAAACTGTGAGAGAATAAATTTCTCTTTGTTAAAGCCACCCACTGGTGGTATTTCTGTTATAGCAACACTAGATAGCTAAAACAAAAACTTAAAAACAAAAAAAACCTTAGGAGATTGAGGTTACTGTTTTTTCTTAGCTTACTTCTTAATGGGCCTATGTTTAAGTTTTAAGTTAGTAAATGTAAGTCAACTGGCTCTTAAAAATCAGATTACATCACTGATGTCTTAAAAGTATTGTTTAAAAAGTTTAAAAGACCATTTAAAACACAAACTACATTTTTAGTGATTCTTTAAAATAAATTAATAGTAAAAGGCTGATGTGAGAAAAATATCTTAAAGAATAATAAAACATCTTAAAGAACAATCACTTGAAGGAAAACACACCTCCACCTACCCACAAATTATGGGAAGACAGTTTTAGCTAGTACTTATTATAAAGCCACAAAATCCAACTAGATAAAAACAGGTTTATCTTGGAAAGGAGAAAGACCTTCAAATGGAGGTATCTGAGTTGTAATACAGTGAGACAGAACCCCCACGGTGCTGTATTCTTTACCTGGCTTCCTCCCTTACAGTGCTGTATTGCAAAATAGTTTCCTTTGCTGTGCTCCCCTCCTCAGCTTTACATTTGAATCCTGCTTTTGCTTGGAGGTTATATGTAAACCCCACTGCACCTGCATAGTATGATTAGGAATGTTGCTGATGTAACTTGTATGAACTCTCTACTTGTAAACCCCTTTAAAAGTAACCCGCCTGCCCGCCCTTGGCAGGCAGTCTTGGCAGCAGTAAGCACCAACTGATTCCATTTCCTTGTACAATGAAATAAAGGCGCCATTTTGTTCTCTCACCTCGGTCTCTCGTTTATTGGCCAATATGAGTCATGCCGAGTAAGAATCTGGGGTTTCCACCTGGTAACAAGAGAAGTACGATGAGAATTAGACTAAATTTTTTTTTCAGCAAGTAGTCAGACCAGGGAAATCTATACATAGATTCTGGAAGAAAAAGTAAGAGCATGAAAATCATTTTAGTCCTTTCCTGCCAGAGCTAATCAATCACCCAACAGAGACAATTCTATCTTCTATAAACACCTCTTGATCCATTTCTCTAACCTCCAGCCTACCTCCCACTCATTTAGTTTTGGTCCCAACCACAGCTTACCTGCATGGTGCACTAATGTCGTCGTCTCTTGCCTTTAGTCTCCCTGACTTCCACCCCTTTTATCCAACTTCCACATTTTAGACAGAATTATTTCTAAAATGCAAGTCTGACCATTTACTCCACTGCTTAAAACTCTTCAGTAACTTAATATCACCTCCATACATTCTGTATTGGTAATAAATTATCCAAACATTTAGAGGCTTAAAATAGCAATAATCATTTATTATCTCTCATAGTTTCTATGGGTCAGGAATTTGGGGAGGACTTGGCCAGGAAGTTCTTGTTTGAGGTTTCTCATGAAGATAACAATCAGATTTTGGCTGCGGCTAGTCATCTGAAGGCTTGACTGGGGCTGAAGTATTCACTTCCTAGATGACACACTCATGTGACTGGAAAATTGGTGTTGGCCTTTGATTGGGTACTTCAGTTTGTCTCCACATGGGTCTTTCTACAAGGCTACTTTCCCCAGAGCAAGCAATCCAGGAGGCCAAAGCAAAAGCCTTTTATGACCTAGCCTTGGAAAGCCCACATCATCACTTCTGCTATATTTTACTGGCCACATATGCCAGCCCTGATTAATATGGTCACAATGTCAGCCCTAATTCAATATGGGGGATGGGGGGCAACTGCACTAGGGCGTGAATACCAGGAGGCAAGGATCACTGGGGCCATCTTGAAGACTGGCTATCACAAATATCCAGGGTTAAGTCCAATTTTCTTAAATTGTTGTTCAAGGCCATTCACCGTTGTCATCAGGATTAAGGACCTGCCATGTCTTAGAACATCTCTAAGTTTGCTATTTCAGAAGTAAAGGATAGTTCCTAATGGATTCCCTTACTCCAAAGACATAGAATTGGAGGTGAGGGCTCTACTCCACTTAGTTCATTTATTTTAATTTTCTTGGGGGAGCCAGGGTTAGGGCCACTTAAAACATTCTTGTGGTTGGCTATACTAACAGAGACAAAATTATTTATATAAAATATATATGTCATCTATATAAAACAGTACATTTTATACTAAATATGTATATTAAAGTAGCATAATATTCTTAATATTTAAAGTTTAACATATTCAGTAATTTAAGTATAATATACTCAATATTTAAATCTAAGATTCAGTATTTAAAATTAAATATACCCAATGTCTCTCATCTGCTCTCTCTTCCTAATGCAAGATAATCACAACACTCTTCTTTATTTCCTCCTATATTGGCTCCTAGCACAATTCTTAGCATACAGTAGAGGGTCATTTAAACATTTGTTGAAATTGAATGGGAAAGTACCATGAATAAATAATCCCCGAGCCTTCTCTTTGCTGTTCTCTCTGAATTTCTGCAGAATAGCAGACAGTATTATGTTCTAGGCACTATGCTAAACACTTTACACATGCTATCTCATTTAATCTTTATACCAACCTTATAGAGGTGGTAGTATTATTTTATCCATTGTATAAATGAGGAAACTGAGACTTACAGGTTGGTCTCTATTAAATTATATCCTCTCTAAATTCTTCGTATCTCCTAATTTATGAAGTACAGAAGGAGACTATTCAATTAACCTATACCTAATTATGAATATACTGATTCTCTGGTTTCTTTTGAAAGATTACTGTGCATTTATTTAGCAGAAGTATTATTGAAATGACTTCTTCAGGGTACAGAGGAATGTGCTATAGAAGACCTACACAGAAAGTGCTATACTTCCTACTTGTAAGACACATTTTTATTTTTCTCATTTTTTAAATTTTGAAATCAAGATGTAGGTTATAGTTGGTGTGAACATTTAATGCACTGCCTTTTTTGTTTCCCCCAAATGCTGTTGATGCAACTTAGAACTGCAGAAATATATTATGTCAAAGACGTGGCCCATGTCTCTTGCTTCCTCATGGACTGTTAGAGAATGTGATGACTTTGGCAATATATATGCTTCATAAAGCTGGGCTGACATCCTGTTGTCTTCCAAGAATATGCTGGCTTTCTGCCAAACATATACATTTACAAAATGCGACTGCAGAGGTAAGCATTTTTAGTTCTAAGAGCTTAAAGCACTTTAGAGACTATAGTTTCCATTCTGTAGTGAATAGAGGTATAATATGCAATTGCTTACATGTGGAAAAAGAAAAAGACCATTTATTTTCCTGGAAAAGTCCATTTTTCTTTTCATATAATAACTTAAGCATATTTACTTAAAGACTGTTATTATCTTTATCATCATTTTCACCATAACCGTCATTATGGTGTGCATATAGCAAAGAGAAAAAATTCAAAGCTAACTGCAGTGTTCCTTCCTGAAACAGAACTGTTAAAGTTTAGAAGCACATTTTAAAATTAATTATGAAAATAAGGCCCTTTGAGAATAACTCAGATAGCCTAGAGCCAGTAAAGAAAGAGCTAAAGTGCTGTTTCAGAAATGAATGAGAGTCTGAGGGGTTGAGGGCAAGTAAGCTAAGGAAGGGATGGGGCTGAAACAGGGTTGGGGCACTGGGGCTGAAATCTGGCCCACATTTTGTGAGTTGTGACGCCTCCGAAGCAGGGATGCCTTTTAGGGATGCCTTTCTCTAAACGTCTACAAAGGCACCTTATGGGCCAGCGGTGAAGCTGAAAGGGGTCTGGCACAATGCTAAGAGGCCTAAATGGAAGAGATATGGGGTGATTTCTCTATAACAGAATGGATCAGGATTTCTAAGTTCAGAAATTTTAAAATCCAATTTTAGGTTGTTGGTCATAGATTGCCCTAGATTGTTATTCCCTCCATGTTTCTATTCCTTTAATAATATCTGCTCATATACAGTGTGCTGCTTTGGAGAGAAGAAATTGAGGCAGTCTCCAGTGAGGAAACAAAGTGGGGAAAAGAGAGGAGAAACACTGAACAGTGGAATCGGAGAGTTGCTGGAAGTAAGACCTCAGAACCAAAGGACAGCAAGAAAAAACTAAGCCCCAGAGTATCCCCAGAAACACCGGGGGTGGGTATTTGAACCAAATGTCATTTGAATTTAAGAGGACTTGGGGACATCATGCAGCCGACATTTGTACTATGCACATATAAATATCATTCAAAATCATTTGAGGAACTGAGATCTGAGAGATCCACTAACTTGCTCAGAGAAAAACAGTGTATTTGTAATTGGAATGTGGCTCCTGGTGCTTCCGCTTTCTGCTGTAATGGAGTAACAGGAACTGAATTTGCTCTCCTGCCTTAAACAACTGAAAAGCTAGACAAAATAACTGAAACAAGAGTTTTTAGACGTTGGAAAATAGGCACCACAAGACTGTGATTTCTGGGGGAAAGCAAAAGAGATGAGCCCCCACAATTGCTTCAGCAGGAACCCAGATGGAGTCCTGATGTCTTCCTGAGTTGAGAAGACAAAGTTGACAATTTGAGAAGACTAACGTGGCTAGAATTGGCAGGGCAAAGTACCAGAGACAGGGCTGCACAGAGAGAGAAAGATAGCTCCAAAGACCTTAAGAGAGTTCCCCTCAAGCCTTTAGCTGAGTACTGATTGGCACATACATGTGAGGAAACTACCACGGCTGGGGAAAGAACCATCAAAAAGAACTAGATAGAACAATCGCTGAAGTTCACACATGACTGGGAATAGCTTACTTACACTCTCAAAAACCAGAGTGGAGAAACGTCCTAATACATAGTGCATCAGGTTGAGTCCTGAGAAGGGTATTGCCTCGGTAATGGGATCAAACTAACTCTAAACTAAAGGCTACACTGATCCTACCTAAAAAAAGCAGTTGTCAGCTGCTGTTGAATCAGCTTCCAATTCACAGTGACCCCATCCACAATGGAGAGATGCTCCCGTCCTGCAACATCTCCTTGATTGACTTGTGGATTGGACTGTTGTGACCTATAAGGTTTTCATTGGCTGATTTTCAGGAGTAGATTGCCAGGCCTTTCTTTCTAGTCTGTCTTAGTCTGGAAGCTCTGCTGAAACCATCATAGCAACACATAAGCCACCACTGACAGGTGGGTGGTGACTGCACATGAGGTTCATTGGCTGAGAATCAAACCCAGGTCTCCCAAATGGAAGGCGAGAATTCTACCACTGAACCACCACTGCCCTCATACATTATAGAACAAAGATTAGAATAACTGTAGACTTCTCTTCCAAAACAATACAACAGTACAACCCAGAAGTTAATGGAGCAGCATCTTTAGAGTAATGAAAGAAAAAAACCTGTCAACCTAGAATCCCAGCAACAATATCTTCTAAAACAAAGGTAAAATAAAGACTTTTTTCCTCACATACAAAAAGTGATTTTCCACTAGAGCCTCCAGAAGAAACCATCCCTACTGACACTGACTTTAGCCCAGTGAAACTGATTTCAGACTTTTAGCCTCCAGAAAGAAAGAAGTCTTGTAGCTAGGTGCTATCAAGTCTATTTGATTCATAGTAACCCCATGTGACAGAGTAGAACTGCCTCACAGAGTTTTCTAGGCTGTAATCTTTATAGGAGCAGATCACCAGGTCTTTCTCTCATGGAGCTTCTGGGTGTTTTCAAACTGCTTAACCATTGAACCACCAGAACTCCTTTCCAGAAGTGTAGGAGGATAAATTTGTGTTGTTTTAAACCACTGAGTTTATGGTAGTTTGTTACAGAAGGAGTAGGAAACTAACACAATCACATAAGGGGTTTTTCAGGGGCACACGTGTATATCATTTTCATTTACTTTCCATTGAATTCAGTCAAATGGCCACTGTCTTAGGCTGGGTTCTCAGAGAAGCAAAACCAGTGAAGCATATATACATATATATATATATATATACCAAAATCCAAACCAAACCCGTTGTGGTCAAGTTGATACCAACTCATAGTGACCCTATAGGACAGAGTAGAACTACCCCATAGGGTTTCCAAGGAGCAGCTGGTGGATTCCAACTGCCGACCTTTTTTAGCAGCTGAGTTCTTAACCACTGCATCACCAGGACTCCGTATATATATACATATATATATATATATAAAAAGAGAGAGAGAGAGAGATTTATCTAAAGGAAATGGCTTACGCGGTTGTAAAGGCTAGCAAGTCCCAAATCCGTGGGTCAAGCGTCAGGCTGGAGGCTTCTCCTGACTCATGTAGCTGCAGGGGCTGATGAACACAAGATCCATAGGTCAGGCAGCAGGCTGCTGGCTGTGAAAGCTGATGAATCCAAGATTGGCAGGTAAGATGGCAGGCTGCTGGCCCAAGTCCCAAGAACTGGAGGTCAGATGCCGACCAGCCAAATGCAGGATCCAGAGCAGAGCAAAAGCCAGGGAGATTTGCCAGAAAGTTCACATATATTGGATGCAGGGCACACTCCCAGGGAAATTCCCTTTCAACTGATTAACTATTCACAGCAGATTCCATTATGGAGGTGATCACATTATATGAAATCTCATCATGGAACTGATTACATCATTACACGACTGCCAAACTACATAACTGCCAAATCGCTGAGAGTCATGGCCTAGCCAAGTTGACACACAACGATAATGATCACAGCCGCTCATAGGTAAGGGGACTAGAGAATGTTGTCTCTATGTGATCAGGGAGAAAAATAGAGAGGGTTTGGTGAATATCTATCCAGTCTCCTCCACAGACCTTCATGGAGAAGAGTGCATCACTCCTGTGCTGTCTACCCCACACCAAGCCTCTGCAATTGTTGCAGGCTTAGCCTTGCAGTGCATCCTGCAGCAGAAAATGGCAGTTTGCACCCATTTTCCTGGGACCTTCCCATACCAAGTTTATACAAGGTCCCTGTTGAGTTAAATGCAAGTGGTGGAAAGAAAAATTTAGAATATAGTGTATGCTGCCAATATGCCTCTAAATCAGGATACACATGTTCTGACTTTCCATTTTAGAAACTGCAAGGCTAAGAAAATTGAGTAAATAGCAAGGTCAGAGAAGTGACTGAAAAATGTGGTTGTAGAGTATAAAAGAGTAGGGGCAAGAAATCCCCCTGCCATCAGTGCTTCCTTCAAGGTATCTGATGCCCCAATCCCAGCCAGATTCAAAATCTGAAGAGAAAATCAAGACCCTCGTGTCTGTAAGCACTCTCCTCTCTCACTCCTTCCCACAACCGGTCAAGGCTGGAAGGAGCTGGTGCTACTGACTCCTTCCCTACTCCAGCCTCATAGCAAGGTCTTAGGGGCAGGCAGGAATATCTTCTTTGTTTGTTTGTTTGGGGGTGGAGTCTATGTTCTAACTGGTACACCAACCAAGTGTCCTGCTAAAGAGAGCAAGTGCCTGCTCTCTCTTGCTTTGGAGCAGTAAACTTCTGGTCTCAGCCCAGAGACAGAAAGCTTGAGAACAAAATTCAGGGCAGCACTTAAATTCATTGTTTTAATATTTACAAAAATAAGTCTTATTTTGACTTCCAGGCAACATGGCGCTATAGTCAAAAGCACCACACCGTCCTTCCACAGCAAAGATCAGAAAAACTAAATCAAACAGAGTCACACATCAATCCTGAAACCCTAAGCATCAAATGAAGAGATAAAGAACTCAGCCAAGCACTGAATGGAATAAGAAGCTGACAGAGAAAATAGAGCGAGGAGCGATACATGCAGAGGTCCCCTATCAGCTACCGCAGCACGGATACGCCATCTTGGACTCCTATTGGAGATCAGCAAACAGGGGGTATGAGAAAGCAGCTTCACGGAGCTTCCAGCAGGAGACAGAACAACTGGTAACCAGAGATATAGGCTTTCCCACCCCCCACCCTTCTTCACCCTCACTTAGCCTCCTCTGCTTCCAGCAGCCACAGTCCCTTGGATGGGAAGCACCCCGGTGTCACTTGGATTCCACCTGCCCACACTGGCTGGCTCCCTGAGTGCCTTTTGTTGGCTGCTGGTGTTGCTTTTTTCTGCTTCTTTAGATTTCTCCCTTACCTCTCACCACCTCCGCCTCCTTTCTCTCAAATACCTGGCTCAGTGCGTCATCTTTGCTTCTTCTTGAAAGGCTGCAAAACGCGGATTGACTGTGAAACTGCTTCCCAGCCTGTGCCGCCTCACTGGTAGGACCCCCAGGGCTTTTTTGTTTGTTTGCTCTGATTTGTTCTGTTTTGATTTGTTTGTTTGTTTTCTTTTTCTTTTCTCGGATTGGGAGTCCTTCTAGCTGGGCAGTACCATGAGGCTTGGAAGCTACTCCCTTACTCTGCACAGACACACAGGGACATCCCTGGGGGCATTTCTTTTTTCTGTTTTTGGTTTTGTTTTTTGTTTCTTTGTTTTGTTTTTGTCTCTCTCTTATTTCCTTTTTGTCTTTCTTCATTTCCAGTTTCTTGATTTATTCATTTTTTCTTTTACCCTTTTTCTTTTTTTTAATTTTTGTTTTTCCTCATTTCTCAGTCTCTTATCTCTCCACTCCAATAACAAGCTCCCTTAGCACTCTTTTTTGTTTGTGTGTATGTTTTTGGCTCCTGTTCCTCTCTCCTCTCTCTCATCTTTCCCGTACCCATCTTAGCTCCACACATCACAATCTACCCCCTCCTTCCTGCCTACCTGCACTGTGTGCTGAACATCGTACTCCCAAGCAGCACAGGCACAGCCTACTGGAACCTGCCCTGCACTGATACCCTGTCCGCACTGTCAGCCCTGGTACATGTCACAAACAACATATCCCAGAAACTCCCCTTCAGCTGGACCTGCCCTGCTGTACCACACCTCAGTGACTGACCCTGCCCATTGGAGAAGGAGGTGAAAAGTATCGTGCCCACAGACGAGCAAACAACGAAGAATGCACAGCCTGCCTGCTCAGACATAACCAAATCAAACAGAAAAGCAGGACTAAACAAACAAATCTGCAATCAATAAATGAGGAAAATAACGACTGGATGCCCTGAAGACAGCAGACAATATCAAAACATTTAAATAACAGGACAGGATGGTTCCAGTAGGCATCCAAAATAAAACACCAGATGACCTTCCAGTAGAAGAAAATGCCCTAGACCTAAGTGATAGGGAATTCAAATCCCTAATATTCAGAATTATCCAAGAGGCTAAGCAAAAAGCAGACAAAAATGAGAAAAAAATAGACAAATTCATGGAAAATACAGACAAAAAAATGGAAGAATTCAAGAAAATAATACATAACAGAATGATTAAATTCACAACTAGAAATCATACAAAAACAACAATTAGAAATCCAAAAGTTAAACAACAAGATTTCAGAAATGGACAGTATCATAGAAAGGCTGAGCAGCAGATTTGAAACGATGGAAGATAGGATCAGCAAAATTGAAGACAAACACTTGGATACAACTCTGAGGAAAAATCAGAAAAAAGAACGAAGAAAAATGAAGAAACACTGAGAATTATGTGGGATACAATCAAAAGCAAAAATCTGCGAGTGATCAGAGTTCCAGAACAGGCGAGAAAACAGAAAACACAGAGAGGATCATTGAAGAACTGCTGAGAGAAAACTTCCCCAATATCATGAAAGATGAAAAGCTGACCATCCAAGAAGCTCAATGAACCCCAATAGGATACATGCCAAAAGAAAATTACCAAGGCATATCATAATCACACTCGCTAAAACCAAAGACAAACAAAGAATCCTGAGAGCAGCTTGAGAAAAACTAAAAGTCACATACAGAGGAGAAATAATAAGACTGAGCTTGGATTATTTGACAGAAACCATGCAGGCAAGAAGGCAATGGGATAACACATATAAAACCTTGAAAGAAAAAAATTCCCAGCCAAGAATAATATATCCTGCAAAACTCTCATTCAGATATGATGGTGACATTAGGTCATTTCCAGATAAACAGAACTTAAGGGACTATGTAAAAACCAAACCAAACTTACAAGACTTATTAAAGGGAGTCTTTTGATCTGAGAACAAACAATATCAGACCACAGGCTGAATATAGGACACAGGATTGTACTAGCCAGATACAAACCTAGGAAATGAACTCTTAAGGACTATGCAAAACTAAAAGAATTACAATAGGGAACCAGAGAGGTTAATCGGCAAATGACAACAGCGTCAGAACAATAAAAGCGGGAATAAACATGGTAGGTATAGAACTTTCTAATGGAGAGGACGGCAAGGCAATACCAAGTAATAATAGAGTGGTTCAAATCTAGAAAGATAAGGGTAAATTACAAGGTAACCACAAAGAAAGTTAACAAACCTACTCATCAAAATAAAGAAGAAAAACATAAAGTCTCAGTAAAAGCAAAACCTACAAAAACAGATGAAATGAAAAAAAAATCCACAAACAAAAGGAACTCAGCACAGGAGAGTAAAAGGAACAAAGAAAACATCAGCACCACAAAAAAAAGCACTACAAAATGCAATCCCACTCCTAGGAATAGATCCTAGAGAAATAAGAGCCCATCACACTATAACACAGGCACACCCATATTCATTGAAGCACTGTTCACAATAGCAAAAAGATGGAAACAACCTAGATGCCCATCAACAGATGAATGGATAAACAAACTATGGTACATACACACAACAGAGTATTATACAAAGATAAAGAACAATGATGAATCTGTGAACCATCTCATAACATGGATGAAACTGGAGGACATTATGCTGAGTGAAATAAGTCAATCACAAAAGGACAAATATTGTATGAGACCTCTCCTGTAAAAACTCATGTAAAAGTTTACACACAAAAAGCAACAATCTTTGTTGGTTATGAGGGATGGGAGGGGAGAGAACTAAATACACAGTAGATAATGGTAACTTTGGTGAAGGGTAGGACAGTACACAATACTAGGGAAGCCAGCACAACTTGTACAAGGAAAGGTCATGGAAGCTCCGTAGACACTTCCAAACTCCCTGAGGGACTGAATTGCTGGGCAGAGGGCTGTGAGGACCATGGTCTTGGGGAACATCTAGCTCAATTGGCATAACACAGTTTATAAAGACAATGTTCTACATTGTACCTTGGTGAGTAACATCTGGGGTCTTAAAAGCCTGTGAGCAGCTGTCTAAGATACTCCACTTGTCTCACCCCTTTGGGAGCAAGGGAGAATGACGAGAACAAGATATAAGGAAAAGATTAGTCCAAAGGACTGAGGGACCACAGCTACGATGGCCTCCACCAGACTGAGTCCAGTACAGCTAGATGGTGCCCGGTTACCATCACTGACCACTCTGACTGGGATCACAATAGAGGGTCCTGGACAGAGCTGGAAAAGGATGTAGAACAAAATTCTAACAAAAAAAGACCAGACTTACTGGCCTGACAGACTGGAGAAACCTCAAGAGTATAGCCCCCGGCCACCCTTTTAGCTCAGTAGTGATTTACTCCTGAAATTCACCATTCAGCCAGGTATTGGACAGCCTCATAAAACAAAACGGAACTAATGAGGCACAGCAGTCCAGGGACAAGAACTAGGAGGCAGGAGGGACAGGAAAGCTGGTGATAGGAAACCCAAGGTTGATAAGGGACAGTGTTGACATGTAGTGGGGTTGTTAACCACTGTCATAGGGCAATATGTGTACTAACTGTTTAATGAGAAACTATTTGTTCTGTGGACCTTCAGCTAAGGTACAAAAAAAAAGATTATCTATGGGAGATCAAATTGACAATAGCAACTCAAAAGGTTTGATGGGAAGCCTAGGGGTCAGTGAGTTGAAGATAATAGTGATGGAATAATTTGGAAAAGGGTAGTGAGAATAGCAGCACAATGGGAAGAATGTAATCGATGTCACTGAATTGTATGTGTAGAAATTTTTGAAATGGTGTAACTTTGGCTATGTATATTTTCACCAAAAAAAAAGGTCCTACAAGGTCGAGAAGGGAGAGTGTTGACGTGTCATGGGGTTGTTAACCAACGTCATAAAACAGTATGTGTATTGACTGTTTAATGAGAAACTATTTGTTCTGTAAACCTTCATCTAAAGTACAATAAAAAAAAATTAAAAGAAAAAAAAAGTCTTATTTCACTAATAACCAGCAAAGCCAGGACTCAAATACAGTTCTGTCTGACTCAAGTCTTCGGACTTGCAGAAGTCATTCTTTAACTTTTCTGCTCAAGACCAGCCTTGCTTTATAATATATTCCCCAGCTTTTTAATCCCATTTAATTGCAGTCCAATTCAAACTACTTGTTGAGGATCCATTAAGGATTCCTTACTATGCTACTGCTGTGGTGAACTTATCCCTGCCCTCAAGATGATTTAAATCATTTGAGACTTCTGCTAGCCCTAGGTTCCTGCATTATCTCAGCCTCAACTATGAACTCTTCTGTTTTGTAAATGAACCTCCTTGAGTCATCTCAATTGTGTGTAACATCTGTTTCCTGTTGGACTGATGACAGATTTATGTGACTCCAGCACTGGAATTCATGTGGCAAATAGCTGAGTTCTGTTGTCCTTCCATAGGGTAGACTTGTTGCAGCCCAGCCCAGGAGTTACATTTCCCAGACCCCCTTACACCAGTAAGTGCCATTTGACTAAATGTGGGCAGAAGTGATGTTCGTGCTGCCAGGCCTGGCCCACAAATCTCCCCACTTGATCCTCAGTGCTCTTTCTGCCCTTACCTGACAGCAAGTGAGGCCCTAGGGCAGACATTCTTCATAATTTTTGTGCCACGGATGCCTGAACCTCTTCTCAGAATAATGGTTTTTAAATAAATAAGTATACGTACATATGTAAAAATGGCGGGGGGCGGTGTCTGGCCTCTTCTAACTTCACAAGGGGAAAGGAGAATCAAAATCAACAACAGCCCAAGGGTGATTCCCATGAAGCCAAGATGGGAAATGCCTCTTCTCTCCGCCATCTTTACCAATTCTGACACCAACCATTCCTTCCACGGTACTCTGTACTTTTCTACTGGGTTTGATAATTCATTGCAGTGGCCACACAAAACTGATAGACCATACTCACGATTATGGAGTTTATTAGGGAAGTAACAATTACAATTCAGTCTCAGGAACACTCAGGGGAGCAGTTCTTCCATCCAGGACAGCCTCTTCCCAGCCGTGCTCACAGGCAAGCCTCTCCCTGGCCCTTAGCCTCTACCCAAAGGTACTCAGCTTTCTCTCTCCATGGGCCGGGAAGCCCACCATGGCATCTCCTGCTGTCAGGTCTCTGCTGCCAGGTCTCTGCTGCCACTTCTCGAGTTTGCTCTCTCTTTCTGTCTCCTGGTTCCAGGAGCTTCTCAGCACAGGGATACCAAGACCAAAGGATGTGCTGGCTCTTCTTCCTTGGTGGTGGTAGGACTCTCTCTTTCCTGCCCCAGGGGTGGCTCATTTCAAGCCTAGCAAGATGGCAAAATTGACCAATCCCTTTGGCTGGCCACAATTGCCTATCACACAGTCCTGCCCAATTGCTTGGGTGAGAGTTACGAGACCATGGCTAGAAAGACCACACACAAAAGTGATCTATCGTACCCTTCAGCCAAAGATTAGACAGGCCCACAAAACAAAACCAGACTAAAGGGGCACACAAGCCCAGGGGCAAGGACTAGAAGGCAGGAGGGGACAGGAAAGCTGGTAATAGGGAACCCAAGGTCGAGAAGGGGAGAGTGTTGACATTCGTGTGGTTGGTAACCAATGTCAGAAAACAATATGTGTACTAATTGCTTAATGAGAAGGTAGTTTGTTCTGTAAACCTTCATCTGAAGCACAGTAATAAATATATATATATAAAAACTAAAGTGATCCATCATACAATATATGTGTATGTGCATATACATATGTACACACATATACACATAGATACATATATAAAACCAAAAAAACCAAACTCGTTACAGTCGAGTCAATTCCGACTCATAGTGACCCTATAGGACAGACAGAGTAGGAGTGCCCCATAGAGTTTCCAAGGAGCGCCTGGTGGATTTGACCTGCCGACCTTTTGGTTAGTAACCGTAGCACTTCACCATTACGCGGCCGGGGTTTCCTATATATACATACATACATATATATGTGAATAATTTTAAGTTTACAGAAAAGTTTGCAAACAGAGTAGAGAGAATTTCCATATACATATACCCCTCACTCAGTTTCAGTTTTCTTTATGTTATCATCTTACATTACTATAGTACATTTGTCAAAATTAAGAAACCAACATTGGTACATTATTATTAAATAAACTCCAGACTTTATTCAGATTTCACCAGCTTTTCCATTAATGTCCTTTTTCTGTTCTAGGATCTTATCCAGGACCTAATAAATACCACACCACATTCAGGTGTCATGTTTTCCCAGTTTCCTCTGGTCTGTGACAGTTTCTCAGTCTTTCCTTTTATTTCCATGATTCTGACAATTTTAAGGAGTACTGGTTGGGTATCGTGTAGAATTCCAGAATAATGTTTTAAATGCAGAAAATAGGTTGTAAAGGAAACCAATCATATTGAAATATAAAACCAAAAACCCAAACCTGTTGTCGTCAAGTCGATTCCTACTCATAGTGACCCTATAGGACAGAGTAGAACTGCCCCATAGGGTTTCCAAGGAGCAGCTGGTGGATTTGAACTGCTGATCTTTTGGTTAGCAGCCTTAGCTCTTAACTGCTGTGTTACCAGGGCTCCACTGAAATATAGTAATTAAAAATTTAAAAAAAATTTTGGTACAATAAGTGCTTTTTTATTAACATATTAAATAACTAGATCTAGCAATAGGTCTAAAAAGGTCCCTGAGTGGCACAAACAGTTCGTACTCAAGGTTCTAATCCAACCAGCGGTTCCCCAGAAGAAAGGCCTAGTGACCTACTTCCATAAGATTATAGTCATTAAAAATACTATGGGGTGCAGTTCTACTCTAAAACACAGGGGATTGCCATAAGTTGGAAGGGACTCAACCACAAAGGATTTGTTTTTTGTTTTTCTGGATTTAGTGATGTGTCTAATGAATATCTTAATTTTGAAATAGTGGCAAGTGTAAACATTATTTTGAGATTCTGCAACAACTGTAATATGAATATATCTGTGATTTCTCCAAAAAGTCATGGGTACTAATAATACTACTGTGGTTTATCACTTACAGTAAAAAGTAGAGAAAATGAAGATATAAATTTTTTTCCCATTCAAGTTTATGGATTCCCTGAATTCTGTGGCTTCTGTGGCTGTCGTAAAAGAGATGGTATAGCCACAAGATGAGAGGAGCTGGGTTCCTGAATGCCTGCATGAAGCAGTGACTCCATTCTTAAACTATCTTTCACTGCTAAATTCAATTCCCATGACTAAGAAATAAATCATTGAGGTTTTGGGTTTATCTATTGTAGCAGCTAGCATTATTTTAACTAATATGGCTCCTAACTACTAAAATTTATAGATAGATAGATGGATAGATAGGAGCCCTGGTGGCCCAATGGTTAAGTGCTTGGCTGCTAATGGAAACGTTGATTATTTGTAGCTACAAGGGAGAAAGACCCAGTGATCCTCTTACATAAAAATTACAGTTCTACTCTGTCCCATGGGGTCGCTATGAGTTGAAAATCTACTCGATGGCACACCTCTCTCTCTCTCTATATATATATATGTATATATATAGCTAATAGGAGTCGTCAGGTGGTGCAAAAGGTTAACATGCTTGGCTGCTAATCAAAAGGAGGTTCGAGTCCACCCAGAGGTGCCTTGGAAGAAAGTCCAGGTGATCCTACTTTCGAAAAATCAGCAATTGAAAACCCTATGGAGCACAGCTCTACTGTGACACACATGGGGTCGTCGTGAGTTGAAATGGGCTTGAGGGCAACTGGTTTGTTTTTATGTGTGTGTGTGAGGGGGAAGTCTTCAATTTATTTTCTGACCTTTCTCTTTAAAAAAAATATATAAATTAATAACTGGCAGAGCACTTTGTAATAAATGCTTTAGGAAACACGTATACAGAAGCCTGTTGAAAGACTCATGGAATTTCTTTTTTTGAAAGCAGCAGTGCCTCACTTGGTGTTACACATACTCATTGCCATCAAGTTGATTCCGACTTACAGCGACCCTGTAGGACAGAGTAGAGCTGCCCCATAGGGTTTCCAAGGAGCGGCTGGTGGATTCTAACTGCTGACCTTTTGGTTAGCAGCCAGAGCTCAATTCAACTACCAAATTGAAAACTTTATCCAGGAGAATCCATCTGGTATTGAAAAATTATAAAAACCATATTTGTCAGCATAGTGAATATAACTGTCATAGTTAAGTTTAATTATCTATTAATTGACCAAAAGAATAAAAGACCTAGCTCTAAAAGTTAATATGATATGATTAGGAGAAGAGAAGAGATTTTTCAACTCCTGAATTCATTCTTCAGAAGGTGAAAAAAACATAGTATTGATGACAGGACACTGTGAATAGAAGAAGTGTCTAAAAATTATTTGAAGTTGCTAAGTTTTTTTTTTTTGGATAAATCATCTTTTCTGGAGAAATCTTGTGTCATCAAAATTCTTCGAAGACAAGGACTTTAAAAAATATTCCAGATTCCAAAACATTGGTAAAGGTGTAAGTGAGAAAGCTTCAGGAAGAGAAAAGGAGGAGGAGGAGCAGGAAAGAGGGGAAAAACCTACAGAAGTAGTATAATATCTTATTGGTGGAAGGGTATTTTTTATTCTGAAGGTAGAAACTCTTAACTACAGAAACAATGGGTTAGGTGATGCATGAGTCCAATAATCCTGTAAAATCTTTTAAAATCCTCTTTTCGTATGATTTAAAAAAAAAAAAAACAGCTCCATCCTATGTTGTACAAGAGGTATGTTTCTGAAAATCTGAATGTAAGTGGAATTTTGGGAAATTAAATATTTTAGATGTTTGCTTCCTTTTTTTTTTCTCTTTAGATCGTAATGCTCTCTGGGTAGAATTCTTTGACAGATAACAAGTGGTAGGATTATTAGTCAGCCCCACTGTACCTAGAATGCAAATAGTCATTACACCAGATATTTTATTTCAAATTACTGTTCTAAACATTTGTTGTTGCTTTTTATGTAGGGCCTGAATACTCAAGTGAGATAATGGAATATGATAAAAGATGAAAGAAAATAGATATAACATACAGCCAGATTTTTCTTCTCCTAAATCACTTAACATTTAACCTCTGGGGGACAGAGTGGTTGAGGAATCTTGGATTTAAGGCTTGACATTAATTTTACTGTTCACTTATGAGTGTCATGTTTTGGGCACTTTCTTTCCCATATTTCCCCAGGCTCTGTGACTTGAGCTTCCACTAAAGTTCTATTACAGAGGAAGGGGGTTATCAAATCATTAATATAAAAATGTAATTTAGAAATAATGTAAAATAATATATGTGCTGCAATTGTTCTAGGCATGGAGCCTGGTGGTGCAGTGGATAAGAGCTCTGCTGCTAACTAAAAGATCAGCAGTTCGAATCCACCACCCGCTTCGTGGAAACCCTATTGGGCAGTTCTACTCTGTCCTATAGGGTTGCTATGAGTAGGAATTGACTTGGCAGCAACGAGTTTGGTTTTTGTTTTTATTGTTCTAGGCATGGAGCAAAATTAAACTGTCCTCTACGTCTCTCCTTTTAGGAAATCATGTTAAAAATAGGACAAAAACAACAAAAAAGCGTGTTAGATACCAGTTCAATAATCTTTGGCTTCCTGTATTCTTCCAAATAGAATTAGGTATACTGACTTACTCAATAAATCCTCACATGCTCCTGGGTCTGGTTTCTGCAGAGATTACATCCCTTCAACTCTTGGACCGCAGTGATCATAGTCAGAATCAACTGGTTTACTAGTTCATTCACCAGAGCTGATTCTCAGGTCTGAATCCCAGGGAAATGGGAATTGATTGCTTCTTCAAGAATAGTCTTCATCTCTACTAAATAGACTATAGATAAGTGGTAAATTTGGTGAAGGGTAAGACAGTACACAATACCAGGGGAGCCAGCACAACTGGACTAAGGCAAAGTCATGGAAGCTCCATAGACACATCCAAACTCCATGAGGGACCAAATTACTGGGCTGAAGGCTGTGGGGACCATTGTCTCAGGGAACATCTAGCTCAACTGGCATAACATAGTTTATAAAGAAAATGTTCTACATTCTACTTTGATGAGTTGTGTCTGGGGTCTTAAAAGCTTGTGAGCAGCCATCTAAGATACTTCCACTGGTGTCACCCTGTCTGGAGCAAGAGAGAATGAAGAAAACCAAAGATACAGGGGAAAGATTGGTCCAGCGGACTAATGGACCACAAGTACTACAGCCTCCACCAGACTGAGTCCAGCACAACTAGATGGTGCCCAGCTGTCACCACCAACTGCTCTGACAAGGATCACAATAGAGGGTCCCACGCAGAGCTGGAGAAAAATGTAGAACAAAATTCTAACTCAGAAAAAAAAAAAAATCAGACTTAGTGGTCTGACAGAGACTGGAGAAACCCCGAATGTATGGCCCCTGGACACCCTTTTAGCTCAGTAATGAAGTTACTCCTGAGGTTCACCCTTCAGTCAAAGATTACAGGCCTATAAAACAAAACAAAGTTAAATGGTCACACCAGCCCGGGGGCAAGGACAAGAAGGCAGGAGTGGACAGGAAAGCTGGTAATGGGGAACCTCAGGTCGAGAAGGGGAGAGTGTTGACATGTCATGGGGTTGGCAACCAATGTTATAAAACAGTACGTGTATTAAGTGGTTAACGAGAAGCTAGTTTGCTCTGTAAACTTGCCTTCATCTAAAGTACAAAAAAAAAAAAAATTAATAATAAGAAAAAAATCCCTATTTGCTGATAACATGAAAAAAAGAATAATTTTTCATCTCTGGAATCCTAGCCTTTCTGCCCTCATTCTGCTGGAACACGACTTTTATTTTTTAACCTTCCAGATATGGTGCCTGGGTTGCTTGCTTATTTGTTTATTCAAATAAAGTGTGGTTTGCTTTTATTTTTTTAACTCCCAAGTTCCTGGGGACAGGATCAAGGAGCAATGAGTTTGAGAATTCTTACTGTTGTTGTTCATATGATTTGGTCCATTAACCAAAATCAATAATTTCTGGTTCAAAGAGTTACTAGAAAAAAAAATTGGTAGGTATTTATGTAATCTGGGGATAGACAAGATCTTTCTTGGTGTTATCACCAATAAGAAGGCTGAAAGAGAAGATTGATGGATCTAACTACATTAATCTGCAAAACTTGTGCATGTCAAAAACATCATAAACTAAAATTAAAAGGCAAAGTTAATTTTAAGATGTATTGTCATCATACTTTGTAAAGGGCTTTTAACTCATGAAAAGGTTTACACACAGAAAGAAATAATCTTTGATGGTTACTAGGGAAGGGAGAGATAGGGAGGGAAAAACACTAACTAGACAACAGATAAGTGGTTAACTTTGGTGAAGGATAAAACAGTGCACAATACTAGGGAAGTCAGCGGCGCAACTTGACCAAGGCAAGGTCATGGAAGCTTCATAGACACACCCAAACTCCCTGAGGAACAAATTACTGGGCTGAGGGCTGGGGATCATGATCTTGGGGGACGTGTAGCTCGACATAGTTTATAAAGAAAATGTTCTACATCCTACTTTGGTGAGTAGCATCTGGGGTCTTAAAAGCTTGTGAGCGGCCATCTAAGATACTCCACTGGTCCCACCCTCTCTGGAGCAAGGGAGAATGAAGAAAACCAAAGACACAAGGGAAAGATTAGTCCAAAGGACTAATGGACCACAGCTACCACAGCCTCCACCAGACTGAATCCAACACAACTAGATGGTGCCCAGCTACCACCACCAACTATTCTGACAGGGACCACAATCGAGGGTCCCGGACAGAGCTGGAGAAAAATGTAGAACAAAATTCTAACTCAAAAAAAAAAGACGAGATTAACTGGCTTGAAAGAGACTAGAGAAACCCCAAGAGTATGGCTCCCGCACACCTTTTTAACTCAGTACTGAAGTCACTCCTGAGGTTCACCCTTCAGCCAAAGATTAGACAGGCCCATAAAACTAAATGAGACTAAATGAGCACACCAGCTCAGGCGCAAGGAGGTGAAAGCAGGAGGGGACAAGAAAGCTGGTAATGGGGAACCCTATATCGAGAAGAGGAGAGTGTTGACATGTCGTGGGGGTGGCAACCAATGTCACAAAACAATATGTGTATTAATTGTTTAACAAGAAACTAATTTTCCCTGTAAACCTTCATCTAAAGTACAATTAAAAAAAAAGTAAGTTGGAAAAATAAATACATAAAAATAAAAGAAGGCTTTTATCCTCAATATGTAAAGAGCTTTTACAAAGCAACAGTAAAACTATAGGCAAAAAAAAAAAATAGATAATTCACAACAAAAGAAATACAAATATTCAATTAACAAATAAGCAAAAAAAGTTCTACTTCACAGGTCTTTCAAGTAATATATATTAAAACAATGAGATTTCATTTTTACCTTTTAAATAATTATACAATGAATTTTTTTTTGGTGTCTCCTATGTGGCTAGCGCAGTGTTAGGTATAAAACAGCTGTGTAGGAAAATAGTATGGGGAAAACAGACACTTCATACAATGTTGGTGGGAATGTAAATTAGTATAACATTTTTTGAGAACAATTTGGGAATAATCAGGGACATTTCCAAAGATTTAATTACTTGGATGAGCTTTGTTTATAACAAACCAAATATAAACAATGTCAACTTCAAACAATGGGTATTGGTTACATACATTATGATATATTTAGCTGATAGAATGTTATGGTTATTAAAACTCATGCTGAAGAAGAATAGGATTAGACTTCATGATATAAAACAATGTTATAAAAGAATATGATCTTGATTATGTCAATAATACTATATGAGGCATATGCATGGGAAAACATTTAAAAGGACGTATGCCAAAATATGAACAGTAATTATCTCCAAGTAGTGGATTATGAAGGAATGCTGTGGTGCGGTGGTTAAAGTGCTCAGCTGCTAATTGAAAGGTCAGCGGTTTGAATGCACCAGCCACTCCTTGAAGAAGAAAGATGTGGTAGTCTGCTTGCATAAAGATTAAACCTAACCCACGGCCATCCAGTCGATTCCGACTCCAGAAACCCTCTGGGGCAGTTCTACTCTGTCCTATAGGGTCACTGTGAGTGGAAATCTGCTCGAAAGCAATGAGTTTCCTTTTCTGGGTTTTAGTGGATTATTAGTGATGCATTTTGGCAGAGCTACCACTGCACATAACAGATTTGGGCAATATCAGAGAATGTGCTTTGTTTGGTTGATTGCTATTGTTACATGACCCCTGTTACCTTTAAAAGTGTCCCTTTGGTGTATGTAATAAACACTGTTGATTCTCTACCCAACATCTATTCCCACTCCCACCTCCTTAACACCAACTTTGTTCAGGTGCTCACATTCTTCTAAGAAGCCATGTGGTTTGGAGAGGCTAGCCTCAGTCCTAGCCCCTGCTCCAGGGGTGAATCCTCGTTGGTCTAAGGCTTTGACTCGAAGTCAATCAAGATTACCCCGGTCTGCTTGTCAGTGATTGTTTAGGGCTGGACATGTGACTCAGCTCTACCGGATGAGCTTTGAGAAGTCTACTGTGGAAGGGGGATGGGATTCTGAGCAAGGTTTTTTACTCCTCTGGATGTTGTTATGTCAGGATGTGAAACCTAGAACTGCTGAAGCCGTCTTGGACCATGAGGAAAACCATTCTTAGAATGAGATTATCACTGAAGTTGGCAGAGTGGGGAGTTAAAAGGCATCTGGGTCCCTAATACCATTAAGCCACTGATCGTACTATACTCAGAGCCCGCATAGTTCTTGACTTTTTGTTATGTGAGATAATAAGTTTCCTTACTGCTCGTGTTTGTTTGAATTGATGTTTTCTATTACTTGCAGCTAAAGGCTTCCTAATTGATACGGTACATTCTGGAAAAAAAAAATGGAGTTTAGCACTATTCCTGTGGAGAATTTTGTTGTAGCATATCTTCGAAGGAGATGGAGGGAAGAATTAGGAGCCAAAGCATATCCAAACTAAAGAAAAGAATCTCCTAGAATTTGAGGAAATGAGAAATTGATAAAAGTGCATTTTGGTGAAAACTTCTTTAATCAGAACATGATAAAAGGAATTAAATATTTTTCTTTTACGTCTATTTTTTCTACTTCAGATTTTAAAATTTTTCTTCAAGAAAACACTTGATTTCTGTTTTGCAAAAATGTTCAAAGAAAATACAATTTGACTTTTAAAACTTAAAAGTAACTCAATCTTTTTTTTTTTGATTATACTCTTTTCTCTAAGACCTTCTAATAAATTTTTTTTTTAATTTTGTAGCTTTAATTTTTACCAAATATTTACACAAACAATAAATGGGGAAAACATCAAGGTTCAAAGTGAGGTTAGCATTTACAAATGATTTCTAGGGAGTGTTCATGTCCGTTGTTATATCTGTGAACACTTATATTCTAAGGGTAGTACAATTAACCTATCACGCAGGATCCTTATCTTGTTTGAATAGTGTTGTTGAAATATTCTACATGCATTTTTTTTTTTGCTACACATATGTATTTGCAATTATTGTATTTTACTTTCATTTAGCTTAGATTGTGACTCAGCATAATTTGTGAAATTTGTATAAACGTAGATAATTTTATAGCAATTATCAAAACAAAATGAAAAATTGATTATTTGGTTAAAAGTATCTGAGATGTGGTTCAGCTTTAATTATCTTCTTGATTTCTTTTTAAGTAGTAAAAAGAATTCTGTTATGTGAGCTTGTCTCATTTCTTTCTTTTGAAATTCCTTAACTTCTATAACTAGTTTTTTTTTTTTTTTTATTGTACTTTGGATGAGGGTTAAAAAACAAACTAGTTTCTCATTAAACAGTTTTATGACTTTGGTTAACTGCCCCACGACCTGTCAACAGTCTCCCTTCTCAACCTTGAGCTCCCTATTATCAGCTTTCCTGCTCCCTCCTGCCTTTGAGTCCTTGCCCCTGGGCTGTTGTGCCCCTTTAGTTTCCTTTTGTTTTATGGGCCTGTCTGATCTTTGGCTGAAGGGTGAACCTCAAGAGTGACTTCATTACTGAGCTAAAAGGGTATACGGGAACCATATTCTTGGGGTTTCTCCAGTCTCTGTCAGGCCAGTAAGTCTGGTCTATTTTTTTGAGTTAGAATTTTGTTCAACATTTTTCTCCAGCTCTGTCTGGGATCCTCTATTGTCAACATTGTCAGAGCAGTCAGTGGTGGTAGCTGGGCACCATCCAGTTGTACTGGACTCAGTCTGGTGGAGGCCGTGGTAGATGTGATCCATTAGTCCTTGGGACTAATCATTCCCTTGTTTCTTTTAGTTTTCTTCATTCTTCCTTGCTCCTGAAGGGATGAGACCAGTGGAGTATCTTAGATGGCTGCTCACAGGCTTTTAAGGCCCTAGATGCTACTCACCAAAGTAGAATGTAGAACATTTTCTTTATAAACTATGTTATGCCAGTTGAGCTAGATGTTACCTGAGACCATGGTCCCCACAGCCCTCAGCCCAGCAATTTGGTCCCTCAGGGAGTTTTGATGTGTCTGTGGAGCTTTCATGAGCTTGCCTTATACAAGTTGTGCTGTCTTCCCCAGTATTGTGTATTGTCTTACCCTTCACCAAAGTTACCACTTATCTATTGTCTATTTAGTGTTCTTCCATCCCCACCCCTCCCCACCCTCCCTCGTAACCATCAAAGATTGTTTCTTTTTGTGTGTAAACTTTTTCATGAGTTTTTACAGTAGTAGTCTCATACAATATTTGTCCTTTTGTGATTGACTTATTTTACTCAGCATAATGCCTTTCAGATTCATCCATGTTATGAGATGCTTCACAGATTTGTCATTTTTCTTTATCGTTGCATAATACTCTATTGTGTGTATGTACCACAGTTTGTTTATCCATTCATCTGTTGACGGACATCTAGGTTGTTTCCGTCTTTTTGCTGCTGTGAACAATGCTGCAATGAACATGAATATGTCTGTCTGTGTGATGGCTCTTATTTCTCTAGGATATTTTCCTAGCAGTGGGATTGCTGGATCATATGGTATTTCCACTTCTTGCTTTCTGAGGAAGCCCCATATCATTTTCCAAAATGTTTGTATCATTTTGCATTCCCACCAGCAGTGCATAAGAGTTCAGATCTCCCTACAGCCTCTCCACCATTTGTTATTTCCCATTTTTTTGATTCGTGCTAGTAATGCCAGGGTGAGATGGTATCTCATTGCGGTTTGGATTTGCATTTCTCTAATGGCTAGAGATCACGAGCATTTCCTATGTGTCTGTTCTATAACGGACTTTTTAATAGTTGTTATAAGTTGCTGATAATTTCTTTTTATCATTCACAAATACGGTTTGATGGATAGATTTTATATGGCCTTTCTCACCATAGTCTTGTAACTCCCACCCAAGTGATTAGGTGGGACTGTGCAAATAAGGTAATGTGGCCCACCAAGGGGATTGCTTAGTTTTGCCATCCATGAGGCTTAAAATGAGCCATCTGAGAGGCAGTAAGGGAGGATCTCACCACCACCAAGAAAGAAGAGCCAGGAGTGGAGCATGTCCCCAAAGAACCAGGGATCCCTGTGCTGAGAAGCTCCTGGAACCAAGAGAGATAGCTTTAACACTGAAGATGGTTAGAAGTAGCAGCAGAGGCAGGAGACTGGCAGGAGATGGTGCGGTGGGCTTCTGGGCCCATGGATTGAGAAAGCTGAGTACTTCTGGCAGACTTGCTGGTGCAGTGGGTTGCCTCCAGCCACTTGGTGGAGCTAGGTTCACCAACCCACAGAGCCGTCGGGCTGAGGCTTACTGATGGAATGCGGTGCCTCTGGGCACTTACTGGCAGAGCTAAAAGAGATTTGTAACACCTGCCCAAGCAGAGCCAGCAAGAGACCTCCCTGTGGGCACGGCTGAGAGGTGGTTGTCCTGATTGAAGAACTATATCCTGAGCGTTCCTGAACCTGTTACTTCCCTAATAAACCCCATAACTGTGAGTATGATCTGTGAGTTCTGTGTGGCTATTGCAACGAATTATTGAACTCAGCAGAGAAGTAGAGAGTGCCGTGGGAGGGATGGATGGTGTCAGAACTGGTAAAGATGGCAGAGAGAAGTGTGTCTGACCTCTGCCTCAATAGCAATCAGCCTTGGGCTGTTGATCTTGATTCTCCTTCCCCTTGTGAAATTAGAGGAGGTCAGATGCCCCCACCATGCCATTTTTACACAAAACATAGCTTGAGACCTTTGCTCAGAAAGGAAGGCTGAGGTATTAATTAACAATTTTATTGTTTCAAGGTTGGTTCTCTACTCATGTGAATTTTCAACTATTGATTGTAGCTGCAGTAATTACTGTATGTCTGTGCTGATAATTTTAGTTGAGTTACTCATATTTTAAATCCTGTAATTTTTTTCCCCCATAAGACTAGTGATATTAAAGTTTTAGCATTTGGGAATTTCAATGTTCCTGTACAATGTCTCTGGACTTGGTTTAAAAAGTTTGAAATCCTTGGTTAATGATCGGGGCATTTGAGATGGTCCTATGCGGCACTTCTCAACCTTTGTCCACAAGGACACACCTGACTCTCCTATCAGTTGTACACAAACCCTGGTCACTAATTGTACCTCCACTCCTCTCTCTCCACCTGGGAAGTGGAGCTTTACAGGCATTACCTTCAACCCAAAAACAAATCATTACGAAATATTGGCATTTTTTATCAGCAACAAATTACAAGAACATTTCTCCTGACACTTCATCATACTACACTGATACCACGATACCTCATGACTCCCAATGAAAAGCATTACTTAGGAGTTACTACAATGCACTGGAAACAAGAAACAAACAAGTATATAAAGCTTCCCCCACCCTCCCTACACCACACATGGAAAAATAATCCCTGCTGAGGCAGTAACTTAACCTTTCTATGTCCCAGTTCTTACGTTCAAAATGAAAGCTATAAGAAGTTCTCATGAAAATATTAGAAAGTTTAACACTATTGTTTTGAGAGTTTCATTCAATAAGGTAAGATGAACGGCCTGGCAAAGTAGGTAGGGATTCCAACATGGAGGGCCTAGAATCAGCCTGAGGAGTTGGACCTGTATGTAATGGAGGCTTGTAAAGGTTTTTGAATAGGGAAGTAGCACAATCGTCAATATACTACCAGCAGTGTGTAGAATGGAGAACGGAGATATGCAAAAAAAGAATGCCAGTTATGAAAGTATTGCAAAGGTCCAAGAGATGCTGAGGGTAATTGCTGTGACAGCGGGAAAGTTGGGACCAATTCAAGAGGCTACGCAGATAACCAATTATAGAAGCAATAGGATTTGTTTACTGAACGGGTAGATGTGATGAGTGAGGGAGAGGAAGGATTTGAATAGGAATCGAGGTTTCTGCCTTGAGCATCTGAACATGTTGATGCCATTAACGGAAGCACAGGGACTCTGTGTGTGCGTGTGCGTGTGCGTGTGCGTGTGCGTGTGCGTGTGTGTGTGTGTGTGTGTGTGTAGGTGGGGTGGGGCAGGGATTAGGGAATGATTTTATCTTGTCTTTGGGATGCCTGTGGACACCCGTGTGGACTCCAGGTGCATAGTTAGAGCAGGTCTGGGGAGATTTTTTTGTGTAAAGGAAAGGAATACCCTTGTAACACGAACAGCTCACTCTTATAGTGCCCAACCATTAGTGCCCCTAACCTGAGGTAGTTATTACTTCACCAGCAGTAAAAGCTTGATTACAGTCCCTGGCTGCTGACCGTGTGAAGGCCCTTGGTTCCCCCACCTTCCACAGGCGAAATGCTATTAACTGTGATTAATTATCACGTGGCACAACACAAAGACTAGATGATTTATTGTGTCTTGCGGAGGGAACCTGCTTGGTTTTCGCTGGGGCCCTCAGGACAAGGGAACTGGCTAGCTCCCGGGGTTGCCCTGAGCCCCTCCCGGTCAGGGCCAAACAGCCGCGAGCTGCCCCCGGACGTGGGTCCGGTCCTTCAGGACCTCCCTGGCTTGGAGGCTTCCGTTTCTAACGTCCTTGGCCTGCCTGGCTCTCAGACCCCAGCCTCCTGCAGCGGGGCGGGGCGGGGCGGGGCGGGACTGCCCCGAGGCCCCGCCCCGCCCGCGGCCGTCGGCTCCCTCAGGCCAGCGTTGCAGTGCGCGCCTGCGCCGGCCCTCGCCTCGGAGCAGCCATGATGGTGGGTGTTCTCTGCGGCGCCGAGCTCTGGGCGCGCGGTGGGAGCGGCGGATGCGGGGCGGGTGCGGGGGCCACGCTGGCCTGGCACTAATGTCTCTCTTTGTGTCTCTCCCACTTCACCCTTTCTCTTGGTACGCTGGGCACTGCCGACCCCGCAGGAAGGCCTGGACGACGGCCCCGACTTCCTCTCGGAGGAGGACCGCGGAGTAAGTTCTGCCTTCTTTGGCTTGCGGGATCCTGCCTCCCCCGTCTCGGCGCCCGGGCGTGGTTCTGGGAGGGGTCTGGGGCGGCGCGGCACCCCTTCCCTGCAGCCCTCTTTTCGGTTTCCTCGCAGCAGCCGTGTGCCCCGCCCTCCTGCAGCCCTTCCACCCTCGGGCCACTCCGTTCCGATTTCCCGCCGACTGCGGCCTCTTCCCTGTACCCTGGCCAAATCTGGGCCCTCCGGACTAACCTCTCCCCGGCCCAACCTCTCCCCGGCCCGGGGTGCAGGTGCGGCAGTGGAGGTGGCGGCTGGAGCGCGAACGCCCCCACCCCGCCACTTTGGGGCGTTGAAAATCCATTCTCACACCTTTCTGTCTGCGCCCTTAATTTTCTCCTCATTTGGACCTCCAACCCGTTCCTGCCCTGTCTTCTCTCCCTCTAAAACAGATTTAGTACAGGCTTAGTCTAAACTACTCTTTTGCAAAGATTATTATAGTCACCGAATCTTAACTCTTCTTAAGTATTCTACGAGATTTTGCAAAATACTGGTAGCCCACGGTACCTTGTACTTTACCTAATATCGGAAAATACATCTTTTGCAGGATTCCCTTGGTGCTGTTTTGAGGCAAGATTCTTTTATTTCAGAAAGGGCCTTCAGGGCTTCGATTTCTTCCTCCTACTCTCCCCCTCCCCCTATTGTCTAGGCTGAAGGGTAGTAATCTGTGTAGTGCCTTGTACAAGTGAACACTTGAAAAATATTGATAACATGATAATTGCAGCTCAGCAAGGTACCATGATTCCTTCACATTTAACAGCCTGCACTTTAGTTTTCCATTTTGCTTTCACTAGCCCATCTTAGATAATGTGAGAGACACTTCCCTTACTGCATTTTTTTGGTAGGTGGTAAAATACTCTTGATATTATTTTGTTTTTAAAAAGAGGTAATGATAAGAGATGACGTTGTTAGTGTTAACTGATGACCTTTATAAGACTTTGAAATGGTAAGAAAGATGCAGAGGGTCTGCGCAATTAACAGTGATTTTTCTAAAGATAAGACATATGGCTGCCTTTCCTTAAATTACTGTGTTATATTTTTGTGGTCTACCAGGAGATGCCAACAGGATTTGCTTTCTTGTAAAATCTGACTTATGTTCAGTAAAAGTAATAGGTTTTTGCATATTTATGTTGATGATGTGAAAAAGAGCAAGTGTTTTCTGATGAAGATTTGTGTTCATGTCTTTATGCCTTTAGTAAGATTTGCTTGGATAGAATCAGAAGCACTTAAGTAGTGTGTTAGAAACTTTTCATGTTACCAAATTAAAGGGAGAGGAAGAGAAACAGCATGCCTGACAGAAGGTTCTTGTAGAATCTTGTAGATGAAAATTTTTATATGAAAATGGGAAAAAAACATTACCATGACTGAGAAAACTTTTAGAATATTATAATGAATGTGTACATATGTCCAGTTCTTCCTTATTTTTGTCCAGTGGAATGGGGTGAATCATAATAATTATAGCTGGGCACTGTGCTCAGCACTGTATAAGCATTGTTTCATTATATCTTCTCTCATCATCCCAGTGAAGCTCTTAGAATCCTCCTTTTACAGATGATAAATCTGAACCTCAGAGAAGCTAAATAAGTAGTCTGAGGTCACACAGCCAGTGAGTGGGAGAGCTGCACTTTGACCTGTATTTCTCAGACATCAGAGCCAATGAATGTGTTTCTGTAAGTGTGATCTTGAAACACTTGCATCAGAATTATCTGGGGTGTTTGTAAAACAAAAATAAAACAACATGCACAAAAAAAGTACTTTTTCTGGGTCCCATACCCTACTAAATCTGAGTTTCTTTGGGTGGGGAGAAGATAAGATACCTGCTTTTTAAACAAGCACCAAGAAGATTCTGTTGTACTCTCTAGTTTGATTATACTGCACAAGATTATCCTGCTATTTCCCCATTTCAGGAGTATCCGGACTGTTTAAATTTTCTGTATTGTGTTGGTCCTGATAGAAATTGATTATCATAATTAGAACTTTTAGGCATTGCACTTTTAGTTTAGATCATCTTGTTCAGCTTTTTAAGAAAGAGTCTTGGTAGAGAAAAGGCACATATTTGATATGAACTGCAGAGGGGACATCACGGATTCAAAAATAATAATACAAGCATTTCATACGAAGCAAGTAAGCAAAATTAGAGTCAATATTTTTAAATAAAAAATTTAATAGTCTTAAATTTGCATCATGATACTTGGATCAGAACAGAATCTGAGTTGGTTTCACTTACAGACTTAAGAAAATACTGTTTTATGAGAAACTAAAAAAGGACTTAAGAATACACAATGTTGAAAATTATTGGCCACTTTTAAATCTCTTCAGCCATACCTGTGCATAGTAGGGTATTTTTTTTCCCGAAATGAAGGACAGTAACATTTAGTAAACAAATGAGTCCTTTGAACTGGACGCATTTTGTCTGATGTGCTTGTTGAACAAGAGCATTACATACCAGAGTGATGGCATAATTCTGTTTTAGCTTTTGATTTGAATTCTAGATAATAGTTTATTGTTTTAAAAAATTACTTTAGGTGGAGTTACTATACTTCTCCTGGACTCCTAGCCTTGCTCCTCCCTCTGTATTCCTTATCTTAATTAATGGCATCATTTTCCAGTTGCACAAGGCAAGATACCTCTGAATCATATCCTTTGTCCCCACATCAAAAAAGCTGCTGAGGCCAGTTAATTTAACCTCTGAAATGTTTATATTTACCTCATCTTTCACTTGGATAGCTCCAGTTAAGGTCCTGTTACTTCTTTCCTGGATTATACCAATACTAGTCATTGGTTTCTATATCTTCATTCTTTCTACTTTCTAATCCAGTCATGACATTACGTCTAGTTACCTAACTAAACTGGTGAAATCATATAGCACGGTGCTATTAGCCCCACTAGTCAAAAGGACTTACTTGGACCCCATTCCTTTTGGAGTAAGGTCCAAACTCCTTAGGCTAGCATTCAGTATAACACCCTTTCCAGCTGGCTTTATTTCTCAGTATATTCCCCCTCAGGCAAACTCAAGCATACTCTATAGTCTACTTGTCATTAGCCAAGCACCTCTGCTGTTTAGTAATGTCTGCTTTATGTATGCTGTTTCAACATTGTGAATGCTTTTTTCTCTCACCTTTCACTTGAAATGTGACTTATCTTTCAAGACTTGGCCCATATGTTTGCATTTTCCTTTGTATCTGCATAGCATTAGCTTGAACACATGCCACATTTATTGATAGTTGTTTCAGATAAAAATGTGACACACATTTTGTTGGCTGTGAATAAGACAAAGTCCCTGCCCTGAGACCCTTACTGTGTAGTGAGGGAGACAGAGTTATAATCCCTTGTGATAAATGCCATGGGAGTACAGAGAAGAGAGTGTTTAACTTTGAGGGAAAGAGGATTTATGAAGAAATAATAATAGCTACACACTTAAGTAGCATTTACTTTGTGCCAGGGATTTTCCGTATACTAAGTTCTCAAATCCTTATGAGGTAGCTGCTGCTACTGTTACAACTTTGGAAAGGAAAACTGAGCTTTAAGAGAGATTTAATAATTTGCCCAAGATCATACAGCCAGTACCAGCTAGATTTGAACAGACAGGCTGACTTTAGTTCCTGGGCTCTTAACCACCATGTTATCACGTAAATGAGCTAGGCCTTAAACACTGATGATAAGTTTTGTAGGCTCTCGGGAGGAGAAGGGAGGGCTTGCCTGCAGAGAGGACATAGCGTGTGTAGGTGATTTGCTTGGAACACTTGTTCTTACTGGGCACTGAGGTTGCAAAGGTGTATATGAGTAGTACAGATAGAGTGTAAAGTGCATAATGATAAAGACACCAGACAGTGGGCAGTCCTGAGGGATTTTAAGCTGAGAAAGACAAAAATAGCATTTCAGGAAGCATAAAAACCAGTTAAAAAGCTATTGCAACAGTCCAGATGAGAAATGATGAGGCTGGAACCAAGGCACTGGAAGTAGGGATGAAAGAGGAGGGCACAGCAGAGAGAGATTTGGGAGATAGCATTGATAGGGCTTAGTAACCAAATAAGGAGCCTGGTGGCGCAGTGATTAAGTGTTCCCTGCTAACCAAAAGGTCAGTGGTTTCAACCCACCAACCACTCTGTAGGGGAAAGATGTGGTAGTTTGCTTCTGTAAACATTACAGGCTTGGAAAGCCTATGGGGAAGTTCTGCTCTGTCCTACAGGGTTGCTATGAGTCAGAATTGATGGCAACAAGTACAGGTAGTAACCAGATAGAGTAAAACCTGCGAAAGCCAGAAACCTGTCAGAGAAAAAAAGCTCAGATATTTTCCACTAAAATGAATAATAGAAAAGTGGTGAGACTGCACCCTGTCAAAGGCGGAAAACTTGCAAGATCCAGAAAAACAAGGCAGTCCCCTGGAGTTCCCGCTCTCACAGATTTCACCGTAGCACATGGCTGTGCAGGGGAGAAAATGAGGAAGATAGGAGGGAGGAACAGGTTTAGAGGATAAGATAATGAGTTTGGGTTCAGATATGTTTAAAGTACCTGTGAGGTATCTAACCCCAGCCCCCTAACTAGAATGTAAGGTCTGTAAGGGTGAAGGTGGTGTCTCTTCAATGCTCTATGTGTAGACCTAGGACAGTGCTTGGCACATTGAAGCCACTCACATGATTGTTTAATAAGTAAGTATAGTAAATTCAGGTGGATATGTCTTGTTAGTAGCTTGAAATCTGCTTATAAACTTGGAGTGAAAGGTCTGAGTTGGAGATAATAAATTTAGGAATTATTAATCAAGAGTGGCTGAGCTTGCCAAGACTAGATAGCACCCAGGGGAAACCAACATTTAAGGACCAAGGAGTAGAAGAGGACTAATTGACAAGACTGAGATGGGCAAGAGGGGAATGAGAGAAGGGAATTTTAAGGAGGGAGTGGTCAGAGTGATTGTCAAAGCAAATACCACAGTGAGTCCAAACCAAACCAAACCAAACCTGTTGCCACTGAGTGGATTCTGAGTCCTAGCGATCCTATAGGACAGAGTAAAACTGCCCCGTAGGGTTTCCAAGGAGCGGCTGGTGGATTCAAACTGCTGACCTTTTGATTAGCAGCCCAGCTCTTAACCACTTCACCACCAGGGCTTTGCAGTGAGTCAGGAAGACTGAAAAGTATCATTGGATTTAGAAATTAAGTCATTATAAGAAGGTTTTGTGAGATTTTACATTCCCACCAACAGTGCATTAGAGTTCCAGTTTCTCTACCTTCTCATCAATACCTTTGTTAGTTTCCCTTATTCTGATAATAGCCGTCCTAGTCCTAGAGGGTGTGAGGCGGTATCTCTCTAGTTTTGATTTGCATTTCCCTAATGACCTTGACCGAAAGCTTTTTTTTTTTTTTTCAGTACCACTAAGAAAGAAAAATGTTGCCAGTTAAACTATAGTTTGCGATCAATTGAAAGACATCCCTATTTCATATATGTTAAAATGTGAAAAAATACGCATCTAGTGATAACACATTAACTTTCAGTGAACATTCCTTAGTGATGTAGGAGTGATTTCATTATATATTTTAGTTACTAGAAACAGGACTTTTAAAAAACCTTACATGTGTGAAGCACATCTTATTGTCAAAGAATATAATCCTTTATGCCCATTTTTTTCATAGACTCAGGAAATGGGAAAGAATTATGTGGGGTGTAACGTGTATGTAGGAACTGACTATAGGAAGATGCAGTATCAAAATGAACACTTTAGCTGATTTTTTTAACTTATTATGATATATAAATAGAATTGTTGTATCAGCATTTTGCTGTGACCACATTTGTAATTCATGCATATGTTCCAGAGATGAATTCTAGAACTCAGATGTTAAAAGAGTGAAGAAAGAGATGGTAGATTGAATTAATAGCTGTGAAGGCGGTATATGAATGAATAACATGCTTTAATAAAACAAACGAGAGAATTTACACAAGAGTTAGAAACTGAAGAAATAGAGGCATGTTAAAGGATCAGAGGGGACTTTCTGGGGATGATGGAAATGTTCCATATCTTGATGATGGTGGTGGTTATTTTAAAAAACAAAGCCAAACCCATTGCCGAGTCAATTCCGACTCAAAGCGACTCTATAGGACAGAGTAGAACTGCCTTGTAGGATTTCTAAGGCTGTAATTTTTATGGAAGCAGACTGCCATATCTTTCACCGTCGGAGCAACTGGTAGGTTCAAACTACTGACGTTTCAGTTAGCAGACAAGCAGTTAACCACTGTGCCACCAGGGCTTCTGTGCTGGTGGTTATAAACCAAAAAACAAAACAAAACCCGTTGCCATAGAGTCCATTCTGACTCATAGCGACCCTACAGAACACAGTAGAACTGCTCCATAGGATTTCCAAGGAGCAGCTGGTGGATTCGAATTGCTAATCTTTTGGTTAGCAGCCAAGCTCTTAACCACTGCACCACCAAGGCTTCATGGTAGTTACAGGGATGTGTATATTTGTCAAAAATCTTCAAACTACATTTTATTCTATGAAAATTATGCCTTAAAAATAGAATCCAAGACCAAAAGTGTTAAGGGTGTTAATACAAAAATAATATTAAGCCAATAATAGCAATTGATTGATGTTTATTATATGATTTGCAGATTGGGGCAACATTTCCAAATAGAGAGTCAGAAATGTTCCAAAGAAGAAAAATCTTTCACAGATTCTTACATTACAGCTTATTGCTAGTAACTATACATTGCCAAGAAAATAGGGCCAGAGTAGTGTTTATATAATCACTCAGGGACATGCAACATTATCTTGAACAATTCAAATGATTTATCTTAAACGTATTTTCTAGTCTGATCTTTGGAGTTTCTGGCTGCACATAGATAATTCTTTGAAAGAGCTCTATGCCCAAGGTAAACATTTCTTTACTAATTAAGCTAAACTATTGTTTGACTTAACGATGACTTTCAGGAAGCCAGCTTTCTCAAGATTTAAGGTTCAAAGATTTTCTCAGGGCAGTAGTTTGGGTGTGTCATTTCAACCCTTAAAAACGCCATTCCTCAAGTGTATAATACAGGGATATTTTAGATCAATAAAAGTGACAATAAAAAAGCCAAGTGTTGTACTATCAAAAAAAAAATGGGGGGGCAGTGTATTTGGTATATGGATAAGGAGATGGAAGAGAAAGAAATATTTTAATAATTTGGAGTAATCTTAGAAGAATAAATTAAAAGATACGCAATGTAGAAATTCTTGAAAGATATATTTCCAAACTGATAGAGCAGTGGTTAAAAAAAAAAAAATCTGAAAAGCGAACATGTAGATATGGAATCTAACAAAATAGTTTATGTAAGTATTAAAAAGAAAATACTAGCAGTTGAGATGAAGTTTTAATAGAAAGTAAAGGCAAGGAAAACATTGAAAATCTAGGCTGGTGTTCCCAAATACAGATTTTAAGGCCCTTTTGCTGAAGATTCAAATGTAGTTTAAGTGAAAGTTTACAGTTCAAGTTAGTCTCTCATACAAGAATTTATGCATACATTGTTGTGTGACCGTAATTGCTCTCCTTATACTGTGACAGCACACTCCTTTCTACCTCTGATTTCCCGTGTCCATTCAACAAGCTCCTAACCTTCTTTGCCTTCTCATCTGGCCTCCAGACAGAAGCTGCCCATTTAGTCTTATGTATCTACTTGAGCTAAGAAGCACACTCTTCATGAGGATCATTTTATGTCCCACAGTCCAGTCCAATCTTTGTCTGATGAGTTGGCCTCGGGAATGGTTTTAGTTCTGGGTTGACAGAGAGTCCAGGGGCCATGCTTTCTGGGATTCCTTCAGTCTCAGACCATTAAGTCTGGTCTTTTTACTAGAGTTTGAGTTCTGCATCCCACCCTTCCCCTGCTCCATCAGGGACTCTGTCGTGTTCCCTGTCAGGGCGGTCATTGGTGGTAGCCGGCACCATCCAGTTCTTCTGGTCTCAGGCTGATGAAGTCTCTAGTCTGTTGTGGTTTTGTTTTTTATTTTTTGAATTGTGATAAAATATATGTAACAAATTGTGCCATCTTAACCATTTTTAAGTGTACGATTCAGTCACATTAAATACATTTGCCATGTTGTATTACCAGTCACCACTACCCATTTCCAGAAGTTTTACATCACCCAAACAGAAACTCAGTACTCCTTCAGCAATAATTCCCATTCTGTCCTCCTCCCAGCCCCTGGTAACCACTAATACACTTTTGTCTCTATGTATTTGCCTAATCTAGAGATTTCCTTATCTGAAATACATAGAGCAGATACATAGAGACAAAAGTGTATTAGTGGGATCAAACAACATTTATCTTTTTATGTCTAACTTATTTAACTTAGCATAGTGTTTTCAAGGTTCATCCATGTCATAGCATGTATCAGAATTTCATTTCTCTTTATGGCTGAATAATATTTCATTGTATGTATATACCACATTTTATTTAACCATTCATCTGTTGATGACACTTGTTGCCATGTTTTGACTATTGTGAATAGTGGTGCAGTGAACACTGGTGCACAAGTATCTGTGTCTTTTGGGTATATACCTCAGAGGGGAATTGCTGGCTCATATGGTAATTCTTTAACTTTTTGAAGAACTGCCCTTCCACAGCAGCTGCACCATTTTACATTCCCACCAGCAATGCATGAGGATTCCAGTTTCTCTGCCTTCTCAAAGCTTGTTAGTTTCCCTTTTTCTGATAATTGCCATCCTAGTGGGTGTGAAGTGGTATCTCTTCTTTAGTTTTTATTTGCATTTCTCTGATGACCTTAAGCTTCCTTTCGTGTGCTTATTGGCCATTTATATATCTTTGGAGAAATGTCTATTCAAGTGAAGATTCTGTTTTAGAGATTTTAACAGGCAACCAGATTGCTTCTTTTCATTTGTGTTTGGGAAGTGCTAGACTAGGCAAAGAAAACATAAGGAATGAAGAAATGTCCTGCTTATTACTCCAAAAACTATATGATAAATGTATTAATTTCCTGTGGCTTCTGTAAACTTGATGGCTTAAAACAACAGAAATTTATTCTCTCACAGTTCTGGAGACCAGAAGTCCTAGATTGGTATCACTGGGCCATGCTCCCTGTGGAGAATCTAGGAAAGAATTTGTTCCTTGCCTATTCCAGCCTCTGTTGGCTGCGAGCATTCCTTGGCTTGTGGCCACATGACTCCAGTCTCTGCCTCAGTGGTCACATTGCCTGCTCCTTTTTTGTCTGTGTTTTATCTCTCTGTGTCTTCCTCTTATAAGAATGCATTTAATCCAGGGTAACCTCCCTATCTCGAGATCCTTAATCACATCTGCAGTTTCTTTTTGCCATATAAAATAACATTCACAGGTTCCAGGGATTCGGGTGTGGCTATCTTCTGGTCTTTATTCAGCCTACCACAATGAACATCTTAAAGGTGGCCTGAATGTGAGTTAAGGTAAAAAAGGAAACACATTTCTCAAACTAGAATTAAGAAAAGGAGTTGGAGAAGGGGTAGGAAAGACAGCATGAAGACCTGATAAGACTTAGTAACCAAACCCACTGCCATCCAGTCTTCCAACTCATAGACCCTATAGGACAGTGTAGAACTGCCCCAGAGGGTTTCCTAGGAGCGGCTGGTGGGATTGAACTGTAAACCTTTTTGATTAGCAGCCCTGGTAGCATTTAACCACTACGCCAACTTAATAGAAGTAGGGAGGAAAAAAAAATCCACTCCTCCCTTAGGTTCCAAAGACCAGTGTTAAGTGAAACACTAGCAATTTTCTGACCCAGCCCTCCCAGCTGGGTGGCCGTGGCCCCTCTGTACCTGTGGCGGTCAGGGGCTAGCCCTCGATCTGCTCGCCAGAATCCGAATCCATGCGGCAGGCTGCTGGCCGGCCTTCCTCAGCCGCCCAGAGTCCCAGCTCGGGTTCCAAGGTGCACCTTGCACTGAAGCGGAGTGGCCTCAGCCAGGGAGTGCCTCCACAGAAGCGAGCACCACCCACCACCCGTTCTTGGTGCCTGCCACCAGGTGGCTGTGTGTGAGGCCAGCTGAGGGGCAGGGGGGAGCTGGAGTGTTGGGCACCGAGTGGGTTCAAGAAAACCAAAACCAAACCCGTTTCCGGTTGAGTCAATTCCAACTCATAGCGACCCTGTAGGACAGTAGAATTGCCCCATAGGGTTTCCAAGGAGCACCTGTCGATTTGAACTGCTTACCTTTTGGTTAGCAGCCGTTGCTCTTAACCACTATGCCACCTGGGTTTCTGTGGGTTCAAGACTGAGGTTAAAAACCCCGGGGAATGCCCACCTCCTCCCTCCAACCCCTGGACAAGCTGCCTGTGAGGTTGTTAATAAACGAAATAGCTGGATAGTTGATCTTTTACTACTGTGGTAAATTCAAAATGTCAGATGACAAGATAGTTGGTAAGTTTCCAGTATTGCAAAGGCAACGAGATGAATGGATAATGAACAATAAAACTGACTTGTAATTCAAGGCAGCTTTCAATTTCTTTTATCAGATAATTGGCTACCTGTTGCACTGAATACAATAACAACTTTTTGAACATAGTTTATAGTTTTAAATGTTTTTAAGTTTATAGTATAAACTTTTTAAAATATTACTGATTAAAATTAATATGAACTTACTAAAGTTATCAAAAGTTTTATTAAAGGCCATCATAAATAGTATCACAGCAACTCAAACTGATTACTTTCTTCTTTGAATCTTGAATTGGATTTTATGTAATGGTGTTCATTTCTAAAACTTTATATAGACCCAATAGTGCAAGATAGAGTGAATATAAATTGCTCTTTTTTCATTACTACTAATATTTAACAATTCCATTTACGGAGAAACTTCACAAAATTAATCTTTGAATAAATCAAAAGATTTTTGTTTAAAAAGTAAGCTTTCTGCTTACTTGTTCCCTATTTGTAAAAGTAATACATGCATATTGTGGAAAATTGGGATAATACAGGAATGTATGAAAAAGAAAATCCACTGCTGTTCATATTTTGATGTATTTCTTATGAGTTTTTTTTGGTATGCATTTTAAAAAATACATTTGTGATCATAGAGTATCTTAGTCAGGGTTCTCTAGAGAAGCAGAACCAGTGATATATCTAAATATATATATAGAGAGGTAGAGATTGATGGATTGATTTACTTCAAGGAATTGGCTCTTGGGATTGTGGAGGGCTAGCAAGTCCCAAATCCATAGGTCTGGCTACAGGCTGCAAACTCCTGCAGGCTTGGGCCCCCAAAATGTCTGTTTATAGTCGAGGCTGAACACACCCTAGGGAAACTCTCTTTTTGCTCTTAAGGTCTTCAACTGATTATTTGAGGTCCCCTTACACCATGGAATGTAATCAGTCTGCTTTACTTGAGGCCAGCTGATTTAATCCCATAGTTGTAACAGCAACTAATCAGTGTTCGATCAGACAGCTGGGCACCATAGCAGTTTGATGCATAAAATTAACCATCACATAGAATATAAATAATTTTGCCTCCACATTTTTTAACTTACATTGTAATTGAAATTTGACAGTTTAACACAGTACTAATGACTAGATGAGATTCCTGAATCTTGAGTTTTCAACTAGAGTATTTGAAACTGTCTAGATAAATAGACTTTCAGTATTTTATATCTTTGCAGCCAGCTAAGACTTTATTTTCTCTTTCAGTGTATTTTACTCTTTTGTAAGTCTCCAAATTACCCAAACATGTTACAAGATTTATAGAAATTTAAGAATTATAAGAATTACTATTATGATAAACATTATAAGTGGAAAAAAATCTTCTCATTGACGAGTAAATAGAAGCACCAAATAGAGTATATATCCAATTCTTCAAATATATTGTCGCTTATAGAGTAAAATGTGAAATTTAATCATATCATAGGAGTTATTTATTATTTACTATATGTTGACATTGTTACTAGAACTTTACACATGTTATATGTTCAGTGATATTTAATAATTTTATTTTATATTTCTGATTTAAAGTAAGCAGTAGAGTTCAAATTATTTGCTAATATTCCTTTATTACTTTCCTTGTTCTTAAAGGTAGACATGCTCCTTAGTTTTAGAACACTTGAATTTTAATCAGCTACCTTTTTAGAAAATAATTCACTTTTTGTTTTAAACTGTAATGAATCATGGTTAGCTCAATGATTCATACAAAGCAAGTATAATTGAATGACATAGAATGAAAATTGGTTAAGATAATAGCCTTACCCAAAGCACCCAAAATATATATGTAGAATAAATGAACATAAGTACTTTTTAGGTTGAAGATTCTTTTATTTATTTATTTGCATTATCTTATTATCTGGGAGAAGAATGAAATTATGTAAAAGCACGGAGAAAATTTTCATTAAGGTATTGTTGATTTTCTTTTTCTAGCTTAAAGCAATAAATGTAGATCTTCAAAGTGATGCTGCTCTGCAGGTGGACATTTCTGATGCTCTTAGTGAGAGGGATAAAGTAAAATTCACCGTTCACACAAAGGTAAGTGTGATTTTGTGCTTTAGATTATTTTAGCCATTTATTGTGCTAATATTTGTTGGCTCGAACTTTGGTTTTGAACATAATTAGAAACAGTATATTTTAGTTTATAATTCACTGCTATTTTAACAAAAAAAGTATTGGAAAAGTATACTTTTTAAAGATGAACATTGTAAGAATTAATCATAGAACCTAGACATAATGCAAATTTAATTTCCTCTGTATTTTTATTAGTATCTTTTACCATTCTCATCATTTTCAGTTTTTGTTGTCTTCCTTCAATTAATCAAATTACTGTTTTCCAAACCCTTCTTTTTAGATGTCACTTTTCAGGCACATGTTTAGATTTCAGATCTAGTTTCCTTTGCTTGAATAGTTGAGTTTGATATTTATTGATAGGATAACTTAAAATAATGGTAGCAGTACAGTATAGTAAGAGCCTGTCAATTTGTTTTCCCAAAGATCCCAAGATAATTTTGTCTAGATGTTTTAGGGTTTTCAATAGTAGAGTTTAAAGATACTCATATTCTTTCATATAGAGACTAATTTTAAAAAATAAAGTATAAAATGTTGATTAAAAGCTTTAGTGTAATTTTGATTTTTATTCAAGGGAATCTCTTTTCTTTGTAGAGTTCATTGCCAAATTTTAAACAAAATGAGTTTTCTGTTGTTCGACAACATGAGGAATTTATCTGGCTTCATGATTCCTTCATTGAAAATGAAGACTATGCAGGTTACATTGTAAGTATTAAGGTTCCATTTTAATCCCACTTTCTGGAAGCTTTTTAGATACTTCATTATGTATTGAAATCTTGTTTAGTATTTTTAGTGAACTGATGTAATTTTTTTTAATTGCTAATTACAAAATATTGTGGACTATCACCTTTTATCCTGAGTTGTCTTGTTTGGGAATATGGAGATATATTATGCTCCCTCACTGAAACTTAAATTCTTAGAATTGGAATGGGCTTGTCCTAGGGATTAAGGGGAAGTTAGAAACCATACTGATTTTGAACCTGTATGTGAGCAGATACTTAGAGTTGGAAGGCTCCTTAGAGATTTTCTAATCTAAACGTGCACCGGATATTGTAGTCAAGAATAGGTGGCTGTCCTGCCTCAGCTGTGGACTGCACTTGAATTCATGAAATTTGGTTTCTTTTGATTTCCTTGAAATCATCCTGACCTGATTCCATCTCTATCCTTGTAGTCACTCTTTTTCAGTCATTTGCTGCTTTTTCTTTCTGCTGCTCAGATTTTGGTGAACCACCGGAAGTATATTCTTCTCTTCCCATTCTTTTTCCACCTTCCTGTCTGATGGCACTTTGTTACTACCTTCTCCTTCTGTAGACTAAATGCTTTTCAGACTAACACCATATCTTATTTATCTTTGTATGCACAGTGCTCAGAGTCATGTCTCGCACCTAGTAGATACCAGTGAATGTATGCTGAACTATACTGATGCTTTCTTCCCTATTGCTTTCTTTATTATAACCTTTTTCTTGTAATCATTCTTATTTTGACTTTTCCCCTACTTACCTTTTTTCCTTACTGTCTTTACATTCCATCGTTTTCGTCTTAACAAGTCTCACTTGTAGTCCCTTCCTCCTAAGATAAATCTTTTTCTTATATCCTTTCCTTGAATAATAGATTTCTTCCAGATCTTGTATTTTTATTTAAGATAAGTGCTTACTTACTCCCTTACAGTGGTAATGAGGTTACTCATTAACCTGTGTCTTGTTTTCTTCTTTTTAAGGCAGGTCTTTCTTCTGGTATACTCCTCCAATGCAGGACCCTTTTCAGTACCCCTTGCTGGTATTCTTTAATTGGCTATTCAGTAATTTAAATTAATTAATTAAGTATTCATTAATTTAAAAAAAATACACAATAGCATAAAGCTACTATGAATTCATTAAAAAAATACATCAGTATTTAATCATAACATACATACTTTAGGAAAATGGTACACATATTTGATGGACATATTCATTCAGTCTATGTCAGAGCTTTGTGCACATATGTGTTTGAGGACTCTAAGTTGTCACACAGATTGAAGTTTGGGAATTATTGTTGTAATACCAGAAAGTAGTGCTGTATTTCTTCATTGATGTAAAGGACCTCAAGGATCTTAATAATTTCTAGGATTAGTTAAATTCTCTAGCCTGATTTTAGATATTCCTGGCGTCCAGTTCATCCAGATGCCTTTAGCTTGCCCAGACATAGCCTTTTATGATGGCGGTAGTACAGCTGCTACAGAAAAGGACATAATAATGATTTGGCTGTGTTGTAGATCCCACCGGCACCACCAAGACCTGACTTTGATGCTTCAAGGGAAAAACTACAGAAGCTTGGAGAAGGAGAAGGGTCAATGACAAAGGAAGAATTCACGAAGATGAAACAGGAACTAGAAGCGTATGTGATTTGTTATTGTTGCTTTGGTTAATTGTGCTTGTTTAATGCCTTTTTTTTTTTTGGTATGTGTGTGCTCTCTGATATCCCATCCCTTTAATCATTTCATCATAGTGACCCTTTCGGGAAGATGCAGGTTTAAGCCACACAACCATGTTAATGATCATGATCAGGGCCTACAGGAAAATTATAGGATAATTGTCGGCATTGTAAGATTTCTTTACATTAATATTTAAATAAACTCTGAAATTTGAAAACAAGACAATTCAAGAGTTTACAAAAAGTTGTAGAAAGGGAAACATGACTTTTTAAAGCAGAATGTAAAATAAAGTTTGTTTTTTATTTACAAGACCTTAGTCATTACCAACTTAGTTCTCTTTGTTCACTATGTGCATACTACTAAAACTTCTATTTCTTATGGAAGTGTGCACTGAGGAACTCTGCATATGTTCTGTTTTCTTTAAAAAAAAAAAAAAAAAACTCTCTCTCTCTCATTCTCCCTCTCTCTCTCTCTGTCAGCTCT
>NW_004443979.1:6309498-6314496 GCF_000243295.1 Trichechus manatus latirostris
GTGTGTGTGTCTGTCTGTCTGTCTGTCTGTCTGTCTGTCTGTGTGTGTCTGTGTGTCTGTGTGTAAGTTTCCCCCTCCTTTTTTCTTTGCCTCTGGCTTCCGGACAGACGGGGGAAAAAAATAGAAACAAAATGACTAGATTTAAAAATGTTTTCCATTAAATGATTCTTAGTTTTATATGTACTAGGAGTGTATTAAATCCTTAAAAAAAAATTGAGATAATTTTGATTTCATTTTTAGAGTACTTGCTGAAAATACAGAATCTCCCCGTTATTAAACATTGGAAGTAATTTTGGATTTGCTGTATGTTTCTCCGTATTTTGAGAGTTGTACAAGGAACTAATTTTCCTTGATTAGCATCATCTCCATTGCTCTCTTTCTGGTCATTTTTCCCTTTCATGCATTTCCTTTTCTCCTCTTCCACTTAGTTTCAGTTTTCAAGTGTATATTCACACTGCTACTAGATTCCTTTTCAGAATGCTAGACTTTCTTGGAAAGATAAATTAGCAAAGTAGATCTTCTTTGTCAAAGTCTAAGGTGACAGATATTTTAAGAATTCTGTCAGTTCCGAGTGCAAGCAGTAGTCTGATAGCAGACAGATGTATGCTTATAGTTTATAAGACTGAAACTGGAAATTAGCAGAGCACATTAATATAGAAGAATCTGTGATTTTCCAGTGGCCCTGATCATGATTCTTTTGTGGTCTGGTTAGGGGTTGGATAACAGAGAACCTTTGGTTTATTCTACTGCTACCTCCATCCTCTGCATCCTTCTTTTTTGTCTTCACTGAATGACTACCCTCACAGAGATCAAACTTCTCCCAACATTGGTCCTGCTGGTTTGCTGGTATGTAAAACTTATCCTCCTTGCACGTAGTTGAAGAAAGAGTATTGGGCCTTTTCCTTGAGTGTTTTTTTTTCAAACTGACATGTATTACTATATAATCACGATTCATTGATGATATCAGAATATTCTAAATGCAAGTCTTCAACGTAATGGCAAAAATCAAACTCTGCAAGGTGTGTTTCTTTCTCGTGTGTTTGGGTCATTAGGTGAAAATATAATTAATTTTGGAAATACGATTCCTGTGGTTTTGGTTTTGATATTTTTTGTGCTAAAGAATTTAAAAGCAGTAACTATCTAGAAATTTGGTCATTAAGGTTGTATCAAATAGTTTGTAGTGTACTTCTCTGGAACTGAAAACAAACATTGCTATAGTTACCTTTAACATCAACTTGCGTAGGAAGAAAGGTTGCTAAAACTTCAAAATTATTAACACTGAAATGTAATAAATACTATTAACTAGCATGAAATCTTTTCCAGAGCTGGGTTTTATATATTTCATTAACAGTTAAACTAAAACCTTTGTTTACATGAATTGTATCTTTATATTTCTAATTTTGCATTTGGAATAATAGAGAGTTTACTGAAAAATAATTTACACATAATTTTCTAGTTGATGGTGGTTTTTACCTTTAATTTTCTGTATTATTTCTAGTGAATATTTGGCAATATTCAAGAAGACAGTTGCAATGCATGAAGTGTTCCTATGTCGTGTGGCAGCACATCCTATTTTGAGAAAAGATTTAAATTTCCATGTCTTCTTGGAATATAATCAAGATGTGAGTATTGAATTGATTAAAGCAGTAATTAGTGCTTATTTTTAGAAAGTTGTTGAAAAAGTCAGGAAGTAGTTGGGAAAGGTTTAAGGCCTTTCTTAGAATGCTCTATTATTTTTCAAGACAGTTTAAAGTGACACTTTTTCAATAGTAATGCAGTAGTTCAGTAGAACGTGAGTACATCAATTGAATAAATGATGTTGTATCATGTTACTACATGGGGCATTGTTTTTCATCCTGAATTGTGAACTTCTTAAGAAATAGGGTTAGCAGAATTGATTGATGTTTCTTAAATTTGAGTTGGAGTCTTCTGAAGCTTTGTGGAGAATTCCAGGAGTTAAAGAATTCCAGATTACTTTTGGGCAAATCATTGACACTTGATGAGTTTAACTGACCATCTTCAGTTCTGATCACTCCTAATTTCCCTCCCTCCCTCCCTGCCTGACAAATCTGTTACAGTGCAAAAAGAAAGATTGATTGAGGTAGTTGAGTTTTAAAGATTTCTTCATTAATAGTACTAGCAAGACTTTTTTTTGGTATATGGGTGATACAGATTTTGGGACTTATACTTGAGTGACAAGAGTAACTCAGTTTTAGAGGTTTGCTTATAAATTAACATTAAGATCAAAGAATTTTGTATATATGAATTTTTCTTTGTGATTTGGTTCTAGTAGATATCACAATAAAATATCCTAAATCTAACAATAGAGAAAATTAATTGTTTAAAAAGTATATGAAGCAACTCAGCATTAAAAAAATATAGCACCTTAAGCATGGAAATGTATACGTATATAAGTATAAGTGTGATTTGTGGCAGTGGCGTGTGGTGGTTTATAACTGGGAATTGTAAACAATGCTGGCTGTATTATGAATTGTAAGCAGCTGAAAAATAATTCATGAGTAGGCTGCTAAAGAACACATGGAAAGAATCGCCACTTAGCTACTTTTTTATATTTATGAATAAGTTTTTTGCTAGGCTTTATTTACCGCCTGGGTTAAACCCTTAGTAATAATTTGGTAGAGCAGTGTAGGTGTGAAGTGAGTCATGGTAATATCAGTGTAGGACTGCTCCAACTACAGTAACTCCCTTCTCCAAGTACTCTGTCCATTGCTACAGCACTTGTATTCTCTGAAATTATACGTTTTTTGTTTTTTTTTAAATTTTATTGTTGTACTTTAAGTGAAAGTTTACAATTCAAGTTAGTCTCGCATATAAAAATTTATACATATATTGTTATGTGACCCTGATTGCTCTCCCTACACTGTGACAGCACACGCCTCCTTTCCACCCCTGAGTTCCCATGTCCATTCAGTCTGCTCCTGACCCTCTCTGCCTTCTCATCTCATCTCTGGACAAGAGCTGCCCATTTAGTCTCATGTATCTACTTAAGCTAAGAAGCACACTCTTCATGAGTATCATTTTATATCCCACAGTCCAGTCTAGTTTTTGTCTGAAGAGTTGGCTTCGGGAATGGTTTTAGTTCTGGGTTGATAGAGAGTCCAGGGGCTGTGCTTTCCAGGGTTCTTCCAGTCTCAGTCAGACCGTTAAGTCTCGTCTTTTTATTAGAATGTGAGTTCTGCACCACACTTTTCTCCTGCTCCATCAAGGACTCTCTGTTGTGTTCCCTGTCAGGGCAGTCATTGGTGGTAGCCGGGCACCATCTAGTTCTTCTGGTCTCAGGCTGATGCAGTCACTGGTTTTTGTGGCCCCTTTTGTCTCTTGGGCTAATACTTTCCTAGTGACTTTGGTGTTCTTCATTATCCTTTACTCCAGGTGAGTTGGGACCAGTTGATGCATCTTAGATGGCCACTCGCTAGCTTTTAAGACCCCAGATGCCACTCACCAAAGTAGGATGTAGAACATTTTCTTAATAAGCTTTGCTATGCCAGTTGACCTAGATGTCCCCTGAAAGCATGGTCCCCAGAGCCCCGCCCCTGCTACTCCATCCCTCTTAAGTGTTTGGTTGTATTCAGGAAACTTCTTAGCTTTTGGTTTAGTCCAGTTATGCTGACTTCCCTTGCAGAGAGTGAGTGTTGTCCTTCCCTTCACCTAAGATAATTCTTGTCTACTGTCTAGTTAATAACCCTCCCCCACCCTCGTAACCATCAAAGAATGTTTTCTTCTGTGTTTAAACCTTTTCTTGAGTTCTTATAATAGTGGTCTTACATAATATTTGTCCTTTTGTGACTGACTGATTTCACTCAGCATAATGCCTTCCAGATTCCTCCATGTTACGTTTTCACGGCTTCATTGTTGTTCTTTATCGTTGCATAGTATTCCATTGTGTTGGATACACCATAATTCGTTTATCCATTCATCCGTTGATGGGCATCTAGGTTGTTTCCATCTTTTTGCTGTCGTGAACAGTGCTGCAACGCACATGGGTGTGCATATATCTATTCGTGTGATGCCTCTTATTTCTCTAGTATATATTCTAAGGAGGGGATTTCCGGATCGTATGGTACTTCTATTTCTAGCTTTCTGAGGAAGCACCAAATCGTTTTCCAAAGTGGTTGTACCATTTTACATTCCCACCAACAGTATATAAGTGTTCTAGTCTCTCCACAACCTCTCCAGCATTTATTGTTTTGTGTTTTTTGGATTAATGCTTGCCTTGTTGGGGTGAGATGGTATCTCTTATAGTTTTGATTTGCATTTCTCTAATGGCTAATGATTGTGAGCATTTCTTGATGTGTCTGTTAGCCACCTGTATGTCTTCTTTGGCAAAGTGCCTGTTTATATCTTTTGCCCATTTTCTGGGTTGTTTGTCTTTCTGTTGTTGAGGTTTTGCAGTATCTTGTAGATTTTAAAGATAAGACGCCAAAAATTTTTCCCAGTCTGTAGGTTGTCTCTTTACTCTTGGTAAAGCCTTTTGATGAGCATAAGTGTTTGATTTTTAGGAGCTCCCAGTTATCTAGTTTCTCTTCTGGTGTTTGTGTATTGTTACTTATGGTTTGTATTTCGTTTATGCCATGTATAAAGGTTCCTAGTGTTGTCCCTATTTTTTTATTCCATGATATTTGTCGTTTCGATTTTGTATTGAGGTCTTTGATCCATTTTGAGTTGGTTTTTGGGCATGGTGTGAGGTATGGGTCTTTTCAGTTTTTTGCAGATGGTTATCCAGGTATGCCAGTACCATATGTTAAAGAGACTGTCTTTTCCCCCAGTTAATGGACTTTGGGCCTTTGTCAAATATCAGCTGCTCATAGGTGGATGAATTTATGTCTGGATTCTCAATTCTGTTCCATTGGTCTATGTATCTGTTTTTGTGCCAGTACCAGCCTGTTCTGAGTACCATGGCGGTATAATAGGTTCTAAAATCAGGTAGTGTGAGGCCTCCCACTTTGTTCTTCTTCTTCAGTAATGCTTTATTTATCC
>NW_004443979.1:6314596-6385955 GCF_000243295.1 Trichechus manatus latirostris
GTCAAATATCAGCTGCTCATAGGTGGATGAATTTATGTCTGGATTCTCAATTCTGTTCCATTGGTCTATGTATCTGTTGTTGTACCAGTACTAGGTTGTTTTGACTACCGTGGCGGTATAGTAGGTTCTAAAATCAGATAGTGTGAGGCCTCCCACTTTGTTCTTCTTCTTAAGTAATGCTTTACTTATCCGGGGCCTCTTCCCTTTCCATATGAAGTTGGTGATTTGTTTCTCCATCTCATTAAAAAGTGCCTTGGGAATTTGGATCAGAATTGCATTGTATCTGTAGATCACTTTGGATAGAATTGGTGTTTTCAGTGTTGAGTCTTCCTATCCATGAGCAAGGTACGTTCTTCCACTTATGCAGGTCTCTTGGTTTCTTAAAGTAGGGTCTTGTAGTTTTCATTGTATAGGTCTTTTACATCTCTGGTTAGATTTATTCCTAAGTATCTTCTTGGGAGCTGTTGTAAATGGTATTGATTTGGTGATTTCCTCTCGAAGTTCTCTTTGTTGTTGTAGAGGAATCCAACTGATACATCTGTATTTTTAATATTTGTTCACACAGTCATTGTCTGTCTCCCCTCTTCCCCACTAAAATGTAAGCTGTGTGAGGGCACCACAAATCCCCACTATTTTAGAATTTGTCTGGCAATTGAAATGTAAATATTTGTTGAATTAATAAGTAAAAGATTATTAAATGTTTAGGTCAGCTTTATAAATAGTTGTTAGGTGCCGTCGAGTCGGTTCAGACTCATAGTGACCCTGTGTGTAACAGAATGAAACATTGCCCAGTGCTGTGTCATCCTCACAATTATTGCAGTGTTTCAGCCCATTGCTGCATTCATGGTGTCAGTCCATCTTGTTGAAGGTCTTCTTTTTTTTCACTGACCAAATGCTTTACCAAGCATGATGTCCTTCTCCAGGGACTGGTCCCTCTTGATAACATGTCCAAAGTGTGTGAGACAAAGTACTGCCATCCTCACTTCTAAGGAGCATTCTGTCTGTACTTGTTCCAAGACAAATTTGTTTGTTCTTCTGGTAGTCCATGGTATATTCAATATTGTTCACTAACATTGTAATTCAAAGACATTAGTCCTTCTTCGGTCTTTCTTTGTTCATTGTCCAGCTTTCACATGCATATGAGGTGATTGAAAACACCATGACTTGGGTCAGGCCCGCAGTAGTAATCGAGGTGACTTCTTTACTTTTTAACACTTTAAGAGGTCTTTTGCAGCAGATTTGCCCAGTCCGGTACGTGGTTTGATTTCTTGACTGCTGCATCTATGGACATTGATTGTGGATCCAAGAAAAATGAAATCCATGATAACGTCAGTATTTTCTCCATTTATCATGATGTTGCTTATTGGTCCAGTTGTGAGGATTTTTGTTTTAGGCTGAGGTATAAGCCATACTGAAGGCTGTGGTCTTTGATCATCATCAGTAAGTGCTTCAAGTCCTCTTACTTTCAGAAAGGAAGGTTGTATCATCTGCCTATCGCAGGTTGTTAATGAGTCTTCCTCCAATCCTGATGCTGTGTTCTTTTTCATATAGTCCAGCTTCTTGTTTTATTTGCTCAGCATGCAGATTGAATAAGTATAGTGAAAAGATGCAACCCTGGATATACACCTTTCCTGATTTTAAACCACTCAGTATCACCTTCTTCTGTTTGAATGACTGCCTCTTGGTCCATGTGCAGGTTCCACATAAGCACAATTAAGTGCTCTGGAATTCCTATTCTTCCCAATGTTATCCATAATTTGCTACGATCCACACAGTTGAATGCTTTTGCGTAGTCAATAAAACACAGGTAAACATCTTCCTGGTATTCTCAGCTTTCAGCCAAGATCCATCTGACATCAGCAGTGATAGCCCTCATTCCACATCCTCTTCTGAATCCAGCTTGTATTTCTTGCAGTTCCCTGTTGATGTACTGCTGCAACTGTTTTTGAATTATCTTCAGCAAAATTTTATTTGTGTGTGTGATACTAATGATATTGTCAGTAATTTCTACATTCTGTTGGATCACCTTTCTTTGGAATGGGCACAGATATGGATCTCTTCCAGTTGGGCAGGTAGCTGTCTTCCAGATTTCTTGGCATAGACAAGTGAGCGCTTCCAGAGTTGCATCCATTTTTTGAAACATCTCCATTAGTATTCCATCAATTCCTGGAGCCTTGTTTTTCGCCAGTGCCTTCAGTGTAGCTTGGACTTCTTCCTTCATTACCGTCTGTTCTTGATCATAGCTGCCTCCTGAAATGTTTAAACGTCGACCAGTTCCTTTTGGTACAGTGACTCTATAGTTTTTCCATCTTCTTTTGATGCTTCCTGCATCATTCAGTTCTTTGCCCATAGAATCTTTCAGAATTGCAACTCAAGGCTTGAATTTTTCTTCAGCTCTTTTCAGCTTGAGAAATGCTGAGCATGTTCTTCCCTTTTGGTTGTCTAACTCCAGGTGTTTGCACACTTCATTATAATGCTTTACTTTGTCTTCTCAAGCCACCCTTTGATATCTTCTGTTCAGCTCTTATATCTCATCATTTCTTCTGTTCACTTTAGCTACTCTACATTCAAGAGCAAGTTTCAGAGTCTCTCCTGATATCCGTTTTGGTCTTTTCTTTTTTTCTTGTCTTTTTAGTGACCTTTTGCTTTCTACCTGAGGGTGTTCTTGATGTTGTCTCACAGCTTGTCTGGTCTTCGGTCATTGGTGTTCAGTGCATCAAATCTGTTTTTGAAATGGTCTCTAAATTTAGGTGGGGTATACTGAAGGTTGTATTTTGGTTCTTGTAGACTTGTTTTAATTTTCTTCAACTTTAGCTTGAAGTTGCTTGTTATCAATTGGTGGTCGTTCTGTAGTCAGCCCCTGGCCTTGTTCTGACTGATCTTGAGCTTTTCCATCATTCTTTCCACACACGTAGTTGATTTGATTCCTGTGGATTCCATCTGGTGGGGTCCACATGTATAGTCGCCGTTTATGTTGTTGACAAAAGGTGTTTCCAATGAATAGGTTGTTGGTCTTGCAAAATTGTAGTATGCAATCTCTGGCATCATTTCTATCACTGAGGCTGTATTTTTCAACTACTAATCCTCCTCCTTTGTTTCCAGCTTTTGCATTCCAATCACCAGTAATTATCAATGCATCTTGGCTGTATGCTTGATCAGTTTCAGACTGCAGAAATTGCTAAAAATCTTAATTTCTTCATCTTTGGCTTTAGTGGTTGGTACATAAATTTGAATAATAGTCGTATTAACTAGTCTTCCTTGTAGGCGAATGGATATCATCTTATCAGTGACACCATGTACTTTAGGATAGATCTTGAAATGTTCTTTTTAATAATGAACGTGATGCCGTTTCTCTTCAATTTGTCATTCCCAGCATAGTAGACCACATTATTGTCTGCTTCAAAATGGCAAATACCAGTCCATTTCAGCTCACTAATGCCTAGGATATTGATCTTTGACATTCCATTTCATTTTTGACAACTTCCAGTTTTCCTAGATTCGTACTTCTACATTTCACCTTCCAGTTACTAATGGATATTTCATCTGTTTCTTCTTATTTTGAGTCTTTTCCACATCAGCAAATGAAGGTCCTGAAAGCTTTACACTGTCCATGTCATTAAGGTTGACTCTACTTTGAGGAGGCAGCTGTTTCCCAGTGGTATTTAGAATGCTTTCCAACCTGAGGAGCTATCTTCTGGCAGTATACCAGACAATGTTCCACTGCTATTCATAAGGTTTTCACTGGCCAGTTTTTTCAGAAGTACATTGCTAGGTCCTTCTTGCCAGTCTCACTTTGTCCTGAAGTCCGCTGAAACCTGTCCACCATGGGTGACCCTTCTGGCATTTGAAATACCGATGGCATCGCTTCCAGCATCACTGCAACATACAAGCCACCACAGTACGACAAACTGACAAATGAGTGGTGGAACTTTATAAAAGCCTTTTTTTAGCTTTATAAATAGCTTTTGGAAATCTTAGGATTTCTTAAATTTTCTTCCACCAAAGTTGGTTTATTTATTTTTCTTTCTCACAAACTAACATATGCTTTGTAGAGATAAAGGTAATGATGCATTTTGATAACTTTTAGTATCAGTGAATAGTATATTGGCAAAAGCCTTTAAAAAGATAATATGAACTGGAAAGTATTTTGCAAGTGTTCTTTAATTAATATTAAGTTTGTTAACAGGTTGTAGAAGATATATGCCCAAAATTAAAAACATTTTTCAGTCTTGTTTCTAATGCTGTTTTTTTCAAATCTTTATCCCAGTTCAGTGGTACTAGAAAAGAAATCTGTACATGCTGTTCTATTATCTAAGTTTCTGGAGGATCAGGGGACTGATGAGCTGTTGAAGTGGGGGTAGGATGTCGTCAAGCCTAAAAAGGCCATGAGGCATATGGGAAGCATAGAAAAGCTTCTTCTGGCGCTTAGTTGTATGAGAAAAATAGTCACTACCATAAGGAGTGATTGCCTTTAGTATTGCTTTACTGACGTAGCTGTGTATTTTCTCTGTTCCAGTAGGTATTATCTGAGTCTCAGACTGTCGGGCTTATTTAACTACCCAACTTCATTCACTTCTTTCTACCTCTGTCAGCAGCTACATCCAGGACCTTGTCATCGCCTTAACTGCTTCACCTCTGTGTTCTTAAACCCTAGTTTAAGGCTCCAAGTACAGCCTTCTCTGCTTACAGTTTTCCTCTTCTTTATTCCCATTTTATCTGTTCTTTGACCCATTGGTACTTCTAGACCCTTTTAGTAGTAATTCTATCTTTCCTTTTTTTCCATCTATCCTAGAGTCTCTGCTCTGTCATTTATAGCAATCTGTGTCTCTAGATGGCTTTCTCCCATTTTCCATAAAAGCTCATTTTAACTTAGCAGCAGTTCCCTTGGTCAGATGTTGACCTTGCTCGCAGGAAGTGGAAGGCAATCAGAAATCAAATCCCTGAGGTTCCTGTATTCCCTGTAATCTTCAGCCACTTTGGCAGTCATACTTGTTTACTAGCCCTTATTTTTTTGGGTGGATTCCTTAGAATTTCCTATGTATAAAATTATGTCATCTGCAAATAGGAATAGTTACTTCTTCCTTTTCAGTCTGGAAGCCTTTTATTTCTTTTTCTTGCCTAATTGCCCTGGCTAGAAGTCCAGTACAGTGTCAAATAAAAGTGGCAGAAGTGGATATCCTTATCTTGTTCCTGATCTTAGGGGGAAAGCTTTTGCACCATTAAGTATGATTTTACCAGCACCAGTTGCTGTCGAGTTGATTCTGACTCATGGCAACTCTGTGTTCATGTCAGCCCTGTATGTGTCAAAGTAGAACTGTGCCGAATAGGGTTTTCAGTGGCTTATTTTTTTTTTTTTAATTGTACTTTAGATGAAGGTTTATAGAACAAATAGTTTGTCATTAAACAGGCAGTACACATACTGTTTTATGACGTTGGTTAACAACCCCACAACATGTCAACACTCTACCTTCTCAACCTTGGAGGACCCTTCTTTTTTTTTTTTGGTGAAAATATGCATAGTCAGTGGCTAATTTTTCAGAACTCGATTGCCAGGCATTTCTTCCAAGGCACCTCTGAATGGACTTGACCCTCCAACCTTTCAGTTAGCAGTCAAGCACGTTAACCATTTGCACCCCTCAGGGACTTCCAAGTATGACGTTAATTGTGGGTTTTTTTGTAGATGTTGTTTACCAGGTTGAGAAAGTTCCCTTCTATTCCTAGTTTAAATGTTGTTATCATAAAAAATGTGTTAGATTTTGTCAGATGTTTTTTCTGCACCTATTGAGATGATCATGGGGTTTTTGTTCTTTATTTATATGTTGTATTACATTGCACCTTTCTATTTTTACGATGATCTCTTTCTAGCTATGCTAGATCCTATGTACTTCAGGTGTTTGTGATCTCTTCTGATTTTTAACCTCCTCTTTTGTTCCTGTAGCCTGTAAACATTATGTCTCTCCTATCTTAATAAAATCCTACTTCAGCTTTACTTCACATCTCGCTACTTGCCAGTCTTTCTCTTCCTCTTCATATCTAAGCAGAAACTTCAGAAAAATCTTAGTCTTCCTTTATTTCCGTTTCCTTCCCTCTTACTTTTTTTATTCAGCTTAAAATCTGGATTCTTCCCTCAACCTTTACTAAAACTATTTGCACAAAATCACCATTTTTCTAACTTTTTCTAACTCCAGAAGATACTTTTCAATCATTTTGTTTGACTTACTTTGGTATTTGACACATTGACCTCTGTTTCCTTCTGAAATTTCTCCTTTGGCTTTTGTGACACCATTCTTTCCTGAGTTTTCCTCTTAATTCTCTGGCTGCTTCTCAGTCTCTTTCATGGGCTTTTCCCTCATGTACCCAATTCATTTAAATTTGGTTCTCCCCCGGGTCCCTCATTGAGTTTGCTAGAAGTCTAGAAGTTTCTGTAGACTTCTGTAAATTCTTCTTATGTAATCTCATCTACTCTTACAGCTTCAAATACTCTAATATGCTGTTGAATTACAAGTCTTTGTAGCTCCTGAGTCCCAGCCCTATGTATTAAACAGTCTACTGAAAAGCTCCATTTAGATGCCCTCTTAACATCCTAGACTCATTTTACCCTCAGCTGAATTCTTCTCCAAACTGATACATCCTTTTATATTCTGTGTCTCAAAGAAGGTACTGCCATCTACCCAGTTCCTTAAAATATGAAAATTACCCATGACTCCTCCATTCCCTATTCCTATTAGGAGTCACCAAATCTTGTCTGTTTTACTCCCTTACTATTTTAGGTGTATATCCATTTCTTTCTATTGTCAGAACTAAAGATTAGTTCCAATTTTTATAATTCTTAGCTGAGTTATGAAGCAGCCCCCTAACTGATCATTCACCCTCCAGTCTTAGCTTTCTCTTCCCCTAAGTCTGTACTGAGTTCCTCTTAGGTGCTCCCCCTAGTACTCTGTGCATGCCTCTGTACTTATCACACTGTATTTAATCGTGTGCTTGCTTCTGTATATCCTCCTCCACACCGTAAATTGTAAGAGTAGGGACTACCTCCTAATCACTTTTGTGTTCCCAGCATCTAGCACAGTACATGACTTTAATAGACATTCAGTAATGGTCTGTTGGAAGGGCATTAGTGGTTCAGTGGTAGAATTCTCACTTTCCATGCGGAAGACCTAGGTTTGATTCCTGGCCAATGCACCACATGCACAGCCACCACCCATCTGTTGTTGGAGGCCTGGGTGTTGCTATGATGCTGAACAGGTTTCAGCAGAGCTTCTAGACTAAGATGGACTAGGAAGAAAGGCCTAGCGATCTACTTCTAAAGTCAGCCATCGAAAACCCTATGGATCACAAAAGTTTGCTTCGCAGTTGATCATAGAGGTGACACAGGATTGGGCAGTGTTTCGTTCTGTTGTGCATGGGGTCACCACGAGTCAGGTCCTGACTAGATGACACTTAACAATTACAACATTGATTTGTTGAGTGAGTGAATTAATTAATATTAGGAATGTGGTTTAAAAAAAAAAAGAAACAGGGTATGTTAGTGTGTTGGGAGGACTAAAGATAGAGCCATGAATTCTAACTATGAGTTTGGAAGGGTTAATTTGGATGTTTGAGCCTGCATAGAATTTTCGTGGGGAGGGGAGATACCGTTTCAGGTACAGAGGAAACTAAAAGTTCAGAGCTGCTTTGGAGAACCTTTTGACCTGGAGTATAGGGTTCTGTAGCGGTAGAGTGGTGGGTGGGAAGGTAAGTTGAACTAGATTGTTCAAAGTATCGAATACCTTACTAAGGAAATTGGCTCTAATTCTCTGAGCGTTATGAAACTCTAACTTTTTTTAGTAAGGAAGAGGTACTCAAAATTTGATTTTGGAAAGCTATCCCAGGTAGCAGAATGGATCGGAATGAGGAAATGAGAGACATTAACTCGTAGTCCAATGTAGTAGTCTAGGCAAGGCTGATGAGTGCTTTTACTTCGATAGTGGGAGTGGAAAAGGACAGATTTCATGTATTTGCTGTAGTAGAATTTGAACTTTTAGAGAAAGGAAGATGTTATAGATTATTTCAAGATTTTAATGAACATTTTGATCAAAGATTCTGTCGGAGAATCCTGATCAAAAGGAGAAATTGCAGAACAGAATTTCTAATTTTCATGGAATCCAGACTTTCTGGAGCCATGAAGGCTGGATGAACCCCCAAAACTATTGCCCTGAGATCATCTTTAAACCTTAAATCAAAAGTATTCCCTGAAGTCTTCTTAAAGTCAAACAATAGCTTAACTAGTAAAGAATGTCTGCCTTGAGCATTATGCTCTTTTAAGGTCTATCTATATGGGATCAAATTGACAATAGCAACTCGAAAGATTAGACAGAAAACTTAGGGGACAATGAGTTTATGTTAATGGCAGAGGAACAAGTCGGCAAAGGAGGGTGAGAATGGTTACACAACTTAAAGAATGTAATCAGTGTCACTGAATTGCACATGTAGAAACTGTCGAATTGGTGTATATTCTGCGTATATTCTCAATAACAAAAATAAAATATATTATTGTAAAAAATCACTGATATGCATGGTGAAATTCTTTTGAGACTGCCATTTTGATGTTAAAGAATAGAGGTGGCACTATTTTCTGTTTGTAATCTGAAAAAAATGCTAACTTCAGTTGTCTTTTTCAGTTGAGTGTGCGAGGAAAAAATAAAAAAGAGAAACTTGAAGATTTCTTTAAAAACATGGTTAAATCAGCAGATGGCGTAATTGTTTCTGGAGTAAAGGTAAGAATTTATTTGATTAATAGAGTTATTGGTTTGAGAATTTACTTCTTTTAAGAAGGAGAGAGATTGAGATTTCAGATGTGCAAAAAGCTTATTCTGGAGTAAAAGAGAAGTTTGTAAAAGAGAAGTACAGTCCTTACACCTGGGAAACCAGGGCCCCTGCCCAGGGCTCCACTCTTTAAAGAACTCCCTTCTCCAAGGGCTGCAAATCTGTAGGTCCAAGGGGATGTGCCCACCTGGAGCCCATACCTATTTCTCCTATCCAGACCTTGCTTCAGAGATCTAGAACCCCATATTTCTGTGCTCAGATCCAGGTCCTCTTCCAGGTCCTATGTGGGCTTCTTCCCTGGGTTTATCCTCCAGAGGGTAGACTGTGTCACTGACATGTGCTGTGTGCATGGTCAAGGGGTACCCGGGGGGCAGCTGAGCAGAGGGGAGGCACAGGAGAGAAGATCAGTGTGCTGTGTGGAATGTCCATCCACACGCACACAGAGTCCCTCTGGATGCAAGAGAGAGCTGCAGGGTGGGGCAAGAAGAGGAAAAAAACATGTTTTTATAAACATGTCAACAGTAAAACGAGTAGATATTATTTATTTGATTTGTACTCTTATTTTTCAGAGATAGGTCAATTGATATCTTGATAGTGCATGCATGTACTTCGGCTGATTTTCAATAAGGGTTAAGTATTTCTCTTAGCCATTAAATGTAAAACACTGCCGATTATGATTTTGATAATTTTATTAGCAAAGTAATAGCTAACATTATTTGAACATTTACAACATGCTGATTTTCTTATTTAATCTTCACTACAATCCTGCAAGTTAAGTAGTATACCTATTCCTATTTTTACAGTTAAGAAAACTGGTATATATGAATTACAGATTTTAAGTGACATTTTGTCAGTACTAACGTTTGCTTAGTGATGTATTAGTTGTTCAGTGGTAGAATTCTCACTTTAAGTGTGGGAGACCGTGTACTTCATGCACAGCCACCACGTCTGTCAGTGGGGAGTTGGATGTTGCAATGATGCTGAACAGGTTTCAGCAGAGCTTCCAGACTAAGATGGACTAGGAAGAAAGGCCTGTCTGTCTACTCCTGAAAATCAGCCAATGAAAACCAACTCTATGGGTTCACCATAGTGTGATCCACAACCAATCGTGGGGATGGCACAGGACCTGGCAGCATTTTGTTTTTGTGCATGGGGTTGCCATAAGTAGAGGGCTGACTAAACAGCAGCCAACAACAGCAACAACTTTTGCTTCTTGTGTTCTGTTGATGTGGGTCTCAACTTACATCATATAATTTGACACTTTTTCAGTAGTTGCTAGTTTAGAAGAGGGGAAGTACTGTTAATACTTTTTATTTTTAATGCATACCTAGCTTTGTTTTGTTCTGTTGTTCATAGGGTTGCTATGAGTTGGAACTGACTTGACAGCACTCGAGCAGTTTTGTTTCAGGGAGCCCTGGTAATGCAATGGTTAAGCATTTGGCTGCTAATCAGAAGGTGGCAGTTTGAACCCACCAGCAGCTCTGTGGGAGAAAAGACCTGGTGATCTATTCCCATAAAGATTACAGCCTAGGAAACCCTATGGGGCCGTTCTGATTAGTCTTATAGGGTCGCTATGAGTCTGAATCGACAGCACTCAACAATAAGCTTTGTTTATAAAAGAATTGAAGGCAACGGTTGATCAGATAATTTGGCCAGATTTCCTGGAATAGTCAGAGAGAGCCCTAGTGACTAAGGTCAGGCAGCCTTCAGCAATGGCCCATAGAATAAGAAAAATAGATTGTTATTTTATTTCTTTCTACCAGAATTTTTTCCTTTGTGCTCAAAAGCAGTTGATCACTCCGCTGGCAAGAATGTGTTTGTTATAGAGGCACAATTAGGAACACATTTCAGAGCATAACATGTAAACATGAACTATATGGGGAACTTAAGCCTGAAACTCCAAAATCATGGAATATTTCTTACTCAATAGATGGTACATGTCTACTAAAGTCTTAACTTGTTGGTGAACTAAATATAACATCTGATTTTTAGAGAAAGCTGTGCTATTTTATATATTTATATATATTTATATATTTATAATTATAACATGAAGTAATTTATGTATTTCACTAAAGCGAATAAATAAAAAAAAATTCATAAATTTTCTTTTGCTCCTATAGGATGTAGACGATTTCTTTGAGCATGAGCGAACATTCCTTTTAGAATATCATAACCGAGTTAAGGATGCATCTGCTAAATCTGATCGGATGACAAGATCACACAAAAGTAAGATATTTCTTTGTGGCTAAACCTTAAAAATTTTAAATGGAGTAATTATAAAATTGATATTTTATTTACAGTTTGTTAAAGTCTTGATATAGAGCAATGGTTCTCAAAATGTGACTTATGAAGACTTGACCCCAAGGCCCTTTTAGGGAATCTTTGAGGCCAAAACTATTTTCATAGTAATACGGTGATTATTTTTGCCTTTTTCACCATGCAGACATTTACACTGATGGTGCAAAATCAATGTTAGGTAAAACTGCCAGCCTCTTACCACAAATCAAGACATTGGCACCAAATTTTTGTAGTAGTCATTATATTCTTTCCTACTGTGCACTTGCAATTAAAAAAATACATATATTTCATTTAAAGATGTCCTTGATGAAGCAGTAAAAATTATTAATTATAATAAATCTCCACCCTGGAGTACACATCTTTTTCTGAGTGATGAAATGGGAAGTATGCATAAAGCAGTTTTGCTGCATATTGTTAAGTACCGTGCTTTTCTCTAGGAAAACATTTTTGTGATTGTTCAAGTTGTGACTTGCTTTTTTCATAGAATTTCATTTTTACGTGAAGGAATAACTGATAGACAAACTATGATTATCGGGATTTAAATATTTGGGAGACATTGTCTCAAAAATAAAATAAGTGAGCCTATAACTTTAAGGAAAATAACTGACAGTATTTGTTGCCAGTGATAAAATTCAAGCTTTCAAGCAGTAATTAGAATTTTGGAAAACTTGTATCGGTCACCATGAGCTTGGTTAAATAGTTAAAGACTTTTCTGATGAGATTGGTGGTAATATTAATGAGTGTGATTTTTTTTTTTTGAAATTGTATAGTGAAATGTGTCAACATTTGGAAGGTATGCATCATTCATTGAGCTGATGTTTTCTAAATGACCAATACATGATGTTACAAAATCATGTATGCCCTTCAAAGTGCAGGACAGACCAACGGGTTTAACAGCTTCATTGTGATATAGTTGATTTCAGTCAGCTGCACGTATTCAGAGTACTCAATTTGATAAGTTTTTACAAATGTATCCAAAACCCATTGCGGTCGAGTCAGTTCTGACTCATAGCGACCCTGTAGGACAGAGTAGAACTTCCCTATAGGGTTTCCAAGGCTGTAATATTTACAGAAGCATTTTCTAGAATTTTGTATAAATGGGACCATGCAGTTGTGTATTCTTTATTGTCTGGCTTTTTTCACTCAGCAAAATTATTTTGAGATTCATCCATGTTGTGTATACCTGTAGTTCATTCCTTTTTATTACTGAGTGGTATTCCATTGCCTGGATTATCACAATTGTTTATCCATTCACCTGTTAATGGGTTGTATCTAATTTTGGGCTATTAAACATAAAGCTGACATGAACCATCTATGTATAAGACTTTGTATTTTTTGTTGCTAGTTGCTGCCCTGCAGGACAGTAGAACTGCCACACAGGGTTTCCAAGTGTAACCTTTAAGACAGCAGATTGCCAGGTCATTTCTCCTACAGAGCAAACTGCTGACATTTCAGTTAGCAGCAGAGTACCTAACCATTGCATCACCAGGGCTCCACAGACAATATTTAAAGGCCTGGGCATGGCTGTGTTCCAGGAAAACAAAAACAGATGGTTGGCTGGAATTGGCCTGCACAATAGAACTATAGTTTGCAACCCCTAGTTTATTCTGGATGCAAGTCCTTTATCAGAAATGTGATTTGCAAATATTTTTTCTCAGTGGGTGGCTTGTCTTTTCATTCTGTCAAAAAGCAGAAGTTTTTAATTTTGATGTCTAATTTATGAAAAAAAATTGTATGCATCATGGTTTTAATGTTGTATGTAAGAAATTTTTGCCCTAACCAAAGGCCACAAAGTGTTTTCTTCTAAAAGTTTTATACCTTTAGCTTTATATTAGGTCTATGATCCATTTTGAGTTGATTTTTGTATAGGGTGTGAGGTATGGATTGAAATTCATTTTTTTGCACGTGGATATCCAGTTGTTCCAGCACTGTTTGTTAAAAACACGGTTGTTTCTCCACTTAATGACCTTGACACCTTTGTCCAAAATCAATTGACCATGTATTTGTGGGTTTACGTCTGGATTCTTTTTTCCTGTTCCATTGATTCTTAGGCTTATCCCATTGAAATACAGTGGTATTGGTATTTACACCAGTTGGATATATTTACAATAATATCACACTGTCTTGATTATCATAACTTTATAATAAGTCTTGAAATCAGGTGGTACATATAAGCCCCCCAACTTTGTTCTTCTTGATCAAAGTTATTTTGGCCACCTTAGGTCCTTTACATTTTTATACAAATTTTAGAATCAGCTTGTCACTTTCTTCAAAAGCACCTGCTGTAAGATGCATCAGTTGGTCCTAACCCACTTGGAACAAAGGACAATGAAGAATACCGAAGACACAAGGAAAAATTAGCCCAGGAGACAAAAGGGCCACATAAACCAGAGACTCTTATCAGACTGAGACCTGAAGAACTAGATGGTGCCCAGCCAGCACCAATGTCCGCCCTGACAGGGACCACAACAGAAAGTCCCTGACGGAGCAGGAGAAAAGTGGGGTGCAGAACTCAAATTCTAGTAAAAAAAAAGCTAGACTTAATGGTCTGACTGAGACTGGAGGGACCCTGGAAGACATGGCCCCCAGACTCTCTGTTAGCCGAAAACTAAAATCATTCCCAAAGCTAACTCTTCAGACAAAGATTAGACTGGACTATGGAATATAAAACAATACTCGTGAAGAGTGTGCTTCTTAGCTCAAGTAGGTACATGTGTCTAAATGGGCAGCTCCTGTCCAGAGGTGAGATGAGAATGCAGAAAGGGACAGGAGCTGGTTGAACAGACATGGGAAATCCGGGGTGGAAAGGAGGAGAGTGCTGTCACAGTGTGCGGAGAGTATCTAAGGTCACATAGCAGTGTGCATATAAATTTTTGTATGAGAAGCTAACTTGAACTGTAAACTTTCATTTAAAGCACAATTTTTTTTTTAAAAAAAGCATCTGCTGAGATTTTGATTGGAAATGTGTAGAATTTATAGGTCTGTTTGGGGAGAATTGATATGTGAACAATATTGGTGTATCTCTCCATTTAGTTAGGTCTTCATTAATTTCTCTCAGCAGTGTTTTGTAGTTTCCAGTGTACAGGTCTTGTACATCTATAATCAGATTTATCCCTAATTATATCTTGTTTTTTTGATGGTATTGTGAATGACGTGTTTTTTACATTTTGATTTCCAATAATTCTTTGCTAATATGTAGAAATACAATGTATTTTTGAATGTTATTCTTACGTCTTGCGACCTTGCTAAATAAACTCATTTATTAGTTCTAGTAACTATTTTGTAGATTCCTTAGTATTTTCTACATAGATGGTCATATCCTCTCTTAATAAAGGACAGTTATAGTTCTTCTTTTCCAGTTTGAATACCATTTATTTCTTTGCTGCATTGCACTAGCTAGACACCATCCAGTACAATGCTGAATAAAAGTGGTGAGGGCAGACATCCTAGCCTGGTTCCTTATCTTACGGGGAAAGCATTCAGTCTCAACATTAATTATCATAGGTGTAGGTTTTTCCTAAATGCCTTTTAACAGGTTGAGAAAGTTCTCTTAAATTCCTAGTTTTCTGAGAGTTTTTTTTTTTTTTTAATCAGAAGTAAATGTTTGAATGTTGGCTGTATTGCAGCAGATTAAATGCAGAAGCAGGTATGAGAATTTAGCAATCTTCTTTTAAGCCAGACACTAGAGAGATTTGCAGAAGTATAAGTCATTATGCTAATTTTAAAAAAATTATGTATATAGCTTTTTTCATTTTAGAATGTTATTTATGTTAATATATAATGGTTTTAATACTGCTATTTTTTAATGAATTAATATTTTAATATTTTCTCAGTTTTACTTTTTAATACCTTAAGTACTGATAGATATAACCCACCTAAACAAAAGCTCTTTAGGGTCCTCAGTAGTTTTTAAGAATGTAAAGGGGCCATAAGACCAAAAAGTTTGAGAATCTCTGATATAAAGACAAATCAGTAGGTACCTAGAAGTATTAACCGCCTCCATTTTGGGATATGGTTACATGCCGTAATAGAAAGGAAGAATTAAAGAAGTCTTTGGCCAGGTAACTTCTGTTCTTTGTGTCATCTTTGGGGAGGGTTAAGAACTATTTTTATATTTTATTTTTTTATACCTTTGTGATTTGTAGATTTCTTTTAATGTAATAGTAGTTTATACTTGCCTGTTTGACAGTCAAGAACTATAGGGTAAAAAGGTGGGAAACTTGAATTCCTCCTAGATTTGTTACTGATTTGCTTTAGAGCCTTGGGCAAGTCACATAATTCATCTTGTATTGTTTTTCTTATTTATGAAATGACACTGAGGATAAAATAACTCATACATTTAATCCTATGTTAAGAAAAACTTACAAAATATGAAATGATACATACTATTGTTAATTGTAATATAAGGAATTGCTGTGCAATGTAGTACCCTTAAGTTTAGATTTGATTTAAAATGGAATCTTACTATATTTCTTTTTCTTTTTTTGTAGAAAAAATAAATTTTGTTAAACATTTTATGGGTGAACAAATACTCTTTTTTTTTTATTGTGCTTTAGGTGAAAGTTTAGAGCTCAGGTTAATTTTTCATCCAAAAATTTGTATACATACTGTTTTGTGACATTAGTTGCAATCCCCACAATGTGATAGCACACTCGCCCTTTCCACCCCACATTCCCTGTGTCCATTTAACCAGTTCCTGTCCCTTCCTGCCTTCTCCTGCCTCTGCACAGGAGCCACCTGTTTGGTCTTGAGTATCTGATTGAACTAAGAAGTACACGCCTCATGTGTATTAATTTTTATTTTATACTCCTGTCTAATCTTTGTCTGAAAAGTGGGCTTCAGGAATGGGTTAACAGAGTGACCAGGGGCCATAGTTTCAGGGTTTCCTCCAGTCTCTGTCAGAGCATTAAGTCTGGTCTTCTTATGTGAATTTTGAGTTCTGATCCGCACTTTTCTCCTGCTCCATCTGGGACTCTGTTGTGTTCCTTGTGGTGGCCATCAAATAGAGATTTTTTTTTTTAAATAATATTTTATTGTAGTTTTTTTAATTGTACTTTAGATAAAGGTTTACAGAACAAACTAGCTTCTCATTGAACAATTAGTACACATATTGTTTTGTAACATTGGTTACCAACCTCAAGAAGTGTCAACTCTCTCCCTTCTCAACCTTGGGTTCCTTATTACCAGCTTTCCTGTCCGCTCCTGCCTTCTAGTCCTTGACCCTGGGCTGGTGTGCCCCTTTAGTCTCATTTTGTTTTATCTTGTCTAATCTTTGGCTGAAGGGTGAACCATGAGAGTGACTTCATTACTGAGCTAAAAGGATGTCCAGGGACCATACTCTCAGGGTTTCTCCAGTCTCTGGCAGGCCAGTAAGTCGGGTCGTCTTTTGTGTATTTCTTAACTTCTTAAAAACATTTTAGTTATACAATTGTTGAGTTATTGGCAAACCTGTTATTGTGTTAGGCATGGTGTGACTTGAAAATGAAGAAAATACAGTCTTTGTCCTTAAGGAGTTAATAATTTTTCAGGGGAGATAAACAGGAAAACCAAGATACATTGTAATAAATTCTGTCATAGAGGTGCATATTTGTGCTATGGGAACACAAAAAACTACAGAGATAGAGAACCATCTGTTAAGAAAATATTAGTGATTCTTATGCTATTTATTTGGCCAATTGGAATGCTGCTTTAAGAGAAGTGATAGTGAACCTGTTTTACAAAATAATAGTTAGAGTTGAATCTATTTTTCATAATAAAGGAACTTAGCCTGGACTATGAAAAACTAAGCTTTTCAATATTGCTGTGAGTTCTGATATGTAAAATCAGAGCAATCTTCTTATTTTCCATAATCACATAATGATGTAACAGCTAAAGAAGGTTATTTTATAAAACCAGATATTAGAATCCAGGAATTTCTTCCTCTAAAAGGTAATTTCAGGGCCATTTTAAACATAAAATATTAATGTGTTCAACATTAAACACAAAGATCATTTTGATTCCTATTTTTAATCAATTCCAACCTTCAGGTGATTTTTAAGTTTATTTATTTTTTGATTAGGCTAAGATGATAGCAAAGAGTCTCACATATAGAAGTTAACTTTCAGAGTCTGAAGTTTGTACTCAGAGTTTCCCTATACAAGATTCAGAATGCATCTGCTTTGGGTAACTAGTAAATAGAGTCACCAGATGGCAGCCTTATCAGTTAAGTGTAATCTCGTGCAACTTAAGTATAATATAGGAAGTACTGTTTTGTTAGGGAATAAATACATTGAAGACTTGTAAAAATATTACTAGTATAAGTGGGAATTTGCATACAAAGTAGATGTGTCTTGGATTTCATTAATTAATAATATCAGACATTTATATAGTATTCTTTTTATGTGTAGACACATAATAACTAACTTATTTAATTCTCTAAATAATTATATGAGATGGATACTATTATTGTCCCCATTTCCAGAGGAAGAAACTGAGGCACAGCGAGGTTATATAGTATACCTTAGCTAAGTCATATAGCTGGTTAAATTGGGAAGCTAGAATTGGACCCCAGGCATTCTGGTTCCAGGTCCATGCTCTTAACCATTGCACAATACTATCCTTTTTCTGAAACTACTGAAAGCATCCATTGTAATTTCCTCTTAACAAGTGTGTTGTCCTGTGAGGTGAACTCTACACTCAGATGGTATGCTTAACTTGAGAGTGTTTTGCATCCTTGCACCTACAGGCAATGCTGCCACCATTCATCTAGCTTCCCAAGCTCCATAATTTCTTCTGGTTCCTCAGGTCTAGTGTTTCTAAATCCTGCGTATTATACTTTTAACTCAGCTCATCTCCGTTCCCACTTTCTCCACTGTCTTGATCCTGACCTTTAGTATCTATGACCCGATTATTGCAATAGTTTCCTGGTTGGTCACCGTGCCTTCTGTGTCTCTTCACTTCCATTCTTTTCCTCCAGGCGGCAGGGTTTTTTTTTTTTTTTTTTTTTTTTTAATTTAAAATCCTTATCAGGTTGATTATGGCACTACTATGATTGTAAAGGAGCCCTAGTGTTGCAGTGGGTAAAGCGATCGACTGCTAACTGAAAGGTCAGTGGTTCGAAACCACCAGCGGCTCCGCAGGAGAAAGATGTGAGAGTCTGCTTCTTTAAAGATTTACAGCCTTGGAAACTCTGTGGGGTTGCTATGAGTCGGAATCGACTTGACGGCACTGGGTTTTATTTTTTGATATGATTGAAAAATGTCGAATAATACCCATTATCATGAGATCAAATCCAAATATCCTGGCTTACGAGACCCTTCTTTCTGAAGATGGTTCCATCTCTAACTCCATCTGCTGCCCTGTATTACCCTATAGTCCCAGAAGGCTCTCTGAATATATTACGTTCTTTTGTCCTCCTTGTCTTTACCCATGTTCCCTTTTCCAAAGTGTTCTCCCTTCCACTTTGCCGGGTAAAGATTTGCTCATCCTACAAGCCAGAGCTCATTCTGTAGCTTCTATAAATCCTTCCCTGACTTAAACAGCTGGAATCATCTCTTCTCCCTGCTCCAGAAGCGGTATTCTACTATATATTTGTCATATTGAATTATAGTTGTTTATCACTTTCCTTCACTAGACCTTGGGTTTCTCATATTACACATTGTTTGGCAGGTAGGTGTTCATTAAGTGTTTTGATTCAGTGATTAAATATATTAAATCTTTAAAACTTTCTCCATAGGTGCTGCAGATGATTACAATAGAATTGGTTCTTCATTATATGCTTTAGGAACTCAGGATTCTACAGATGTATGCAAGTAAGAATTTTGATTAAAGCATTAAGTGAAAAAAAATCTCTGTTGGCGATCTGGGCACGTGTAATACTTCTGACTCAGGCAGGCATTTTGCAATGTTTTTGTCAAAAAAACAAATTGGTAATAAGGAGTTTTGTCGTAAACGTGGGTTGGTGTCTTTTTTTCCCTTCCCTTTTCTCTCCTGTATGTTTAAATCTGAGGAGTAAAATAAATTTTAATGTGTAATTTTACATTTACAGTGTTTTACACAATGAAAATAGGTTGACTTGTGTGAAAAGCAGAGAAAATTTGTATCAGAGTGTTCCTAGGTTTTGAAAGAGTTTATCATAAATAAGCAATGCTAATTTGTAATTAGATATATATATGTATGTATTTTATTGGAAGCCAAATTGACTTTTAAAGTAAGATTGGATGCTACAAGTTTGCACTTTTTGAAGAGGCTATTATAGATTTTATAGTAAAGTGAATCTTAGTCAATCCTAGGATGACTGGGTGTGGAAAGTGTTGAGCATATTAGTGTAGAAAAGCTCTCTGGAAGTTTGCTTACAGAGCTGCCCTTTATTTATGCTAGTTTTTTCATTTTAATTTTAATGTACTTTTAGCATTAAGTTGATTTTAGTTGCTTATGTAATATTGTTTAAACCCAGCTCTTCCTTGAAAAATACTTTCAGTTTATTTAAAAATGTTTTTTAAGTGGGAACGCTATTTTCGTAGTCTGTGCCTTTCTCCCAACTGCATCCTTGAACTTTCCTCTAGTATATCCTCTCGGTGACATTTAAGGTCCAAGCTTTTCAGCAAAGCAAGGTACCATAGCTTACGCTAATTAACATACTACTTTCCCAAATAGTTAATTCTTCAGTCTTTGGTAAGAAGATAAAACTCAACCTTGCCGTGTGTCAGCCAACAACCTGTCAAAGCAGGTTCTTTTCAATAAAAGCAAAGTTCGTAGACTTGTATTTTTGCTTTCAGTAGTATTTGCCTGAATTTAATTATAATATCCTCTGTAATTACATGTTTTACAGATTATCCTTTAATAGTTCAGCATTGGGATTTTTTAAATTGGTGTCAGCATTTGACATATAGGCTATTTAGTTAAAGTGAATTCTGAGGTAGAAATTGGTTATTTAGTAGTTAATTTGTTATTTTCCAAAACAAAGCAGCTGTCTCTGAAAATGTTAGTATCTGTTAGTAACAGTTCTTGAAGTATCAGATACTTCAAGAACTGCTCCAACTTCAGTGTTTTCCTTTTAAATAAACCTGTTGTCTCTGGATGTGATTGCTGTGTGCATCTGTAATTGTTTTGAAGGTATAGGCTTTATTTCGTATTATGCGGCATATTAGTAAAGATATCAAGATAAATTTTAACATAGGACTTAATTTGCCGTCTTGAAACAAAATGGGCAGATTTTCTGTAACATTTCATGTAGTCTGTTATATGGATGGAAGTACAAGAGAGATTTTTATTGAACTAAGTGAAGTCTGCAGTTAACAAGACCATTCAGTGTTAATTGTAATGAGACGAGAATGTTCATTATTAATGTGGTTTGGAGACATAGTCTATGAACATTTGAAATGAAAGATTATTTCAAAAGTAGCTTCTAATGAAAATATTTTTCCCTTCTAGGTTTTTTCTCAAAGTTTCAGAACTGTTTGATAAAACAAGAGTAAGTACCGTTAATGAACCTTTGGGAATCTAAATCTGCATGCAGCAGTATTTAACTTGTTGTGTTTGTGTCTCACTTTTTTGAAGAATGTGGGTTAAACTCAGTAGGAAGAAGAGACAGATTTGGATTCACTTGAGAGTTTTTTAGGAAATTGAGTTTTTGTTATGTCCTTTTGGTATTTGTGTATTTGGTATATGTAAAAATTTATATTCTTGATCATCATACATGTCCATTTGGAGACAGGGTTTACTTTTATGAAGAATGATCCTTTTCTGGGATCATTTTTTTTTTTTTAAACTAAGAGGAAGTCCTAGATTCATTATAACTGCCAAAACTGTTTTTGTTTTGATCCCCCGTGGCACGCTGTTTTAAAATAAGTTGTGTAACTATGAGTCAAGTGTACAACTGCAGAAAGCTTGTACTCATAGTCATTATTTAATATAGACATAGTCCTGATTTTCAGGAATCAGTCCTAGATACAATAATATTTAACATTTTCATCAGTTGATTGAATAGTGAAAATATTTATCAGATGTTTAATGATACTTAGCTGAGAGTGGTGGTGGCTAGTCCAGTGTAGAAATCCAAATTCAGCATGACCTTGCCAGTTGAGTGATGTGTATGTAGTAAAAGGAAACAGCCCTTAAAAACGTGGGTGTTATTATCCTGGAGGCCATATAGCCCATCATTCTGCCTTTGATATCAGTGAGTATTTTCTGGGGAGATATAGTTGTTTTATTGTGCATTTACATGAAAAGAATAGGGACCTAAAAACCACCGCTATAGTTAAAGTTTTCCTGTGTACCTATGTATTGTTTCTCTGCTTCCTTCTCCTCCTCTTCAGAGGTAACCACCATCTTGAATTTGGTGTTCATCATCCCCATGACCTCTTTATACTATGACTACCGTATGTATTCCCAAATGAAACATAGTATGATTTTATTTTCAAACTTTATATAAAGTGTATCATAGTCTTTAAAAAAAAAAAAAAATTATTGGACCTATCACAAAGTAAGCTTATATCAGTTCAGGTTCCTCTGAGAAGCAGACATCAAAATGGGATCAGGTATGCAAGAGATTTATTGGAGGAAATGCCTGTGTAAAGAGGAGAAGTAGCAGTAGGCAGGGAGATCCTTTAGACCTTGATGCACGTTTGACATCTGGTGGCCAGCGAGAGGAATGGGTAGGAAAAGTCTTAGACTGCAGCACAGCTCTAAGAAAGTTTCTGCCAGGGCAGTGGGGAGTCCCCAAGCCAGAGTTGCTCATTAGAGGAGTCCCACATCAGGTTAAAATAGTACTGTCCCCAGAGCTGTCATTCGTTGGGTGCAGCCTGAGGCAGAGAATGGAGGTTGAAGCATAAACTTGGCATGAACACAGTTCTAGATCCAGAGGGATCATATTTGGAGATATCAATCAACCATGCTCCTTGCAACAGTTTATCTTTAAAGAGATCTGGGTGATACATTTCCATGACCACATCCTTATTTCCTTTAGCGTTTGCATGTTCTGGTTATTATTGCTGCATAACAAGTCATCCCAAAATCAGTAGCATAAAATAACAACCATTTCATTATGCTAATGAATTTGTTAGGTCAGGAATCAGAAAGGACACAGCAGAGATGGCTTTCTTCTGCTCCATGTCTGGGGCCTCAGCTGGGAAGATAAGAAGGCTGAGGCCTGGAATCATCTGAAGACTCTTTGACGCCTCTGTGGGAGGTTGATACTGGCTGTCAACTAGGACTTCTGCTAGGGCTGTCGGCTAGAACACCTTCATGTTGCCTCTCTGTGGAGCTGCTTAAGCTTCTTCACAACATGGTGACTAGGTTTCAAGAGTGAGCAGCCCAAGAGAAAGAAAGTAGAAGCTGCTAGTTTCTTAAGGCCGTGGCCTGGAAACTGGCACAGCATCACTTCTGCCATACTGGTCAAGCAGTCTTGGAGCCCAGATCCAAGGGGAGGGGACACGGACCCTACTTCTCAGTGGAAGGAGAGGAGCCATATTTTAAAACAGTTACACCTTTCTAGCATGTTATTGATTGATTTATCTAAATTAATTTTGAACAAGTGTTGTCTATACTCTTATTTATTTGGTTATGAAGTTTCCTAAGTTTATTTCTGTATACCAAACCAAACCCACTGCCGTTGAGTCGATTTCCAACTCATAGCGACCCCATAGGGTTTCCAGGGCAGTAAATCTCTGTGGAAGCAGACTGTCACGTATTTTTCCCACAGAGCTGCTGGTGGTTTCGAACCACTGACCTTTCAGTTAGCAGTCCATTGCTTTAACCACTGCACCGCCAGGGCTCCTTAAAGTAGTATTCTTAAGGTGCTTCGAGTTTTTTCTGATTTTTTAATTGAAGTATAATATACATATAGGAAAGAGCACATATCAGAAGTGTATAGCTCAGTGAATTTTTCCATATTAACATACCTGTGTAATCTACACCCAGCACCATTACCTGTGTAATCAATACCATTACTAGCAACCCAGATGATATGCACGCGCACACATGCACACCCCATAGTTGCCTTCTAAGTCACCATTTCCTGCAAGGGTAACCACTATCCTAACTTCTAACAGCAGATGATAGTTTTGCTTGTTTTTATACTTTATATAAATGCACTATGCAGTACATAGCCTTTTAGTCTGGCTTTATTAGTATCATGTCCCTAAGATTCATCCATGTTATTGCACATAGGTATAGTTCCTACATTCTTACTGCTGTATAGTATTCCACTGTAAGAATATACGTAAATTTATTTTATCTGTTCTACTTTTGGTAGTCATTTGGATAGTTTCTAGTTTGGGGCTCTTTACAAATACTGCTGCTGTGAACATTCTTGTATATCTTCTGCTGATCATTAAGTGTGCATTTCTGTTGCGTGTATATAACTAGGCAGGGAATTGGTGGGTCATAGGGTGTCCATATGAAAAGCTTAAGTAGATACCAAAGTAATTTTACCAATTTACACTACCACCAGACTGAATGTGAGGTACGGGTTGCTCTGCAAGCTTGCTAATACTTGAAAGTTTCCTTTTTTTAGTTTTAGCCATTCAGATGGGTTTTTTTTTTTTTTTTTTTAATTTAACTTTTTGTTTTGATAATCATTTTAGACTTACAGAAAAGTTGCAAGAATATCACAGAGAATTCCTGTACACACTTCACCCAGATTTCCTGAATGCTAACATTGCCCCACATTGCTTATTTTGCTCCAGATTTTTCAGAAACTCCATGTTCACTGTTTTGTGCCCTTTCTGTGTATTCTCCCTTTTTTTAATAAGAATTATTTTTAATATAACCAATACTTTATCACACTTAATAAAACTAACAGTCATTTCTCTTAATGTCAAAGATGCAGTATACAAATTTTCCCAGTTCTCTCATAAATGGCTTTTTACAGTGGAGTTTGACTCGGGATCCCAACAAGGTCTGCATATTGCATTTAGTTGATATGATGCATTCGTCTTTATCCTCTCTCTCTCCAAACTGAAGAGTTCTCTTCTTTTTAGTCTGACTTGGCTACTTCCCATTCCATCCCAACTCAGAATTTCCACATCTGTTTATTATTCTGTATGTTTTCAAGCACAGTTTTTAATTATTTGACTAGGTTTTCTAGTTGTCCTCAGCAGGAGGATTGGTTTGAATTACCTCATCTACCATTGCCAGCCTTTACTACTTTAAAATACATATAATTCTGTGTGTACTGTCAGTTGCTGTTGAAATGAAGAGAGAGAGAATATAAATGAAGCTGAAAGATGATATTGAAACTCATTATAGTCAGAAACTTGAATCAAATAGAGTCCTTACCTAAATTCACTAATCTCATGTGATCTCATCTGTTTTCATTTTATTTTTTTGTCAGAGTTGCAAAGTAATGGGCTAGTAAGAAGGAAAAGGGGAGGAAACCTTGATAAAATAGGATAGGATATGATACTAATTTATAACTCTTATCTTTTTCACAGTAATTATTAAAGACAACTCTGAGAGAAGAATGTAATTGCTGATTAAATTTCCATTTTGTTTCCTTTTTCAGAAAATAGAAGCTCGAGTGTCTGCTGATGAAGACCTCAAACTTTCTGATCTTTTAAAATATTACTTAAGAGAATCTCAAGCTGCTAAGGTAACTTTATTGTTCATTGTCTTTTTAAATGAGCTTTTTTATAAAGAGCCATGTCTTTAGAAATTGATAGACTTAAGATTATTACAGATGACTTATTGCCTGATTTTTTTTTTTTTTAGTTTTATTGTGGTAAAAATATATATAAGAAAATGTTTGCCAATTCAGCAGTTTGGGTTTTGTTTTTGTTTTTGTTTTTCCACTCCCTCCCAACATTTTAATATGAAAAGTTTCAAACATTAAGCAAAGTTAAAAGAAGTTTACAGTGAATACCTATATACTAGATTCTACCGTTATCATTTACAATACTTGCTCTTATATAGCTACCCATCCATTCATTCATTATTTTTTGCTGCATGTCAAGGTAAATTATAGATAATACTACACTTCCCCTTCAGTATTTCAGGGTGCATACCATTAACTAGAGTTCAAGAATTCTTTACAGTTTTTACTTCTGATACAAATTTATATACACTGAAATGAAAAATTCTTGAGTCTACAGTTGCTGAAAATTGACAAATACATATACCTGTATAGCACAATCCTCTATGAAGTTATAGAATATTTGCATGATACCAGAAACCTTCATCATGTCATTCCCAGTCAGTCCCTCTCCCATTCTCCAGAGACAATGATTGTGATTTTTTTTTTAACCCAAAAGTATTTTTCTTGACCTGTTCTAAAATTTCATGAAATGGAACTACACCACTCTTATGTCTAGCTTCTTTCACTCAACATAATGTCTTTGAGATTTATCCATGTTGTTCCATATATCAAGAGTTTATTTATATTGATGAGTAGTATTCTATTATATGAATATATCACAGTTTGTCCATGTGTCATCAATAGAAGAATGGATAAACAATTTAAAGTTTTTGACTATTATGAATAAAATCGCTGTAAAAAATTGTAAGTCCTTTTGTGAACACATGATTTCATTTCTCTTGGATGAATATCTAGGAGTAATTCATGTGTCATAGGGTATGCATATGTATAGTGTTAAAAGAAACCACTAGAACTTTTCCAAAGTAGCTGTACCATATTATAGGCTTCTCAAGTATCCAGTCCAGGATATAGAGGAGGCAGTAAGAAAACCTAGAAAACTCACTGCCGTGTCTCTTCTGGAGTCCTGAATTCTCTCTGGCCATCTCTCAAGAGTTTTCTTATGTTTAGTTTATGTATAATGCCCAGAGTTTTTGGGCAGAATGGGGAGAAATGTATCTATTTCATCTTGTTTAGAATCAGAAATGTATTGTTAATTTAATTTTATATTTTGTATTATTGTAAATGTATATTTACATTATATTTGCCAATTCAACATTTTTTACATGTACAATTCAGTGACACCAATTACATTAATCATGTTGTGCAACCATCACCAGTATCCATAGCCAAGTTTTCTATCATCATAAACAGATGCTTCCTAAACAATGACTCACCTTTTCTCCCTCCCTCTTGCCCCTGGTAACCACTAGGAAACTTTAGTCTGTTTACATTTGCCTGTTCTAGATATTTCATATATGTGGGATCATAACAATATTTGTCCTTTTGTGATTGACTTACTTCACTCATCATAGTGTTTTCAAGGTTCATCCCTGTTGTAGCATGTATCAGGACTTCATTTCTCTTTAGGGCTGAGTAATACTCCATATGTTTTATTTTTAGGCAAATAAGATGTCCTTTTGGAAGGCTATCTGTGTCCAAGACTAAAAACTCTTAGAAATACAAAAATATTTTTAAACAAAAACACTGAAAACTTAGTGGCTCAGACACTCCAAATTCATTGTTAATTTATGAATTGAGATATTGTACAGAAAATTTCCATCTGATTAGTGATGCTTTGAATATAGTTCTTTTATTCCCTATCAGATTGTCAAAAAACCTTTTAATGTTGGATACTTAGGTAATTGCAAATCAAATATCCATAGAAGAAAACAGACATAAGTCTCTGGGAACTGGGATAGGCAAGGTTAGATATGCCACCAAAACAGAAGCAACCAAAGAAAAAACAATAAATTGAACATCATCAAAATTAGGAACTTTTCTGTGTCAAAGGACACTATCAGTGTGGAAAGACAACCCACAGAATAGGAGAAAATATTTGTAAATCATAAATCTGATAAGGGACTAATATCCATATCCAGAATCTATTGAAAACTCTTACAACTCAATAAGAAGACAAATAACCAAATTTAAAAATAGGCAAAAGATTTGAATAGACATTTCTCCAAAGATTTATAAATGGTCATTAAACACATGAAAAGATGTTTAACATCAGTAGCTATCAGAGAAATGTAGCTCAAAACCACAGTTACGTACCATTTCACATCCACTGAGTGGATTTATTCAAAACTTACTATAATTATAACTTATATAAAAACATAAAACTATAAAAATAACAACTATATAATTATAATTACTATAAGAATAAGTCTTGACGGAGATGTAGAGAAATTTGGTGGGAATATAAAATGGTGCAGCCCTTTGGAAAACAGTTTGGCAGTTCCGCAAAAGGTTAGAGTTATCATCTGATCCAGCATTCCGCTCCTAGGTGTATACCCAAGAGCACATGTATGTCCACACAAAAACTTGCACATGAATGTTCATAGCACCATTATTCATAATAGCCAAAAAATGAAAACAACTGGTGAATGGATAAGTAAAATGAGGTATATCCATACAGTGAAATTCAGCAGTGAAAAGGAATGAAGTACTGATTTGTGCTATAACATGGATAAACTTGGAAACATGCTGAATGAATTATTAAATGGGAACCTAATTTGCTGTGTAAACTTTCACCAAAAACATAATAAAATATTTTTAAAAAATTAAAACATGTCTAAATATCCAGTTAAGGACATTGTTATACTTGTGCTGAACAAGACTAGGTCTACAAGATTTGATTATTAGTGATCTATTAAAAAATACCATCACGAATTTCTTTTAAAGGGTGATATGTCATAAACCTACACCAGTTATGGTGGTTTAACACCTAATTTAAATCCCTCACGGTCTAATAACCATGTCTTGCTGCTTAACTGGATTCCTGCCTTTGGTAATCTGTGCTGAACGAGACTGCTCCAGTTCTACAAGACCTGTTTGTCGATAGTCTTTTTAAAAATAGCATCATGCATTTTTTTAAAAAACAAATGCATCATAATCCAACAACCTTGATGATGGTTTTAATTATTAATACAGATCCAGCACAGTATGCTAACCATGGTTCACTGCACAGATAGATTCCTGTCTCTATGCCCTCAACTGCTGGATCTCCTGTGCTCTCATCAGCCACCGGAAGGAAGTTTTCTCTGCTTAACTCTCGGCTTTCATAATTTTTACAAGCTCTACCTGCCTGACCGAGAAGACATGTTTGAAATTGATCAAATAAACCCATCTCTAAATGGCAAAAAAAAAAAAAAGGCTGAATGAAAGAAGCCACATATTGCCATTCCATTTTTATGAAATATCCAGAATGGACAAATCTATAGAGATAGAAAACAGATTACTGGTTGTCTAGGGCTGTAGGGCAGGGGCTGGTGGTGGGGTGGAGAGTGACTGCTAATGGGTGTGGAGTTTCTTTTGGAGGTGATGAAAATGATGTTTGAAAATTGATTGTGGTGATGGTTGCACAACTCTGTGTAAGTACTAAAAATCATGTGAATCGTATATCTTAAATGGATGAATTGTATGCAAATTATATCAATAAAGCTGTTATTAAAAAAATTGAGAACAGTGACTGGCACATAGTATTCAGTGTGTGTTAACTCTAATTATGATGGCAGTGATGATGGTTGAGTGTAACTACTGGAAACACACAGTATATATTACTGTGAAGCATTCTGTTTTATAGGATCTCCTGTATAGAAGATCTAGGTCTCTAGTGGATTATGAAAATGCTAATAAAGCACTGGATAAAGCAAGAGCAAAAAATAAAGATGTTCTGCAGGCTGAAACTTCCCAACAATTATGTTGTCAGAAATTTGAAAAAATATCTGAGTCTGCAAAACAAGGTACTGTTATATTAACCATTATTCACATATCTAGATATGTTTTAGATTGTTATATAAGTTAAATCATTAATCCTGCGTTCTTATATTCACAGAACTTATAGATTTTAAGACAAGAAGAGTTGCTGCATTCAGAAAAAATTTAGTGGAACTGGCAGAGTTAGAACTGAAGCATGCTAAGGTAGTGTCATATTAAAGACTTAATAATTTAAATGCTTTTTATTTAGAAATCAGTTTGGAAATTGGTAATAGTCCTTTAATGACAGTTGTCTTCTACAAGTATTCTATAAAAACTATTCCTGAATTGGAATTGTTTTCCATGATAATTTGACTGCTTCAAACTCATTTATCCTAGTAAATAATTCTTCTTCTTCCAGTCTTTTTTTTTACAGTGTTTACTTCTAATTAAGCTCCTTCTTGTAGCTAATATAAAGATAAAGCTTGGCCTAAACCAAAAAGCCTTCCTTACTACAAACATCATTTCAAAATTTATTTTGCATTTGTTTTCATTGTTTCAGGTGAAAGTTTACACAGCAAATTATGTTTCCATTTAACAATTTTTATACAGATTTTTCCATGACATTGGTTACAGTTTCTACAATGTGTCAGCATTCTCAGTATTTCCATTCTGTTTCCATGTATCTATCCCATTTATCTAGCTTCCCTGCCCCCTGCTTGCCTTCTTATCTTTGCTTTTGGGTAATTGTTGACCTTTTGGTCTCGTGTAGTTGATTGCTTAAGGGAGCACATTCCTCATGGGTGATACTGTTTATTCTGTAAGTCAGTCTATTAATTGGCTGAAAGGTGACCTTCTGGAGTGGCTGGCTTCAGTTCCAAGTTAAAAGGGTATCTTAGGGCCATAGTCTTGTAGGTTTCTCTTGTCTCTATCAGTCCAGTAAGTCTGGTCTTTTTCAGGAATTGGAGTTTTGTTCTACGTTTTTCTTTTGTGTCCCTTCTATTTATTGATTGATTGATTGATTGTACTTCAGGTGAAGGCTTACAGAACAAATAGTTTCTCATGAAACAGTAGTACACATACTGTTTTATGACGTGGTTAACAACCCCACAACATGTCAACCCTCTCCCTTCTCAACCTTTTTTTTTTTTTTTTTTTTGGTGAAAATATACATAGCCAAAGATACACCATTTCAAAAATTTCTGCATGCACAGTTCAGTGACATTGACTACACTCTTCCAATTGTGCTGTTATTCTCACTTAAGATGAAGGCTTACAGAACAAAATAGTTTCTCATTTAACAGTTACTACAAATGTTGCCCTATGACAATGGTTAACAATCTCACAACACATCAACAATATCCTTAGTCAACCTTGGGTTCCCTATCACCAGCTTCCTTGTCCCCTTCTGCCTTCTGGCCCTTGTCACTGGACTACTGTACCTCGTTAGTCTCATTTGGTTTTACGGGGCTGTCCACTCCCAGGCTGAACAGTGAACCTCGGAGATAACTTCACCACTGAGCTAAAAGGATGTCTGGGGGCCGTACTCTCAGGGTTTCTCCAGTCTCCTTTAGGCCAGTAAATCTGGTCTTTTTTTTTGTGAGTTAGAATTATGTTCTACATCCTTCTCCAGCTCTGTCCAGAACCCTCTGTTGTGATCCTGGTCAGAACAGTCAGTGGTGGTAGCCAGGCACCATCTAGCTGTACTGGACTCAGTCTGGTGGAGGCCTTGGTAGCTGTGGACAGTTAGTCCTTCGGACTAATCTTTTCCTTGTATCCTGTTCTCTTCATTCTCCCTTGCTCCTGAAGGGATGAGACCAGTGGAGTATCTTAGATGGCTGCTCACAGGCTTTTAAGACCCCAGACACTACTCACCAAGGTAGAATGTAGAGCATTGTCTTTATAAGCTGTGTCATGCCAGTTGAGCTAGATGTTCCCCGAGACCATGGTCCCCACAGCCCTCTGCCTAGCAGTTCAGTCCCTCAGGGAGTTTGGATGTGTCTGTGGGGCGTGTCCCTTCTATTTATTGTGTCCCTCGTCAGATGGTCCATAGTGGTAGCCGAGTACCATCCAGTTCTGGTCTCAGGCTAGAAGAGGCTGTAGTTTGTGTGAGCTATTAGTCCTGTGGATTAGTTTGTTCTTTGAGTCTTTGATTTCCTTCATTCTCTTTTGCTCTAGTTGTATCTTAGATGGCTGCTCGCAAGCTTTTAAGACCCCAGATGCTACTTACCAAACTAGGCTGTAGAACATTATCCTTATTAATTATGTTATGCCAGTTGACTGAGTTGTCCCATGAGACTGTGATCCCAAACCCTTTTACCCAGTAAACCAATCCTTCGAGGTGTTTGGATATGTCTAGGATGTCTCCATAACTGTGCCCCTTATGTACTTTATTATATATATAAATATATATGCAGCACACCCAAACGTGTATATACTTACGCCTACAAATATACCCATATATGCACGTGCATGAACTCATATATGCCTTTCTGTGCACATGCAGGATACATATATACCTATGTAACCACACATCTTTTGGTTGCTATCACTTACTGCAAAATTGTATGTGTTAAAGCATTTACCACAATTTTCCTTTATTCTTATGTACTTCTTCTCAGTGTCTTCATTTACTTTAGTCAAGTTGTGCTGACTTCTCTTAAATAAACTTTTAAATGATATTTTGTGTAAATTTATAGCATTTGTACTTCTGGAGTTGTTAAAGCTTAAAACTGCACTAAGATTTTTGGGATACCCTATGGAGTCCCTGGGTAGTGCGAACAATTAGGCGCTTAACTACTAGCTGAAAGATTAGCGATTCGAGCCTACCCTGAGGTGCCTTGGAAGACAGGCCTGGAGATCTGATTTCAAAAAGTCGCATCCTTGAAAACCTATAGAGCAGTTCTGCTCTGCACACATGGGTTTGCCATGAGTCAAAATTGACTCGACAGCAAGTAACAATAACAACATAATGACCACAAATATACTTCTGTGTAAGTTCAACCTATTGGTCAAAGTTCTGTTGTCTGCAGTAATAAAGATCAGTTTAATTCCCCTTTTATAGTTTAAATACTTTATATTTTCCGTGTATCTTCTCTAGGTTAGACATCCTTAAGGCTAAATATTTTTCGTCCCATCCATCCATCCACCTCAGCAAGGTTTTTATAATACGTTAACCTCCTGTTACTGCTGTTTTAAAATGTTACACCCAGAACTGGAAACATTTTTCGAGATTGTACACATTTCTCCTTACAGCATTTTTTGTACATGTAAGGTAGTTTTGATTTTTTTTAAACTGTCATATTGCACCGGCTTGGTTTGGCTTATAATCATCAGATTTTTTTCCTTATAAGTCAGTTCTTGAACCTCCAACCTATAGTTTTACGTGTCTAATTTTTGAAAATGTAGTTGTAGACTTTCATTTTATGTCTCTTAAATTTTAGCTTGCTATTTTTTGCCCATTGTATTAAGATCTTTCTGAAACTATATGATTTGATTTTATAGTATTTGATTATCATACTATCGTATAGTATTTGATTGTAGTATTTGATCTTATAGTTATTCCTCCTTGGTGATGGACATTTGTAATTTATATGAACTGCCTTTTATGTCTATCTAGGCTTTGATTTAAAAAAAAAAAAAAATTAAACAGGACCAAAGAAACGAACATTTCGCCAGTCTACTTATAAATACACAAAAGTATATAATAATAAAAAAAAGGCTAGTTTTTTTTTGTTTCCTTTCCTTTGCTTTTATATTAATTGGTATCAGTTTATTAATTAATATTCTTTGGTTATAGTTATTCAGATGGTTTTGAATTCACCTAACCTTACAGTCATCAACCAATATTTCTTCATTTTATCCATGAAGGATATTAAGAAATATCAAATTCCTTATTGAAATCAAGATAAATGTTATGGGATTTCCTTGTCTAATAACCCTATCAAAAGAAAATGTCTTGATGCGCTTGGTATGATTTATTCTTACTGAGCCTGTGTGAGTTTCTAATGTTCACTGATCAAGAATTTTGCAGTAGATCAAAAGTTGCTTTCAAGTGGACTCTGACTCATGGTGACCCCTTGAGTGTCAAGAGTAGAACTGTGCTCCCAAGGGTTTTCATTGCTGGTATGTAGGAAGTAGATTGCTAGGCCTTTTTTCCAGGGGCTTCTGGGTGAACTCAAACTTCTAGCCTTTGGGTCAGCAGCCGTGCATGTTAACCATTTGTACCACCCAGGGACTCCTGCTATAGATCAGGGATTGGCAAGCTATAGCCTATACGTTTTTGTACAGTCTACTAGCTAGGAGTGGTGTTCAGTTTTAAATGGTTGGAAGAAAGGGAAAAGAATATTGTATAACGTGACAATTACATGAAATTCAAATTTAAGTATCTGTAAATAAAGTTTTATTGGAAGACAGCCATGCTCCTTTGTTCACGTATCGTCTCTGGCTGCTTTCACACTGCTACAGCAGAGTTGAGTGGTTGGGATAGAGACCATAGGTCTCGCAAAGCCTAAAATGTTTACCTTTTAGCCCTTTACAGAAAATGTTTGCTGACACCTGTTACAGATTGATGTCAGCCTCTGATTTCCACATTTTACACTTTTTCACATCCTCTCTGAAATGAGTTCTCTATCTTAAGATTTCTGGTCTCTTTTATTCCACTGGTTCTCAACTGGAGCCGATTTTGCCCCCTCGTGGATAATATCTGGAGACATTTGTAGTTGTCACAACTGGGGGCAGAGGTTATTACTGATAATCTAGTGTGTAGAGGCTAGGGAGGCTGCTACACATCCTGCAATGCACAGGACACCCCCACAACAAAGAATTATCCAGCCCAAAATGTCCTTGGTGCTGAGGTTGTGAAACTGTTCTGCCTCTTTGATTTCTTAAATCTGAATGAGGTCCCATTTCCTCCCAGAATCCACATACATTGTTTCAAAAAGAATAGGTAATAAATTCACAGAAAAATGGTGTGAAACTACTTTGGATTTTATTTATTGTATTGGGATATGTCTCGGCACATAATTGAAATCTGATTATAACAGAAAACCATGTCGTTAGGTCACTTTTGTGTCCTTGAAAAGAGTCTCAAATTCCTTATTGATGTACAAAATGTATGATAAGGGCAGTAAAAAAGAAAAAAAAAATGATAATGGTGACTACTGAGGGTATGAAGACAGTACTCTTGTGCCTGGTTGATAAAGTATAGAGTGGTGTCCACCCTTTTGGAGGGCAGAATGGCAGCGTGTCAGAATGCAAAGTGTTCATCTTGTGACCCAGCAGTCCCATTTGAGGAATATCATTTTACCTTCAAGGTTATTTCACAAATATAAAAAGAACTGGGCTCAAAGTCATTTGTCACAGCTCTGTTGTTGTACTGGCAAAAAACTGATAGTAACCTAATTTTTTTTTTTGTTAATTTTAACGTAAATTCAGTCACATTTAATTCCAGACATTCAGCAAAGTTGCAAGAAAAGTACAGAGAATTCCTGGACACTGTTCACCTCAGGAAACCCTGGTGGCATAGTGGTTAAGAGCTCAGCTGCTAACTGAAAGGTCAACAGTTCAAATCTACCAGGTGCTCCTTGGAAGTCCTCTGGGGCAGTTCTCCTCTGTCCTGTATGGTCGCTATGAGTCGGAATTGACTCGATGGCAATGAGTTTGGTTTCTTGGTTTTTTTATTCACCCTAATTCCCCAAATGTATTTATCTCTTTTTTTCCCTCTCTCACTCCTTCACTCACTCCTTGCTCCCCTCTCCCCTCTCTCTATACACACACACAAATACCTGTACACCTATTTTTTCCTTGAACCATTTAAGAGTATGTTGCAGACATGATGTCCCTTCACCCATAAACACTTCAGTGTGAATTTGCAAAAACCAAAAATTCTCTTATGTAACTACAGTATAATTATAAAAATCAGGAAATCAATATTGAAACAGTTCTATTTAATCGATGGACCTTATTCACATTCCACCACTTGTCTCAGTAATGTCCTTTATAATAAAAGGAAACCCATGATAATGTGTTGGACTTAGTGCACATGACTTTTTAAGACTTCTTTAGTCGGGAAAAGTTTCTGAGTCTTTGTATTTCATAACATTGACGTTTTTTAAGAATACAGGCCTATTTATAGAATGTCCCTCAATTCAGGTTTGTCCTCTGTCCCTTAACAGTCAGATTCAGGTTATGCCTTTTGGCAGGAGCACCACAGAAGTAATCTTCTTGGTGGATCATCTCAGGAGGCACACGTGGATCATTTGCCTTACCGGCAAGGTTAACTTTGACTATTTGGTTAAGGTAATGTCTACCAGGTTTCTCAGTGGCAAAGTTACTATTTTACACTTTGGAATTAAGAAGTACTCTGTGGGGAGATGATTTATGACTATAAATATCCCATTACTCAACCAGTGCTGTCCAAATAGAACTTTGTCCAGTAAAACGATGGAAATGTTTGTAATCATCACTGCCCAGTACAGTAGCCTCTAGCCACATGTGGATATCAGGTACTTGAAATGTGAGTAGTACAACTGAGGGGCTGGGTTTTTAATTTTATTTCATTTTAATTAATGGAAATATAAGTTTTAAATAGCTACACAGGGCTAATGGCTGCAGTATTAACAGTGCAACCACGTAAAGTTATAGCATCCATTAATAGTTCTTGCCTGAATCAGTTATTATGATGGTTGCCAAATGGTGATTTTTCTAATCCCATCATTCCGTTTGCATTTTAGTTGACAGTGTACTTTAAAGAATAGCTTTCCCTTCTCCCCCATTTATATATTAATGTAACCTAAATATATTTAAATTTGGTTTTGCACGTTCTCTAAAATTTGAACAAAGTTCGTGTGTTTTACAAATTGGTGCTTAGGTATGAATTTTATAGAATAGTTTCATACGTAATCTTACTCTTTATTGTTTTATTGTGATAAAAACACATATAATAAAACATTTGCCAATTCAACATTTTTTAAATGTACAGTTCAGTTACATTCATCATGTTTATGCATCCATCACCACTATCCATTTCCAAATTATTCCACCATATAAGTGGGGTCATACAATATTTGTTCTTTTGTGACTAATTTATTTCACTCAGCATGTTATCAAGACACATTCATGTTGTAGCATGTATCAGGACTTCATTTCTCTTTCTGGCTGAGTAGTGTTCATTGTATGTGTATACCACATTTTGTCAATCCATTTATCTGTTGATGGACATCCACCTTTTGGCTGTTGTGAACAGTGCTGCAGTGAACATTGGTGTACATGTGTCTGTGCACTCCCACTTTCAGTTCTTTTGAGTATAGACCTAGGATTGCTATTGCTGGGTAATTTGGTAGTCCTGTTCAACTTTTTGTGTGATCTTATACTTTTTATAAAATCTGCTGTAAATCAATGCTAATGTATATTTTAATGGCTAAAAAAAGTGATTAAAGCCTATCATACAATCATAAAATGTTCAGTCATTTAACTTGGACACAAAGGACATATTTTTTTTCTTTTTTTCTTATTGTGCTTCAGATGAAGGTTTACAGAACAAACTAGCTTCTCATTAAACAATTAGTACACATATTGTTTTGTGACATTGGTTACCAACCTCACGAAATGTCACCTCTCTCCCTTCTCAACCTTGAGTTCCCTATTACCAGCTTTCCTGTCTGCTCCTGCCTTCTGGCCCTTGCCCCTGGGCTGGTGTGCCCCTTTAGTCTTGTTTTGTTTTATGGGCCTGTCTAACCTTTGGCTGAAGGGTGAACCTCAGGAGTGACTTCATTACTGAGCTAAAAGGAGGTCTGGGAGCCATACTCTCGGGGTTTCTCCAGTCTCAAAGGGCATATTTTATCTCCCACTAGAATAGCCTGAATAATCCACATTCATACTGGTCTAGATAGAAATTTATCTACTGAAGAACCTGATAATCACAGAAAATATTGTACATGAAACAAAGCATGCAATTTTGTCTTTAAACCTGTATTTATATGTAATGAATGGCTGCTTCCAAAATTCTGATATTGTAACAGACTTAAAGTTATGTGATTTCTGATGCTGTATATTTGCAGTAAAACTCTTCCAAGCTATCTGGCCTGAACAAATTACTAATTTATGTCCCCCTCCTTTTTAGGGTAACCTACAGTTACTGCAGAACTGCCTGGCAGTGTTAAATGGAAACACATAAGCCATACTCCACCTTCCTGTCAAAAGGGCTGCCTTCCTTCAAATTTCATTTTTGTTTTCTTAATGATGTTTGGCATTTACTGCTCACTGGAAACAAGAAAGAAAACGGCTGACAAAGTGCATTTACTCTCCTTTTCTCTGATCAACAATGGAGCGGTGCGTCCACAGGTGACCCCAGCTGTGTGGTGTGGCCCTGCATTCCTGTGCCCGAGCGTTCCCGGGACAGTTGTCCACCATTGTGCGCTTCCTATTCAAAAGCCCAAAGTGCAGTCTTTTTTTAAGTAGCATCTATAAGTGTGTTTGTTTTATAAATAGTATTCCTTATGGCTGCCAATCTTATAAGTAATTTCTGAAGTTTAACCCTTTCGAAATACATTGTTCAAAAGATGAAGATTGCCATTACCTTCTTTTGAATTTTGTTGTTAAAAAACATTGTATACAACCTTACTTCATCCATGTATCCGGGTAAAGCATCTTAATCAGACTTATTTTTAATTAATGAGGATTTCTTAGAAGTTTTGGGGACAGACTTTATGTAATCTTTATAAGTATGATTTCTGAAGAAAAGCAAATGCATTAGTATGTTTGCCTTAAACTTGTAGACTAAACCAGTTATTGTAAAATAAACAGTGATAACAGTGATAGTTTTTAACTCTGGTCATTGTATCACTCTCTGAAATTTGGAGTAGCTATAATAAATCTACTCCTGTATTATGTTGTACAGTGTAGGTCTTGGTGATTTTTTCTTATTCCTTTTAAAGTAGCATATTGAACCAAGCTCACCAGTCCCTTTACAAAGGAATGACCTGCTCCTTCATGTGCTTTTAGCACTTCATAGGAGGTGGAATTGGGCAGAGGCAAGTTAGAGACAGCTATTGCTGAAATACTGGAGCAGAGAGTAGTTTATTATGGCTTCCTGGATTCTGTCCCTAGCTCAGCCAATTAATCACGCGATATATGCCATCAAGCCATTTGGTAATTACCATACCAGTGTACAGATTGGTATGTAGAGGGAAATAGGTCTGCTGTAGGGAACAGCACTTGTCTGTGGAAAAAAAACAATATTTGGGATAAAGGTGGTATATACAGTGGATAGTAATTGTCAGTAGTTTCATTACAAATACTATTGGCCTTTCTAATGTGAATGAACATTGCGTCATTCCTAGTTTAAAGTTAAATTGACTGGTTGGATTTTCCCACTGTCTTTTTCTAACGTTTCTCCCATTAGGAAGCCACAGGCATTAGGGCTGGTCAGCCCTCTGGTGGGTTCCTAGTTTGTTTACATTTTCCCAGACCGCCCCTGAAGAATGCCTGGTCTCTGTTTTATTGCCAGTCATGATGATTCTTACCTTTCTCAGCATGTTCTCTTGCCTCATTAATGTGCTGGTTAATGTTTTCGTCTATAACTGACATGTTCCCTGATGGCATTTGAACTGTTGATTTTTTTGTTGGCTGAGAGATCTGTGCGTTTTGTCCTCCATGTAACCTTCTCTGGTAAAAATACGCCTGTGTGATGCCCACCAGGTGAACGCGGACCAAGAGCCCTAGCTTCTGAATTCAGGTCCAGCCCCCTCACAGGCTGCCTTTGTGGCCTTGGGCAGGTTCGCTTGACCTCTTCAGTTTCTCTTAAGGACATACTGACCTACCTCACAGGGGTGTTGTGAGGATTAATAAATGTTGGTACAGTGCTTTGAAAATGTGAAGATGCTGTGTAAATGCTAAGAAATAGCAAGTACAGAGCAAAAGGCCTACAGTGTTTCACATATCCATCAGCTAATCTGTTTTTCCAAGGTGGTCTTTTTCAGGGAAGGGGTTAGAGTGGAAGATAGTATTGTGCATCCCTTAGCCCCTGGTTTACATTTAAGAGTGCTTGTTTCAGGGGTGGGAGTAGACTGGAAGCAGGGGTCTGCATACTAAGAGTGTTAGGGGGTTGCTTAATAAATATACATAACAGTTGACAGAACTACATTTCCTAAGAGACTTCTCACTAACAAAACCTACAGGTAAGGAATGTGTGCATAACTTAAGAAAGGCTGTAGTTTGTGCCTTCAGAATTACTGAAACTGTCACTCCATAGCTAACTGCTACTCTCTGATAAGAATGGCAGGCCCTGGATGTATTGCTGTTGAACTGACCTGAGGCATTCATTGAACATTTATTGACCCTCTTGTGCCTGGGTGAAGCAGGAGGATACCTAGTGGCAGAGACAAAGCCCTGCACAATTACTCTAGGAGTTGGAGTTAAGTATTGTAAGATGGTCCTCTGGAGTCCATTGCCTTGTCAAAGGTACTAAATGACAGATTCTGGAGTCCAGTTATAAAAAAAAATGTTAGCAAAGATTTTATTTGGGAGTAACCCAAATTGCTGGAACAAGAAAGCCTGACAAGAGGAGATACTGAGAACTCTGAGGCTTTGAGGAAGTTAGTTGGGAAAAAAGGAATCTGGGAAGTTAATCACTTAAGCAAAGGTGAGTCCTTTCAAAGAGGTGGCAAGTTTGTGATTGGGTCACGGGTTAATTTCTTTGTAATAGGTGCAAAGGTTCTTGGCTTTACTGTGATGGAAGTCTCAAGAGAATGTCATTTTGGAAAATACCAGTGAAGGGTTTTGGGTGGAAGCACCTGGTGCTGGTCTAAACTGGATATAGTCGTTTCTGATTGTCCGAGGTCTAGGACTTCCCTCAGGTGATGGTTTATGTCCTGAGGGACAGGAGGAAAAGGAGCATCCCAGGCAATAGGGATGGTGGGGGGTATCCAAAGAGGGGTGGGAACCCGGGAGTTGAGGGTGATGGATTTATGCAGTTAGGGTGGAGGATGACCGCAGATGAAACTGCAAAAGAAGGTGGATCAGGCTTGTAGGTCAGTGTGGTTCAAAGCTTGGGTCAGATATCTCTATCTAGTTTGGAAAAGCTTATACAATACTCTTAATGGTTTGTAGAAAAATAGAAGTTGAGTTCAAATTCATCTTTTTGGTAAAACCATGCAGAAAGTAGATTTCAGAAGGGCTATGAGTGGTTTAAAAGGAGAAACTGCTGTGTGGGACTAGGGGGCCATTCAAGCCTTAAAACGGAGTGAAATCCTGTTTGGGTGTTAACAGTTTTCCTGGTAGATAGAGAATGGAACATTTCCACCTGTGTTCACACTCATCCTTTTTGTTGTTGTTGTTGAAATGATAACCAATGTAAAAATAGGGGAGGCCTGTCTATAGTAGGTGGTTCAGTGGTTAAGAGCTACGGCTGCAAACGAAAAGGTCGGCAGTTCGAATCCACCAGCCGCTCCTCGGAAGCCCTGTGGGGCAGTTCTGCTCTGTCCTATAGGGTCGCTCTGAGTCGGAATCAACTTGATGGCAGTGGGTTTGGGTTTTGTTTTGTTTTTTGTCTATATTAGGGAGGATATAACCTTGGTTACAGGTAATTAAAACAATGAGCAGTTTAGACAGCTAAGACTTATTTTTCCCACCTCCCTGGAATTTCAGAGGTAGCATTTGAGGCTAGTCTGTCTACCAGTGTTGTTCACCAGGCGGGGTGTAGGTTCTCCTGACACCACTTGCCTCAGGGTACCAAGTTGGCTACTACACCTCCAGTTCTCAGGTTTGACTTCCAGGTTGGGGAAAAAGATATTCTTGTAAAAGAGGCAACGCTTTTTATTTGCCAGGTGATGTCCTCCCTGGACACTTGCATCTTATGTCTCTGGTCAGAACTGTGCCCTGTGGCCATCTCTGGCTGCACAGGTGGCCAGGAAATTGTTTTTATCTGCGCATGTCGATACTCTGGACAAACCCAGTGTCAGTAAGAAAAAAGTAATTGGACATTGGGTAGGGAATGAATAGTCTGCTATATTGTGTTAGTGCTAAAAAACCCAGAGAAGAGTGATGGCACCTGTCAGAAGCCCTGCATCTTGCATTGCAAGATGAATCTGGACCTGAGGGAGGGAGGGCCAAGTTGACCTGGTACCGACTATAAAAAACATTGTTATGTATTGGAAAAGGAACCGACCAGAGGCCAGCTTCCTGATTGATGGTGGCTGAAGAAAGTGATACTACACAAAGAGACAGGAGGCTGGCCAGGTCACTGGATCAGATGACACCACTGGCACACGTGATTGAAAACCAGAGAACCAATAGGAAAGAGGATTTTTTAAAAAAAAAATCTTTGCTCACTGTGGGGACTGCTAAGTAGGAAATTCACAGGACAGGCCAACAGATGTACATCCAGCAGGAATCAATTTATTCCACGTGTTTTCACACCCAGGACAGACCCCAAAATCTTCCTGATCTTCCTGGGCTGTGAATTACATGCTGATTATAATCCTCCTGATCTTTCTTGACTGTGAAATTACATGCTGATTATAATCCTCATTTTCTGGTGAAAGAAGACGCAGATTGTAAAAAAGTGTAACATGGCCCCGAGTCACAAAACTCAGTATATAAATTCTGTCGTAAAAACTTAAATATATGATAGAGTTAATAAGTATATAAAATAAATCTTACTTTGAAGCTGGAAAATAGAGGAAAGAACAGACGCAGTTTCCCACTGTTACAAATTACGCAATCAAGTTTCCCACACGGGGAAATCATGAGTCAGCGTATCCGAAGTGTAATGAATGAAGCTCGCTGTATAAAAAAGACGTTTACAATCATGATATTTTTTTCAGCAGGTAATTGAATTGTTTTTTCCGCCTCCACTCACCCTCGCGGGCCTCACGCTCGTTACACATGGTCACTTTCCTCACGCGGCCACCGCACCCTTGCTTCCTCAGCGCCCCTTTCTCCAGCCTTACAAATCGGAAAAGTAACCTGGAACGTTTGGATCTTGCCAATAGCAGGACGTGGGAGCCCAGGCTGAGCAGGACCAGCGGGCTCTGCGCGCCCTGCTCATCTGCATACGCCCCGCCCTTACTGTGACGTCCCCAGAGCGCACTTCGTTCACCTTGGGGACGCTAAACATACTAAGGCCCCCGAGAGACGTATTTCGATTTTTCTAGTTAAAAGGAACATTATTTCGTAAGTTGTAGTTTGAAGTTAGATTGAATGATTTGATTTTCTCTTTGCCTTTTTCTAACCTTTTTCCCATTGCGAAGCCGCGGTTATTTGGACTAGTCGGCCCACGGTGAGTTGCTGGTTTGTGTACATTTTCACTGGCTGCCCTTGTGGCCTGCGCTGACCTCCACCGCAGTTTCTCTGGGTGTGACACATTGACCATGTTGCCAAGTGAATAAGGTAAAGTGCAACAGAGTATATGTAGTATGCTACCCTTTGGCTAAGAAAGATACGGAAATAAAATATTCATCGCCTTGCAAAAGGACAGATAAACCAGAATTGATAAAATTACCTACAGGGGTGAGTGTGAACAAAATGGAAGGAGAGAGTGACACTCTTCTGAGTGGACCTTTTATATAATTGTGACTTTTAGAACTCAATGTTTTACATATCTTTTAAAATAGGGAGGAAAAAAGACAACTTCAGTGTAAACATAAACAACCTAACTGTATCTCAAATGAATACTATAACCACACTGACGTAGAAAACAATAACTGAAGTAATTTTTGAACACAGTACATCGACTATAGGTATCTTCAGTCTAAAGACAAAAACGACTGCAAAAGCTGAACTGTTCCATAGTATGTCATGGTTGTATGGTTGTAGCAATCCTATGATAATGCTCTGTGCATTGTAGGATTAAGCTAATGAGTAAATAAATGTTGGGAGCCAAGGTTCTCACTGTAGGAAGAAAGAGATACAAATATGGATTTGTATTGCTAATCTATTTGTTAGATTAGAAACTGAATTGGAGGTATCAATCTGGGCTCATTATTTTTAATAGATATGTGTCTGCTGAAAAGGTCCAGAAGCAGACACCCTAGTAGCAAGGAACACACTTAACATATGGTATGATCTTGGTTTTTAAAGGCCATTTCCTGCTAAAAGGAACAAAGGCTCTTTGGAGAAATGGCTGATTTCAGGGTGGCAGGGAGGGTATATAAGACAAGCCAAGAATCTCTTGTGTCAGCAAGTAAGGAAATGTCCCAAAAATTAGATGGACATGTCAAAAGAACACAAGAGCCAAGTTGAAGGGGCTTTCATGGGCCCACTCTGGGAAAACTTAAACATCCAAATGAGTAAAAAGAGTAATGAATAAACAGCTGATTAAAAAAAGAACTGTAAATCCGTATTGATAATACATAGGGGAGGAGAGAAAGTTCTACCTTAAAATAGAGTGCCAGCTAATAAATATAGAATGATAAAATTAGAAAATCAACATTTTGCAATCATAATAATTGATTCAAGCAGAATCATCAATGGATGCTAAAAACTGTAGTGTTAAAGTTTGATGAGGAACAGTATATGTACATATTCCCAAATTACACACATTACTTATTACAAAGGGCAAAGGTCCCTGGTTGGCACAAACAGTTTGCACTTGGACTCTGCTACTAACTGTAAAGGTTGATAGTTTCAAATTCATCCAGTGCTGTGGAAGAAATACATGGCAATCTGCTTCCCTAAAGATTACAGCCAAGAAAACCTTATGGAGCTCAGTTCTGCTCTGTAACACATGGGTTCACCATGAGTAGGAATTGCCTCCACGGCAGATGGTTTGGTTTTTGGTTTGTACAAAAGGCAAATGTGGTGGACACTTCCAGTGGCAGATGGTTGCAGTACGGGCTCCACTACCCATGTGCTCCTGCAGTACTCTCCCATATTGACTCTGGACTTGGCTATGTGACTAGTCTTATGGATTGAATCGTGTCCCCCTAAGAATATGTGTTGAAATCCTAACCCCTAGACCTGTGGATGTAATCCCAATTGGGAATAGGGTTTTCTTTGTTATATTAATGAGACCATGTCAGTGTAGGTTGTGTCTTAATCACTTTTGAGATATAAAGAGCAGATTAGGCACAGAAGCAAGCAAATACAAATGGGGGAAAGAGTGATGCCACTTAGAGATAGCCAAGGAACCAAGGAACACCAGGGCTAGAGAAGCTGAGACAAGGATTTTCCCCTAGAGAGGACAGAGAGAGCCTTCCCCTAAAACTGGTGCCCTAAATTCAGACTTCTAGCCTCCTAAACTGTGAGAAAAGAAACTTCTGTTCGTTAAAGCCACTCAATTGTGGTATTTCTGTTACAGCAGCACCAAGAAACTAAGACAATTAGCTTTGGCTAATGGAACATTAGTAAATGTCATGCAAGCCGAAGATGGAAAAGCACTTGTTCTTTGGGGCTTGCTCTTGCTTGCTGCCCTGAGATCACCATGAGAAGCAGCCCAGGCTAGCCAAATGAAAGATGAAATCACAGGAGCAAAGATGAGCCCTGTCAGCTGAGGCACTCTAGTCTGATGAGGCCCCAGCTGAGCCCAGATGGAATTTCTGACCCAAAGAATTAATGAGCAAATAAAAATGGTCTTTGTTTTAATACAGGGGAAACTAGCACAACCTGTACAAGGAAAGGTCATGGAAGCCCCATAGACACATCCAAACTCCCTGAGGGACTGAATTGCTGGGCAGAGGGCTGTGGGGACCATGGTCTCAGGGAACATCTAGCTCAACTGGCATGACACAGCTTATAAAGACAATGCTCTACATTCTACCTTGGTGAGTAGTGTCTGGGGTCTTAAAAGCCTGTGAGCGGTCATCTAAGATACTCCACTGGTCTCATCCCTTCGGGAGCAAGGGAGAATGAAGAGAACAGGATACAAGGAAAAGATTAGTCCGAAGGACTAATTGTCCACAGCTACCAAGGCCTCCACCGGATTGAGTCCAGTACAGCTAGATGGTGCCTGGCTACCACCACTGACTGCTCTGACCAGGATCACAACAGAGGGTTCTGGACAGAGCTGGAGAAGGATGTAGAGCACAATTCTAACTCACAAAAAAAAGACCAGATTTACTGGCCTAAAGGAGACTGGAGAAACCTCGAGAGTATGGCCCCCAGACACTCTTTTAGCTTAGTGGTGAAGTTACCTCCGAGGTTCACCGTTCAGCCTGGGAGTGGACAGCCCTGTAAAACCAAATGAGACTAACGAGGTACAGGAGTCCAGTGACAAGGACCAGAAGGCAGAAGGGGACAAGGAAGCTGGTGATAGGGAACCCAAGGTTGAGTAAGGATATTGTTGATGTGTTGTGAGATTGTTAACCATTGTCATAGGGCAACATTTGTAGTAACTGTTAAATGAGAAACTATTTTGTTCTGTAAGCCTTCATCTTAAGTGAGAATAACAGCACAATTGGAAGAGCATAGTCAATGTCACTGAACTGTGCATGTAGACATTTTTGAAATGGTGTATCTTTGGCTATGTGTACTTTCACCAAAAAAAAAAAGGGTTGAGAAGTTAGAGGGTTAATATGTTGTGGGGTTGTTAACCAATGTCATAAAACAACATGTGTACTACTGTTTCATGAGAAAGTATTTGTTCTGTAAGCCTTCACCTGAAGTACAATAAAAAAATAATAATAATAAAGTACAAAAAAAAATGGTCTTTGTTTTAAGTCACTAAGTTTTATGGTGGTTTGTTATGCAGCAATGGATAACTGATATACTACTTTAACCAAGCGATCAATGTTACCACCACCAGTGCTTGGACAAATTGACATCATATGCCTCCTTATATGATGCCCTGAGAAGGACACCAGTTATATAGTATTTATGTCAAAAATGCATCCCTGGATGCAATCATAAGGAAACATAGGACCACCCCCAAATTGAGGGAAACTATACAAAATAACTGGCCTGTAGTCTTCAAAAATACTGACAGCATGAAATTCAAAGGACTCAGGGACTGTTTCAGATTTAAGAAGATTTAAGGAGACATGGCAACTGAATGCAACATGTGATTTTGAATTCTCCTTTGCTCCAAAGGACATTATTGAGACAATTGGTGAAAAAGTGCATACTGTCTGGAGAGTAATAATATTGAATCAATGTCATTTTCTTGATTTTGATCTTTGTACTGCAATTATGTAAGAGAATCCCTTAGGAAATATCCACTTATTAAGCAAATTTTTTTTCATTACAATGCTTTTTTTTCTTCCTTTTTTTTATTATTGTACTTTAGATGAAGGTTTAGAGAACAATCTAGCTTCTCATTAAACAATTAGTACACATATTGTTTTGTGCCATTGGTTACCAACCCCACGACATGTCAACACTCTCCCTTCTTGACCTTGGGTTCCCTATCACCTGCTTTCCTGTCCCCTCCTGCGACCCTGTAGGACAGAGTAGAACTGCCCCATGGGGTTTCCAAGGAGCGACTGATGGATTCCAACTGCTGACCTTTTGGTTAGTAGTCTAGCTATTAAACACTGTGCCACCAGGGCTCCACACTTACCATAGGACCCAGCAATTCCTAGGTATTTATTCAAAAGAAATGAAAATATATGTGTCTTATTTGTCTAGTGCTGGTATAACAAATACCACACGTGGATGCTGTTAGCAAAGAGAAATTTATTATCTCACAGTCTAGGAGGCTAAAAGTCTGAGTTCAGGGCATCAGCTCTAGGGAAGTCTTTCTCTCTCTGTCGCTTCTGTGGGAAGTCTTTGTCATCAATATTCCCGTGGTTTAGGAGCTTCTCAATGCAAGGACACTGAGTCCAGAAGACGTGCTCCACTCCTGGCGCTTCTTTCTTAGTGGTATGAGGCCCTCTCCTCTTTGCTTGATTCTCTTTCATATTTCAAAAGAGGTTGACCCAAGATACAATCTAATCCTGTAGATTGAGTCCTGCCTCATTAACATAACTGCTTCTAATCCTGCCTCATTAACATCATAGAGGTTAGCATTTACAACACATAGGATAATCACAACAGATCACAAAATACTGGACAGAAATACAATCATGGCCTAGCCAAGTTGATACACATTTTTTGGGGACACAATTCAATCTATAACATTCCACCCTTTGGCCCTCCAAAATTCATGTTCTTGCCATATGTAAAACACATTTAGCCCATCGTATCATCCCAAAAGTCTTAAATCAACTCCAGGTACAAATTCCATCCTGTGGCAAAATTCCTCATCTGTGAAATCTAGAATACAAGTTATCTGCTTCCAAATTACAGTGGTGGAAAAGGCACAAGGTAGACATTTCCATTACAAATGGGAGAAACTGGAGGGAAAGAAGGGATAACAGGCAGCAGGCAAGTCAGCAGAACACATTACATTAGCTCTCAAGGTTTAAAAATAATCCTCTGTTCTCCAAGACCATTGAGGCAATGCCCCTGCCCTCCAGATTCTGGGTGTTGGCCACACATACCGGATTCTGGGTGGAGGCCCCTTGGCCCTGGGCTTCAGCTCCACCTTCCAGACCCTCTGGAATGGCAACTCAGCTCCCTTACATTAGGGTGGCCCCATTCTCCTAGTTCATCTGAATGGTGGCCCTACTTCCTCAGCCTGGGAGGCCCTGCCTGTTCTTCTGCCCCTTGGGCATGACAGCCTCACCCCCTCAGCTTTGGACAGTGGTTCTGGCCCCATCCTGCTGGCACTCGTGAAAGGCAGCCCCACACTCCAGAACCAAGTTGGTGAAGATCTGACTCTTTGAAAACTAGGAAGTTGCAGCCCCACCCTTTGAAACCCCAGAAGCCATGGCCCCACCCTTTGAGACCAGGGCGGCTCTGCTACCTGTGTTCCTTGTCTCTTCAGTTTCCGCTTCCTGGTTCCTTGGCCTCTTGGCCCCTCCAGTCTCTTGGGCTGGCCTAGCGTCTGCCCTGCTCAGACAAGTGTTCCAAAGCTCTTTAGCTCGATCGATAAGTGTCTGGAGGCACCCCACTCCACCAGAAGAACCTCTGCCAGAAGGCACTCAGATCTCTTACTCCATGGGTCAGCAAGCTTAGCTCCACCAATAATTGCCCGGAGGCACCCCATTCCACTAGGAAACCTCCTGTACAAAGGCACTCAGCTCTCTTGCTCCATGGGTCGGCTCCTGTGCTTGCACCAGTCTCCTGGTACTGATGATGCCATTTCTCTGCTACTGCTTCCAGCTGTCTAATGTCTAATGTCTAATCTCTAATGTTACAGATCTCCTCACTTCCTCTAAGTCCTCTGTTCTCTGAGACCATTGAGGCAATGCCCCTGCCCTCCAGATTCTGGGTGTTGGCCACACACTCCGAATTCTGGGTGGAATTCGGAGAATTCCATAACATAACAGTGTTGTTCCAATATTTGCAGCTATTGTAAACAAAGTTGCTATGAATAGTATGGGCACATTGTTATGGATTGAATTGTGTCCCCCTAAAATGTGTGTCAACTTGGCTACACCATGATTCCCAGTATTGTGTGATTGTCCACCATTTTGTGATCTGAGGTGATTTTCCTATGTGTTGTAAATCCTTCCTCTATGATGTGAATAAGGCAGAATTAGAGGTAGTTATGTTAATGAGGCAAGACTAATCTACAAGATGGGATTGTATTTTGAGTCAATCTCTTTTGAGATATAAGAGAAGTGAGCAGAGAGACAGAGGGACCTCCTACCACCAAGAAAGAAGAGCCAGGAGCAAGAGCATTCTTTGGACTTGGGGTCTCTGAACTGAGAAACTCCTAGACAGACCAGGGGAAGATTGATGACAAGGACTTTCCCTCAGCACCTACAGAGAGAGAAAGCCTTCCCCTGGAGCTGGCACTGTGAATTTGGACTTCTAGCCTCCTAGACTGTGAGAGAATAAATTTCCCTTTGTTAAAGCCATCCACATGGTATTTCTGCTACAGCAGCACTAGATAACTAAGACAAACACAAATGTTCATCAACAAGTGAAGGGATAAACAAATTGTGGCATGTCTAGATAATGGAATATTTTGTTGTTGGGTGCCATCAAGTTTTGACTCATAGCGACCCCATTTGAGAGAGTATCACGGTCACATAGGGGTTTCTAGGCTATAATCTTTATGGGAACAGATCGCCAGGTCTTTTTCCTGCAGAGAAATTATTTCTGGGAATATTAGCTAGCAATAAAAAGGAGTAAACTACTGATACATGCAACAGAATGAGTGAATCTTAAAAACATTATGTTGATTGAAAGAAGCCAATCACAAGAGTATTATAGTGCATAGTTCCATTGACATGAAACTTGAAAAGATTAATACAGTGACAGAAAACAGATCAGTAGTTGCTTGGAGCTTTGGTGGGGATTGACTGGGAAGGGAGTTTTTAAGGTGATGGAAATGTTCTCTATCTTGATTGTGGTGGTAATTTTGTGGGTGTACAAATTTGTCAGTACTCATAGAACGTATGCTAAAAACAAGTGCATTTTATTGCAGATAAAGCATCTCAATGAAAATGGTTTTAAAAAAAGCTTTCATGAGAAATGATAAAGACTTTATAAACAAGGTAAACAGTAAGGAGATAAATGCAACAAAACAAAAAGAGAGAAATCATCCCACATACTTAAAAACAAACAAGAAAAGGTCTTTCCTGAGTTTTTGGTTACTTGAGGATGAATTCGGGCTAAATGTTTCTTTTTGCTGAAATGAAGGCGAGAACAAATTGGAGCTCAGACCTAACACGTCCTTGGTGGGTCCCTCCACAGGTAGGCCACAGGAGCTGAGATCCCTCTCCTGCAGGCCCCAGACACATGGCTGCCCAAGGAACTGCCCCCAAGGGGCTCCAGAACACAAGTGGGTCTCTCATGAGGCTTAACTCTTTGGTAACCCAATTATTGTCTGCTTTGAGTTTTTTGTCGATACCATGATGTCATGGATTGAATTGTGTCACCCAAAAATGTATGTCAACTTGACAAAGCCAGTATTGTGATTGTCCACTATTTTGTCATCTGATGTAATTTTCCTATGTGTTGTAAATTCTACCTCTATGGTGTTAATGAGGCAGTACTCAATCTACAAGATTAGGTTGTGTCTTGAGTCAATCTCTTTTGAGATATAAAAGAGAGAAAGGAGCACAGAGACAGACCTCATACCACCAAGAAAGTAGTGCTAGGAGCAGAGCGCGTCCTTTGGAAGTGGTGTCCCTGTGCTGAGAAGCTCCTGTTGTTAGGTGCCGTCCAGTCGGTTCCTACTCATAGCAACCCTATGTACAACAGAATGAAACACTGCCTGGTCTTGCGCCATCTTCATGATTGTTGTTATACTTGAGCCTGTTGTTGCAGCCACTGTGTCAATCCATTGCGTTGAAGGTCTTCCTCTTTTTCGATGATGTCCTTCTCCAGCGGCTGATCCCTTCTGATAACATGTCCAAAGCATGTGAGACAGAGTCTCACCATCATCACTTCTAAGGAGCATTCCGGCTGTACTTCTTCCAAGACAGATTTGTTTGTTCTTTTGGCAGTCCATGGTATATTCAATATTCTTCGCCAACACCGTAATTCAAAGGCGTCGATTCTTCTTCTGTCTTCCTTATTTATTGTCCAGCTTTCCAGTGCATATCAGGTGATTGAAAACACTATGGCTTGGGTCAGGCACACCTTAGTCTTTAAAGTGACATCTTTAAAGAAGCTCCTAGACCAGAAGAAAATTGATGACCAGGACCTTCCCCCAGAGAGAGAAAGCCTTCCCCTGGAGCTGGCACCCTGAATTCGGACTTCGAGCCTACTAGACTGTGAGAGAATAAACTTCTGTTTGTTAAAGCCATCCACTTGTGGTATTTCTGTTATAGCAGCACTAGATAACTAAGACACATGTTTTAATTAATGGAAGCATGCTGAATCATTGAGTGTGTCTGATTTTTTGGTAGGTAGTATAGATTTTTTTTTCTCATCCCCCATCACAAGCCTACCGTGTTTAGTGGTACATATGAAGTCCCACTAATTATACCCTAGAGTCCCCACCGGGGTCTATTGGTACATATGTGAAACAAATAAAAATTTTCAAATTTCTATTTTTCCTACCAAAAATTCAGACACTTCATATAATACCCTGTAAAAAGTTATTTGCACACACGACCGTTTCTTCGGTTTCAAACAGTCATAAAGGACCCTGCCTTAGAGCAGCACGCACTGTTAGTGGTACGACAGCTTCCCAATAAACCCCAGAGGCAGAAAAAAATTCATGGTCGCTATATGTACTGCGGTCATTAAAGCGTTATTAAATAGGTCCCCAGCCCAGAGGAGGGAGAGACGGCTGGGGACGTCACTATAAGGGCGGGACGTATGCAGATAAGCACAGCGCGTAGAGCCCGCTGGTCCTGCTCAGCCTGGGCTCCCACGTCCTGCTATTGGCAAGATCCAAACGTTCCAGGTTACTTTTCCGATTTGTGAGGTTGGAGGAAGGGGCGCTGAGGAAGCAAGGGTGCGGTGGCCGCGTGAGGAAAGTGACCATGTGTAACGAGCGTGAGGCCCGCGAGGGTGTGAGTGGAAGCGAGAAAAACAATTCATACTTACCTGGCAGGGGAGATAGCATGATCACGAGGGTGGTTTTCTCAGGGCGAGGCTTCTCTATTGCACTCTGGATGTGCTGACCCCTGCGATTTCCCCAAATGTGGGAAACTCGACTGCGTAATTTGTGGTAGTGGGGGACTGCGTTCGCGCTATCCCCTGATTCTTTAGTATTTTAAAAATAGAAGCGTGTTTATGTTTTAAGTTTGTAGTTGTCTTTTTTTTTTGTCGTGAGATTTGTTGATGTGGGGTTGCTGTTTTTTTTTTTCTGAGGAGTTGAACTCGCTTGAATTGTGCTTATTTTTTTTTTTTTTTTTTAAAGGATAGGCTTAACGTGCTGTATACGGAAATTAGTTGTGTATTTGGAACTCTTTGTACTGTGATACCGCATGAGAATTTTGATTAGCGAGTCTCGTTCTGTATTGTTGTGAGGATTGAGAATGTTGTAGCACTAGGCGATGTTTCGTTCTGTTGTATATAGGGAACCCGGTTCAACAGCACCTAGTAACAACATTGCTGTTAAAACGTTGTTTCACATTTCCGTGTTGTACTTCTGTGCTTAACAACAGTGAGCTGCTGCTTTCTTATTGTTAGGTGCAGTGGAGTGGATTTCTATTCATAGGGACCCCATGTGACCGGGTAGAATTGTCCCGTAGCGTTTTCTAGGGTGTAATCTTTACAGCTGCTGATTTACAGGTCTTTCTCTCGTGGAGCCTCTGGGTTCCAACCGACAAACTTTTGAGTGTGTAACCGTTGTGCTACCAGGGCTTACTGCTCTGTTTTACTTGAGAGAATTCCAGACTGTAAGGAAAACTGTAAACCATTTCTTTTGTCTCCTAACTCTTCATACTTGCTACTTCCTGGCCCAAATACTGCACTCCGACATTGTTGGAGGATTGGTTGGTACCTTTGAAAAGGCTTCCTGCGTTGGTTGTCTGGCCGAACTAGGATAGACTTGAAAATCTTTAAGAAACCTGTGCCATATTCTTAAGCCCCCTCCAAAGACTCAGCAACCTTCCTTCTCAACACGCACTCTACCTGTACCTTTTTCCTGCCTCTTTTTTCCCTCCACAGTACTTAGCACCACCTATCATCTTGCTGCTCAAAGTCTCATCCTTGGCTAGCAGCACCTGGGAGCTTGTTGGGAGTGCAGAATATTCAGTACCCCACTTTGCAAGATCTACTGAATCAGAATCTACATTTTAGTGAGATCCCCAATTGCTTCTATACATTAAAGTTCAAGGAGCACTGATCTAACATACTGTATGTTTTAGGCTGGGTTCTCTAGAGAATTGCTACAAAATTATAGAAACCTTTATTAAGCAAAAATATCAAAATATATTGTTTCTCGACATATTCTCCATCTAGGTCTATACACTTCTGAAGGCAGTGTTTCCATCTTAGCTCTAACCCTTCCCCTGAAGAACTGTGCTTTCTTCAGTTTACACCGTGTCAAAATGGCAGTTTTGGCATCCTCCAGGGACTCAAATCATGTTCCTTTTAAATGCTCTTTGAATTTTGGGAACAAAAACAAGTCTGAAGGGGCAAGATCAGGGCTGTAGGGTGGATGGGGTAAGGTTTCCCAGCGAAATTCTTGTAGGACAGCCCTTTCTACCCCTGAAGAATGAGCAGGTACATTGTCATGATGGAAACAAATTCCTTGGTGCAGTTTTCCTGGCCTTTTTCTCACCAATGCAGTTTTTAGTTTTCTTAAAACTTCTTCATAATAAGCCCCCTTGATAGCCCTGTGGCCTTCAGGAAAATCTGTCAAGATTACCCCTTGGGAATCCCAAAAAACAGTCACCATAACCTTCTGAGCTGTTTTCCCCTCTCTTGGCTGATCTTTGAGGTCTTTCTGACCTCCCTTAAAATGCATGATCCATCTAAAAACCGTTTTTTATGTGGGACAGCATTCTCATAAACTTGTTGCAAAGTTTCAGTGATTTGGGCAGAAGTCCACTTAAGTTTTGTTAAAAACTTGATATTAGCCCTGACTTTTTTTTTGAAGGCACCCAAAACAGACTAAGGCAAGTGTATTACTAAGAGAACTTGTCTGCAGCCATCCAGTAATAACAGAGACATGTTTAAACACGTTTTGTTTGGAACAAACCTGTGCATGTATGAACTTGAACCCTAGTAGCAATTTTTTTTTAACTTACCCTTATATGTATATATATATATACAGAGAGAGAGTTATATCATGGAAATGGCTCATGCGGTTGTAGAGGTTGGAAAGTCCCAAGTCTGTGGTCAGGTGTCAGGCTGAAGGCTTCTCCTGACCATGTAATTGCAGGGGCTGATGAACCCAAGATTGGCAAGTAAGATGGCAGGCTGCTGGCTCAAGTCCTGCTTGTCTTAGTCTGGTTAGGGTGCCTTCAAAAAAAAGTATACTTTTGTGCCATGGAAAGAAATGATTTTGAGTCAGATGATGATGAGCAGAATGCAGGATCCAGAGCAGAGCAAAAGCCAGCAAGCTTTGCCAGAAAGTACATATATATTGGGATGCAGGCCTCACCCCCAAGGAAACTCCTTTTCAACTGATTTGCTGCTCGTCATGGATTGAATTGTGTTCCCCAAAAATGTGTGTCAAGTTAGCTAGTTCATGATTCCCAGTATTGTGTGATTGTGCACCATTCTGTCATCCGATGTGATTTTCCTATGTGTTGTAAATCCTACCTCTGTGATGTTAATGAGATGGGATTAGCAGCAGTTATGTTAATGAGGCAGGACTCAATTTACAAGATTAGGTTGTGTTTTAAATCAATCTCTTTTGACATATAAAAGAGAGAAGCAAGCAGAGAGAAGTGGGGACTTCATACCACCAAGAAACAAGAGCCAGGAGAATAGCTCATCCTTGTCCTTTAGACCTGGGTTCCCTGAGCTGAGAAGCTCCTTGACCAGGGAAGATTGATGTCATGGTTTGAATTATGTCCCCCAAAAAATGTGTGTATCAATTTGGGTAGGCCATGATTCCTGGTACTGCGTGATTTTCCTGTATGTTGTAAACCTGCTTCTATGATGTTAATGAGGGAGGATGGGTGGCAGTTGTGTTAGTAAGGCAGGACTGGATCTATAAGACTGGATTGTGTCCTGAGGCAATCTCTTGAGATACAAAAGACAGAAGTGAGCAGAGAGACAGGGGGACCTCATACCATCAAGAAAGCAGTGCCAGGAGCAGAGTGCGTCCTTTGGACCGGGGTCCCTGCGCTGAGAAGCTCCTAGTACAGGGAAACACTGATGAGAAGGCCAAGAGAGAGAGAAAGCCTTTCCCTGGAGCTGACGCCCTGAATTTGGACTTTTAGCCTACTTTGACTGTGAGGAAATAAATTTCTCTTCGTTAAAACCATCCATTTGTGGTATTTCTGTTATGGCAGCACTAGAGAACTAAGACAATTGATGACAAGGACCTTTTCCCAGAGCCAACAGAGAGAGAAAGCCATCCCCTGGAGCTGGCACCCTGAATTTGGACTTCTAGCCTCCTGCAATGTGAGAGAATAAATTTCTCTTTGTTAAAGCCATCCACTTGTGGTATTTCTGTTATAGTACCAGTAGATAACTAAGACACTGCTCATACCAGATCTCATCATGGAGGTGATTACATCATTACATAACTGCCAAACTATTGAGAATCATGGCCCAGCTAAATTGACACACAGTCTTAACTGTCACACTATGTATTTACCTGTCTAATTTCACCTACTAGAATGTAAGCTCCATGACATCAGGGATTCTAATTTGTTGACTGCTTCATCTACAGTTGGCTAGAACAATAGGCTCTTAATAGATTTGCTGATTTATTGAATTGATAAAAAGCTACCAGATGTCCTTCCCCCCCACAAAAAAAAGTTTCCTAGTATGTTCCCAGGTTCTACCTCTGAGCACATGCAAAGTTAGTACTATGTTCTTACAAAGAAATCAGAGATGGAAACATTCATCTTTCAGCTTCAGCAGTATGATTGTTGAGGTTGTGTGTCAACTTGGCTAGGCCATGATTCTCAGTTGCTTGGCAGTCATGATGTAGTTTGGCAGTTGTATGTGATCACCTCCATAATGAGATCTGATATAACATGATCACCTCCATGATGGGATCTTCTGTGAGTAGCCAATCAGTTGAAAGAGATTTTCCTTGGGGGTGTGGCCTGCATCCAATATAGGTGAACTTTCTGGCAAGGCTCGTGGGCTTTTGCTCACACTGGATCCTCCTGCTGGCTCCTGTTCATCTGGCCTCTGGTTCTTGGGACTTGAGCTAGCAGCTTATCTGCTGTCTTGCTGGCTCATCTTGGGTTCGCCAGACCCTGTGGCTGCATAAATCAGGAGAAGACTCCAGCCTGACTCATAGATTTGGGACATTACAGCCTCTACAACTGTGTGAGCCATTTCCTTAATATAAATCTTTCTATATATTTATATGCTTTACTGGTTTTGCTTCTCTAGAAAACCCAGCCTAAGACAAACAGTAATTTCATTAAGGCCATTGTGTTGAGCCCCTAGGTGAGAGCTTCAAAAACAGCCCTAGGACAGGGGACGGTCCACTAGCTTACGCACACCGTCAGCCACCAGTCCAGCCTCATTCAGCCCCTTCTCACTTTAGGAGAATGTGATCATTTTATAGATACCAGAAAAAGACAAGTCAAAGGCAGGCACAATATTTTTCTCACATGCCTGCCTCTTCTATTCATCCAGTAAGGGTTTAACAAATGGATATTATTATAGGTAACTCCAGAATCAGCCGCTCCATTACTTCACCCTGGTTCAAGCAGCCACTATCTAGCCTGGATTATGCAATAGCCTCCTAACTGGTCTCCTTGTGATCAGCCTTGCCATCACTGGAGCCAGAATGATTTTGTTGTTGTTCAATCTTTTTTTCAAATCATGTTTAAGGATTGTTTAAAATATGTATCAGATTATACCACCCAGTCACTCTCTGACCTAATTTTGTACAACACTCCCTAACTGCTCCAGACACAGAGCCTCACTGCTGTTCTCCAAACACAGTCTGATTTGAGCCTTTGCTGTAGATGATTTGTGTTTGGGGTGCTCTTCCCCCAGGTATCCCCATGTCTAACTCCCTCACCTCCTTTAAATCTTTGCTCATAAGACACTTTCTCAGTGAGGCCTTTTCTGATCACCCTATTCAACAAGGCAACATACCCATTACCCTACTCCTGACCTCCCTTTCCCTCTTCAATTTTTTTTCATAGCATTTAACATCTTCTAAACAATGGACTCAAACATAGCAACCATTGTGAGAATGGTGCAGGACAGGGCAGTGTTTTGTTCTGTTGTACTTAGGGTCGCTATGAGTCAAAACCGACTAGATGGCACCTAACAACATCTTTTCTAACACACAAATTAATTTACCTTTTATTGTGTCCGTTTTCTCCCACTCCCCTCACTAGAATGTTTACAGATGCGCAACAGTGTCTGGCGTTGTTGTATGCAGTGGAGTAGATTCCGACTCATCAAACCGAACCAAACTCATTGCAGTGGAGTCAATTCCGACTCAGAGTGACCCTGTATAATGGAGTAGAACTGCCTCACAGAGTTTCCTAGGCTGCAGATCTTTGCGGAAGCAGATCAAAAGGTCTTTTCTCCTGCGGAGCCGCTGGTGGGTCTGCGCTAACCTTTCTGTCAGTAGCCGAGCGCTTAACCATTGCACCACCAGGGATCCTCTGGCACGTGGTAGAAACTCAATAAACAATTGTTGAATGGACGAATTCTCAACGTCATCAAAGAGGCGATCAGAATACAAAAGGGGCCCGGAACCAGATTTCGCCCAGGTCGCAGGTGCAAGGTTATCTTGTATGATCACAAAATTATGGGAATTCAGTGTAAGTAAAAAAGGACTAGAGAGCATGCTGAGGGGTCACCCTGTGTGGTGCTGGAGGAGTACTGAGGAGAGAAGGCCGATGGGCCCTGACCCTTCCCACTGAGGCCGGGAGAGGGATGGAAACACCACTTGGCTGCAGTTAAAGGTTCGCCCTTTACCCTAGTTTTCTTTCTTCAAGGTCAGAAATCTGAGTTTTCGTTCCGGCGTAAATAAGTTAGGCTACATATTCCTACGTATTCTGAAGCGGTTATGTCACATACTCAGGAAGACGCCACGGACGGACATTACCGATTTGATATTAAGGCGATTTAACACTATGTAAACCTGGGAAAAGGCCTTTCCTGAGTTTTCGATTACTTAATGAGTTCAGGCTGAAAGCTTTTGCTGGGATGAAGGCGACACCAAGCCAGAGCCCTGACCTAACATGCCCTCGGTGGGTCCTTCCACAGGCGGGCGGCGGGGACCGCGAGATCCCTTTCTCCAGCCTCCCCTACAGGCTGCGGACACACCGCCGCGCCCGGATCTCTCCCGGATCTTCTTAGGTCCGGAGCAGGGACAACAGAGAGATGACTGGAGACATCATAACCTGGGCGGGGCGTATGCAGATTAGCAGGGTGCGCAGAGCCCGCTGGTCCTGCTCAGCCTGGGCTCTCACGTCCTGCTGGTGGCAAGATCCAGTTGTTCCAGGTTACTTTTCTGATTTGTGAGGTTGGAAGAAGGGGCGCTGAGGAAGCAAGCAAGGGTGCGGTGGCGGCGTGAGAAAAGTGACCGTGTATAAAGAGCGTGGGGCCCACGAGGGTTTGAGTGGAGGCGGTAAAAGAAATGTCTTTTTATTTGACAAGAGAGGCAATAGGGTTACGAAGATCGTTTTCTCAGAGCGGAGCTTTTATCCGGGTGTGCAGACCCCTGTGATTTCCCCAAATGTGGGAAATTCGATTGCATAATTTGTGGTAGCAGGAAACTTCGTTTGCGTTGTTCCTGGTTGTTCAATATGGTGAAAACATTTGAGAGTTTAGTATTTGTGAATTCTTTTTTTGCGTGTGTGTACAAGGGGGCAACACACTGGTTTTGACAACTGATGCTATGTTGGTGTTCATTGTTTCAGACAACTATGTTAATAAAACATTTTGTACTGGGTTCTACTCTTTTTTTTGGCTGACTCTACCAAGTACAATGTACTTCTCCAAGGACGGGTCTTTCCTGATAGTGTATCTCATGTACCTGCTACAAGTCTTGCCAGCTTTGCTTCTAAGAAATCTTTATTCTGGCAGTCCATGGTGTATTAAATATTTTCTCTAACACTATAATTCAAAGGCATTGTTTGGTCTTCCTTATTCACCGTCCCTCTGTTGCATGCATATGATGCGATTGAAAATGCCATGGCTTGGGTGCTTGCACCTTAGTACTCAAAGTGACATCTTTGTTTTTAAACACTTTAAAGAGGTCTGTTGTAGCAGATTGGACATAGTTTTAATAGTTAATTTCTTAATGGAGATGCAATATTAAATAATGTGTTTTCCCATACATTAACTGTCCTATTCTGTGTCCCTTGTATGGGTTAATAATGAGGGCCCTGAATTTTCTCTAACTTCACCAAATTTCGTGTCTCTCTCCAGCGATTGATTCCTCCTTATGACATGTTCAAAGCAAGGTAAATTAAACACTGTTCTGTTGTGATCCATAAGGTTTCACTGGCTAATTTTCAGATCTGTCTTAGTCTGGAAGCTTCACTGAAATCTGTCCACTATGGGTGACCCTGCTGATACTTGAAATACCAGTGGCATAGCTTCCAGCATCACAGCAACATGCAAACCACCAAAATATGACAAACCCACAGAAGGGTGGTTATCATAAGACTGGTTAGGTGCCATTGAGTTGGTTCTGCCTCATAGTGACCCTGTGTGCAACAGAAGGAAACACTGCCTGGTCTTGCACCATCCTCACAATTGTTGCCCATCGTTGTAACCACTGTGTCAATTGATCTCTTTGAGGGTCTTCCCCTCTTTCATTGATCTTCTGCTTTACTAAGCATGATGTCCTTCTCCAGGGACTGGTCCCACATGGTAACATTCAAAGTACTTGAGACGAAGTCTCACCATTCTCACTTCTAAGGAGCATTCTGGTTGTACTTCTCCCAAGACAGATTAGTTCATTCTTCTAGCAGACCATGGTATATTGAATATTCTTTGCCAACACCATAATTCAAATGCATCAGTTCTTCTCCATAAGACTTACTCTCTAGCTTTTAAGGATGTCTTCAGTCTTTTAAAGACTAAGTAGAGAGAGAGTCAAGGAAAAAGCAGAAGACCCTCAGTGAGGTGGATTGACACAGTGGATGCAACAATGGGCTCAAACATAGCAACGATTGTGGGGATAGCGCAGGACTGGGCAGTGTTTTGATCTGTTGTACACAGGGTTGCTGTGAGTCGGAACCGACTCAAAAGTGCCTAATAACAACAACACAGTCTTTTAACATAAGGTGATTGTTGGCTTGAAGACTTTGTAAGTTGAGCCCAAATAAAAGATCATAATTACTTCAGATATAAGAGTTTTTTGCTTGCTTGTCTGTGTGAATAAAGAATCTGCCAGTTTGGGTGTAAATTGGTATTACCAGCTTTACAGTTGTCCGTAGATTTATTGAACAAAATCTCTCCCATCATAAAGGTCAGAGAATTTGCTAGATAGGTTACTATACATTTCTATTGATCGTAGTATAGTTAAGGAGCCTCCAATCAACTCAGTTAACAAAGTTGTGTTTTTTTTTTTTTTTTTTTGCGTGTCAAACTTAGGGCTTGAATATCTGGATGTGTATTAGTTGTTTTTACTTAGTTATCATAAAAAATTAGTAATGAAGATGGTCTCGCTTTTACTCTGCCAATTTTTAGTTGTTGAATATATAAGTCCAGACCATGTCTATACTGGAAGTGCAAAATAGAACTGATCAGAAATAAGTAATTGTTGGAACCATTACTGGAAGTACAGAGAGAAAAGGTAGTGTAACAAATAACATGTTTTGTTTTCTAGTAAAAGGTAATTCTTTTTCTCTTTTTGATGTTAAATATTTTTAATTTTATTCGCATGTGAATGAAGCCAGTACTTCAGGAGGATGAGACTGTGGTTCCCACAAAGGATATGAAATTTAAGTTTCTAAAATAACTGATATTGGTACTGAACTCAACTGAAAAAGGCATTCTAGTCAACTTATTACTATTTTCCACAGACTGCCTTCCTGCCCTATTCATGGTAGCAGTTATTTCAATTATTTAGTGCATTTTTGGAGATTCAAATTTTGTTTCCCAAGGCCTTTACAACGTGTTTAAAAGGAATTTGAATTTTTTGTTACATTTTTTTAAAAAGCTAAAAGGCAAATAATATTTTACAACAGAATACATGAATATAATTTTCTCTTACAAAATCACTAAATTGAAGGTGATTATATCACCACAAGCAGAATATTGAATTTTGTAGCCATTAGTCAGTTCACTGTTTGGCCTTTACAATAATATCACTTAAATATAAAACTAAAGTTAAAATGACTTTTTCTTAATTTTGACTTTTAGTGTAAACTAAAATGTGATTCTTAAAGTAATTGAAGTAACTACTACTGTGAATAGGGCAAGAAGGCAGTCTGTGGAGAATAGTAATAAATTCACCAGAATACCTTCTTCACTTGAGTTCAGTACTAATATTGGTTATTCTAGAAAACTTAAATTTCAAATCCTTCGTGGGAACCAAGGTCTAGTCCTCCTGAAGTACTAGCTTCATTCACATGGGAAGCATGAATCCAACTGTGTATTTCCTTCACTCGGATAGTTATATGGGTGATTAGCATCACCTGAAAGGCTTCCTCCCAGTGCTAGGACAGTATTTTCCTCTGGAACACTTTTATGTAGACAAAATCTTCCATTAAATAGAAGTGGCAAACTTCTTCCAGTGGGCCATTCCATGTACTTATGAACTTATATTTTAGGGTTTCTAGGGAAGATAGAAGTCCTTTTAAGTATTGAACATGATTATGAGAGAATTTAGTTAAATTGAGTGTGAGACATGGTCTCAGACCCAGATTCATAGGTCTGCCAAACATAAGTTCAAAGGGAGAGATACCAGTAGCTTGTTTGTAGGGCTTGCTCTTTTTGTATTTTTTTTTTTTAATGTTTCTCATGTGAAAATCTGTGTGTGTTTCCTTCTCTAGTTAAAAATCTTTCAGTGGGGTTCTTGTATGTTGTAGGTTACAATTAAACAGCATAGTTTTGCTTCATACACAAGTCTTGCCATGACCTGGCCTTAGCATGTAGTCTTTTGAGTATACACTACCCTGATCCCCACGCAGCCCTGCCATGTTGTTATTATTAGGTGCCATCGACTTGGTTCTGACTCATAAAGACTCTATGTACAATAGAACAAAACACTGCCCAGTCCTGTGCCATCCTCACAGTCGTTGTTATGTCTGAGCCCATTGTTGCAGCCACTGTATCAATCCAGCTCGTTGATGATCTTCCTATCTTTTGCTGACCCTCTATTTTACCAAGCATGATGTCCTTCTCCAGGGACTGCTCCTTCCTCATAACATGTCCAAAGTCCTTGAGATGAAGTCTTGCCGTCCTTGCTTCTAAGGAGCACTCTGGCTGTACTTCTTCCAGGACAGATTTGTTTGTTCTTCTGGCAGTCCACGGTATATTCAATATTCTTTGCCAACACCGTAATTCAAACACATCAATTCTTCTTCAGTCTTCCTTACTCATTGTCCAGCTTTCGCACGCATGTGGGGTAATTGCAAATATCATGGCTTGGGTTAGAGGCACCTTAGTCCTTAAAGTGACATCTTTGCTTTTGAACACTTTAAAGAGGTCTTTTGCCCAATGCACTACATCCTTTGATTTCTTGACTCCCGCTTCCATGTACATTAACTGTGGATCCAAGTAAAATGAAATCCTTGACAACCTCAATATTTTCTCCATTTATCGTGATGTTACTTATAGGTCCTGTTGCGAGGATTTTTGTCTTCTTTATGTTGAGGTGTAATCCATACTGAAGGCTGTAGTCTTTGATCTTCATCAGTAAGTGCTTCAAGTCCTCTTCAATGTCTGCAAGCAAGCAAGGCTGTATCATCTGCCTATGGCAAGTTGTTAATGAGTCTTCCTCCAATCCCGATGCTGTGTTCTTCTTCAGATAGTCTAGCTTCTCCGATTATTTGCTCAGCATACAGATTGAATAAGTATGGTGAAAAGATACAACCCCGACGAACACCCTTCCTGATTTTAAACCACACAGTATCCCATTGTTCTGTTTGAAGACTGCCTCTTGTTTATGGGCAGGTTCTTCGTGAGCACAATTAAGTGTTCTGAAACTCCTGTTCTTCGCAATGTTATCAGTGATTTGTTCTGATCCACACAGTCGAATGCCTTTGCATAGTCAATAAAATACATGTAAACATCCCTCTGGTATTCTCTACTTTCAGCCAAGATCCACCTGACATCAGCAGTGATATCCCTTGTTTTATGTTCTTTTCAGAACCTGGCTTGAACTTCAGCAGTTCCCTGTCAATGTACTGTTAACAACTGCTTTTGAATGATCTTCAGTAAAATTTTACTTGTGTGTGGTATTAATGATATTGTTTGATAATTTCTGCATTTGTTCGATCACCTTTGGAATGGGCACAAATATGGATCTCTTCCAGTCAGTTGACCAGGTAGCTGTCTTCCAAATTTCTTAACATAGACCAGTGAGCACCCCCAGCACTGCATCCGTTTGTTGAAACATCTCATATGGTATTCTGTCAATTCCTGGAGCCTTGTTTTCCACCCTTCCCTTCAGTGCAGCTTGGCCTTCTTCCTTCAGTACCGTTGATTTTTTTTTTATTGTACTTTAGATGAAGGTTTACAGAACAAACTAGCTTCTCATTAAACAGTTAGTACATATATTGTTTTATGACATTGGTTAACAATCCCATGACACGTCAGTACTCTCCCTTCTTGACTTGGGTTCCCTGTTACCAGCTTTCCTGTCCCCTCCTGTCTTCTAGTCCTTGCCCCTGGGCTAGTGTGCACCTTTAGTCTCGTTTTGTCCTATGGGTCTGTCTAATCTTTGGCTAAAAGTTAAACCCTTGGAGTGACTTCTTTACCGAGCTAAAAGTGTGTCCGGGGACCATACTGTCAGTGTTTCTCCAGTCTCTGTCAGGCCAGTAAGTCTTAAAATTTTGTTCTACATTTTTCTCCAGCTTTGTCCAGGACCCTCTATTGTGATCCCTTTCAGAGCAGTCAGTGGTGGTAGTTGGGCACCATCTAGTGTCACTGGACTCAGTCTGGTGGAGGCCGTGGTAGCTGTGGTCTATTAGTCCTTTGGACTAATCTTTCTCTTGTGTCTTTAGTTTTCATTTTCTCTTGCTCCTGAAGGGGTGAGATCAATGCAGTATCTTAGATGGCCACTCACAGGCTTTTAAGACCACAGATGCTACTCACCAAAGTAGAATGTAGAACATTTTCTTTGTAAAATATGCTATGCCAATTGAGCTAGATGTTTCCTGAGATCATGGTCCTCACAGCCCTCAGCCTAGCAATTTGGTCCCTAAGGGAGTTTGAATTTGTCCATGGAGCTTCCATGACCTTACCCTGAACAAGTTATGCTGGCTTCCCCAGTATCATGTACTGTAGTACCATTGGTTCTTGATCATATGCTACCTCCTGAAATGGTTGAACGTCGATCAATTCTTTCTGGTACAGCGACTCTCAGTATTCCTTCCATTTCTTTTTGATGCTTCTTGCATCATTCAATATTTTCCCCATAGAATCCTTCAAAATTGCAACTCAAGTCTTGAATTTTTTCTTCAGTTCTTTCGAATTGAGAAATGCTGAGGGTGTTCTTCCCTTTTGGTTTTCTAACTCCAAGTCTTTGCATATTTCATTATAATACTTTATCTTCTTGAGCCCTTTGAAATATTCTGTTCAGCTCTTTTATGTGATCATTTCTTCTGTTCACTTTAGCTACTCTATGTTCAAGAGCAAGTTTCAGAGTCTCTTCTGACATCCATTTTAGTCTTTTCTTTCCTTCCTGTCTTTTTAATCACCTTTTGCTTTCTTCATGTATGATGTCCTTGATGTCATCCCACAACTAGTCTGGTCTTTGGTCATTAGTGTTTAATGCTTCAAATCTATTCTTGAGATAGACTGAAGGTGGGGTATACTCAAGGTCATAATTTTGTTCTCGTGGACTTGCTCTGATCTTCTTCAGCTTCAACTTGAACTTGCATATGAGTAATTGATGGTCTATTCTGCAGTCAGCCCCTGGCCTTGTTCTGACTGATAATATTGAGCTTCTCCATCATCTCTTTCCACAGATTTAGTCGATTTGATTCCTGTGTATTCCATCCTGTGAGATCCATGCGTATAGTCACTGTCATGGTTTGAATTATGTCCCCCCAAAAATGTGTGTATCAGTTTGGCTGGGCCATGATTCCCAGAATTGTGTGGTTGGCCTCCATTTTGTGATTGTAATTTCTCCCTGCGTGGAGAAGCTCCTTGTCCTGGGGAACATTCATGAGAAAGAAAGCCTTCCCCTGGAGCTAATGCCCTGAATTTGGACTTTTAGCCTACTTGATTGTGAAGAAATAAAGTTCTCTTTGTTAAAGCCATCCACTTGTGGTATTTCTGTTATAGCAGCACTAGATGACTAAGACAGTCACCATTTATGTTGTTGAAAAAAGGTGTTTGCAATGAAGTCATTGGTTTTGCAGAATTCTATTATGTGATCTCCAGAATCGTTTCTGTCACCAATTCTGTATTATCCAACTATCAGTCCTTCTTCTTTGTTTCCAAACTTTTGCATTCCAATCACCATAATTATCAGTGCATCTTGATTTCATGGGTTATCAATTTCAGACTGCAGAAATTGGTAAAAATCTTCAATTTCTTTATCTTTGGCATTAGTGGTTGGTGCATAAATTTGAATAATAGTCGTATTAACTGGTCTTCCTTGTAGGCATGTGGATATTATCCTATCACTGACAGCGTGTACTTCAGGATAGATCTTGATTGAAATGTTCTTTTTGACAATGAGTGCAATGCCATTCCTCTTCAATTTGTCATCCCCAGGATAGTAGCCCATATGATTGTCTGATTCAAAATGGCCACTACTAGCCCATTTCAGCTCACTAATACCTAGGATACTGATCTTCATGTGGTCCATTTCATTTTTGACAGCTTCCAATTTTCCCATTCATACTTCATGCATTCCATATTTTAATTACTAAGAGATGTTTGCAGCTGTTTCTTCGCATTTTGAATCTTGCCACCTCTGCAAATGAAGGTCCTAAAGGCTTCACGCCAACCACGTCATTAAGGTTGACTCTACTTTGATGAGGCAGCTCTTCCCCAGTCGTATTTTGACTCCCTTCCAACCTGAGGGGCTCATCTTCCAGCACTATACCAGACAATTTTCCATGGCTATCCATAAGGTTTTCACTGCCCATTTGTTTCAGAAGTAGACCACACCAGGTCCCTCTTCCTAGTCTGTCTTAGTCTGGAAGCTCCACTGAAACCTGTCCACCATGGGTGACCCTGCTGATATTTGAAATACCAGTGGTATAGCTTCCAGCATCACAGCAACATGCAAGCCACCACAGTACGATAAACTGACAGATGTGGGGAACCTTGCCATACTACCCATATATCTAGTTATATGGCTCCAGACCCAGTACCAAACTCATTGCTGTAAAGTCAATTCCAACTCCCAGCGACCCTATAGGACAGAGTAGTACTGCGTCATAGAGTTTCCAAGGATGCAAATCTTTACAGAAGCAGACTGCCACATCTTTTTCCCACAGAGCAGCTGGTGGGTTTGAACCACTGACTTTTGGTTAGCAGCCCAACACTTTAACCACTGTACCACCAGCGCTCCTCTACATTTCTCCAATTATACCAAATTACTTCCATTCCAAAGTGTTCCAGGTAACAAGTCCATGTGACAGAGTAGAACTGACCCACAAGGTTTCCAAGGCTCTAATATTTATGGAAACAGGCTGCCACATCATTCTCTCTTGGAGCTGGTGGGTTTGTACCGTTGACCTTTCACTTAACAGCTGAGCACTTAACCACTACGCCACCAGAGTTTCTTATCATTTCACCATACTTTTCAATCTGTATGCTGAGCAAATAATCCAAGAAGCCTGACTATCTGAAGAAGAACAAAGTACCAGTAAAGGAGGAAGACTAATTAACAACCTGCCATATGCAGATGACACAACCTTGCTTGCTGAAAGCAAAGAGGACTTGAAGCACTTGCTGATGAAGATCAAAGACTACAGCCTTCAGTATGGATTACACCTCAACATAAAGAAGACAAAAATCCTCGCAACAGGACCTATAAGCAACATCATGATAAATGAGAAAATATTGAAGTTGTCAAGAATTTCATCTTACTTGGATCCACAATTAATGCCCTTGGAAGCAGCACTCAGGAAATCAAAGGACATATTGCATTGGGCCAATCTGCTGCAGACGACCTCTTTAAAGTGTTCAAAAGCAAAGATGTCACTTCAAGGACTAAGGTGGGCCTGACCCAAGCTATGGTATTTTCAATCGCCTCATATGCATGTGAAAGCTGAACAATGAATAAGAAAGATTGAAGAAACATTGATGCCTTTGAATTATGGTTGCTGGAGAAGAATATTGAATATACCATGGACTGCCAGAAGAATGAACAAATCTGTCTTGGAAGTACAGCTGAATGCTCCTTAGAAGTGAGGATGGCGAGACTTCATCTCACATACTTTGGACATGTTATCAGGAAGGACCAGTCCCTGGAGAAGGACATCATGCTTGGTAAAAGAGGGTCAGCAAAAGATAGGAAGACCATCAGCAAGCTAGACTGATACAGTGGCTACAACATTGGGCTCAAGCATAAGAAGGATTGTGAAGATGACACAGGACTGGGCATTTTTTCACCCTGTTGTACATAGGGTCGCTATGACTCAGAACCAACTCAATGGCACCTAACAACAACATGGTAGTTCTATGTTTAACTTTTTGAGGAAACCCCAAAATGTTTTCCACAGCAGCTGCACCATTGTGCATTCCCACCAGCAATGCATGAGGGTTCAAATTTCTCGACAGCACTTGTTATTTCCTTTTTTTTTAAATAACAGACAACCTTGTGGGTATGAGGTGGTATCCCATTGTGGTTTTGATTTTCTTTTCAGTACTGGTTAATGATGTTGAGTATCTTTTCATGTGCTTTTGGCCACTTGTAGATCTTCTTGGAGAAATGTCTATTCAAATCATGGGTTGCAGAAGTTCTTTATAAGTTCTGGATATTAAACTCTTATCAGGTACATGGTGTCATGGATTGAACTGTGTCCCCCAAAAACATGTGTATCAATTTTCTAGGCCATGATTCCCAGTACTGTGTGATTCTATACCATTTTGTCTTCTGACATGATTTTCGTATGTGTTGTAAATCCTACCTCTATGATGTTAATGAGGTGGGATAGGCGACAGTTATGTTAATGAGGCAGGACTCAATCTACGAGATTGGGTTTTGTCTTCAGCCAATTTCATTTGAGATATAAAAGAGAGAAGCGAGCAGAGAGACATGGGTACCTCATACCACCAAGAAAGCAGCGCTAGGAGCAGAGTGCATCCTTTGGCCCCGGGGTTCCTGTGGGGAGAAACTCCTAGTCTAGGGGAAGATTGATAAGAAGGACCTTCCTCCAGAGCTGACACGGAGAGAAAGCCTTTCCCTGCAGCTGACACCCTGAATTTGGACTTCTAGCCTACTAGACTGTTAGAAAATAAATTTCTCTTTGTTAAAGCCATCCACCAGTGGTATTTCTGTTATAGCAGCACTAGATGACTAAGACATATGGTTTCTAAATAGACACATGGATATTTATTGTTTCACTTATTCAGGAAGGCCTCAATGACATTAGCTTTGCTGCCCATCAGGTAGGAAGTGTTGGCTTTCTCTGAGACAAGAAAAATATAAAATACAAAAGACATATAAAAATAATTGTATGGCACCTTGGTTTCTTTTCCCATATTGACATTTATCAGCCTAACACCTTTTTTGTTTGCCTTTTTTCAAGTGACTAGTGCAACTATGGAGCACAGTGGTTAAGTATTCGGCAGTTAACCAAAAAGGTCGGCAGTTTGAATCCACCAGCTGTTCCTTGGAAACCCTGTGGGGCAATTCTACTCTGTCCTATAGGGTTGCTATGAATCAGAAGTGACTTGATGGCAGTGGGTTTGGTTTGGGTTAGTGCAACTGTTCTCCATTCATCTTGCCTTTATAGGGGACACAGTCTTTTATCCAAGTCTCAATTATACCCTGATAACATCTCTTTATCACTTCTGCCTTCCTAACTACATGGTATATGTATAATAAAGGGCTCTCGGAGGTGGAATCTGGGCTAAGACATGAAGTGGACTCAGGGCTATCGTTGGAGGCACACAAACTTTTCTCCTCAAGCAGGGCAGGTAATTTATTACCCACTAAAGAAGTTGTACCCTTGTCCCCTTTGCAGAGAAATCCACAATGAAGGAAACTACCCATATAAAAGATCATTGCCTTCCTCTTCCCAGGTGTTGATTTGAGGCAGAGTGGGATAAAGAGAGGCTTGAAGGAGGAGAGGTAGCAGGGACAGCACAGAAGGGAGGAAGAGGGTCCTGTGAAAGAGAAATTAAATTGCCTTTAATTCCCCCATTTCCTCTTCCATTTTTCACAATCTTCCAGGCTATCCAAATCATTTTTAACTTTACTCTTAGAACTCATCCCATAAATACCAGCAATTCATTTGCTTGGGATGAGTTCTTTCTAAGAACCCCACAAATATGTTAATTTATCTGTCCAGGCATGGACCAGTAATATGAAATTTGCCTCCAAAAATGGAGGGCACCAAGAGACTGAAGAAGGAGGTGGGCAACTCCAGTGTGGTGATGAAGAATTTTATTAGGGAGACTTATATACGAGGCCAAGTCTTGGGTGGCAGCAGAACCAGAGCTGATCTCTGAGCCCCACAGTGGGAAGGCAGAGGTTTTATAGTGGCAGTAGACAATAATGGCTACATGCCAGGGACTTACATAAGGATGACTTAGCAAACTGTAGTGAACTAGCAGACCACATGAGGGCACTCATGTAGTGCCTTGAAAAGACTATTTCCCCCTCAATCCACCCCTCAAGGCTGGCTCTTATAATCTGGCATGCTCCTCTTGTGCCATAGCATGAAAGACTCCATTCCTTCCCTGATGGGAACAGATATAGAAGTGGGGTTGGCTACGTGCTGTATGGTGCCTGCACATATGCAAGAGACAAGAGAAAGGTATTGTGTGTCTTTAGTTTATCTATGTTAAGACACCCTGAATATTCACCCCTGATTATGGACCTATGATGTGGGTTACCCTGATGCCATGTGAGTCAGGCACCAACCTGATAGACCTTTATCAGACAAGACTAGAGGGACTAAAATCACATAAAACCCCCAGGCTTGAGGACTTCTGGGCAACATGGCACTATAGGCAGAAGCACCACACCATCCCTCCACAGCAAAGATCAGAAAAACTAAGTCAAACAGAGTCACACATCAATCCTGAAACCCTAAGCATCAAATGAAGAGATAAAGAACTCAGCCAAGCACCGAATGGAATAAGAAACTGACTGAGAATATAGAGCGAGGAGCGATACATGCAGAGGTCCCCTATCAGCTAATGCAGCACAGATCCACCATCTTGGACTCCTATCAGAGAGCAGTGAACAGGGGGTAAAAGAAAGCAGCTTTACGGAGCTTCCAGCAGGAGACAGAACAACCGGTAAGCAGCGATACATGATTTCCCACCCCCCACCCTTCTTCACCCCCATTCGGCCTTCTCTGCTTCCTGTGGCCACAGTCTCTTAGCTAGGAAGCATCGGCTTCACCCCAGTGTTACTTGGATTCCACCCGCCCACACTGGCCAGCTCCCTAAGTGCCATTTGTTGGCTGCTGGTGTTGCTTTTTTCCACTCTTTAGATTTCTTCCTTACCTCTCACCACCTCCCCCTCTTTTCTCTCAAATACCTGGCTCTGTTCGCCATCTTTATTTCTTCTTGAAAGGCTGTGAAACGCTGCTCAAATGTGAGACTGCTTCTCAGCCCATGCTGCCACGCTGGTGGCATCCCGGGGCTTTTGTTTGTTTTGAATTGTTTATTTTCTTTTTCTATTCTCGAACTGGGAGCCTGTTCTAGCCAGGCAGTACTGCGCGGCTTGGGACCTACCCCCTCAGTTTGTGAAGACATGCAGAGGGATCCCTGAGGGCATTTCTTTTTTCTTGTTTTTTTTTTTTTTTTTTAATTTTTTGTTTTGTTTTCTTTTCCCTTTTTGTCTTTCTTCATTACTCAGTTTCTCATCTCTGTATACTTTCCTTCTCTTCCTGTCCCCTGAATACCTGGTGCTGAGTGACACCTCTCTGCCTTCTAGCCAGGCTGTACTTCACAGCCTAGGAGCAACTTCCTCAGACTTCATAGCTGCACTGGTGGGATCCCTGGGAGCTTTGCTTTTCTTTCTATTTCTTATTTATTCATTTTTTTCTTTTCTTTTTCTTCTCCTTTTTGTTTTTCTCCATTTCACAGTCTCTCATCTCTCCATTCCAATGGCAAGCTCCCTAGCACTATTTTTTGTTTGTATGTTTTTGGCTCCTGTTCCTCTCTTCACTCTCTCCTCTCTCCCATACCCATCTTAGCGCCACACATTACAATCTCCCTGCTCCATCCTGCCTACCGGCACCATACACTGAACATCACACCACCAAGCAGCCCAGGCATGGCCTACTGGAACCTGACCTGCTCTGATAACCGACCTGACATGGTGGTCAAAGTAAGTGCCACAAACAACCCATCCCAGCAAATCCTCTTCAGCTAGACCTGCCCTGCTGTACCATACCTGAGTGACTGATGCTGCCAGTTGGAGAAGGAGGTGAAAAGTATTGTGCTCACAGATAAGCAAACAACAAAGAACGCACAGCCTGCCTGCTCCGACAAGTCAAATAAAACAAAAAAAAAAGCACAAGACAAACAAATCTACAATCAATAAACCAGAAAAATAACTACTGAATGCCCTGAAGACAGCAGACAATATCAAAACATTTACAAAAACAGGACAGGATTGTTCTAGTAGGCGTAGGCATCCAAAATAAAACACCAGACGACTTTCCAGTAGAAGAAAAGGCACTAGAACTACCCGATGGGGAATTCAAATCTCTAATATTCAGAGCTATCCAAGAGTTGAGCAAAAAGCAGACAAAAATGAGGAAAAAACAGACAAATTCATGGAAAAGACAGACAAATTCATGGAAACTACAGACAAAAAAATGGAAGAATTCAGGAAAATAATGCAGGAACAAAATGCCAAAATAAATTCAAAACTAGAAATCATACAAAAACAACAATTAGAAA
>NW_004443979.1:6389262-6445070 GCF_000243295.1 Trichechus manatus latirostris
CATGCTCATGGATAGGTAGACTCAACATTGTGAAAATGACAGTTCTACCCAAAGCAATTTACAAATACAATGCAATCCCAATCCAAATACCAACAACATTCTTTAAAGAGATGGAAAAACTAATCATGAACTTTCTGTGGAAAGGGAAGAAGCCCCAAATAAGTAAAGCATTATTGAAGAAGAATTAAGTAGGAGAACTCACACTACCTGACCTCAGAACCTACTATACAGCTATGGTAGTCCGAACAGCCTGGTACTGGTACAATGACACATACATTGACCAATGGAACAGAATTGAGAACCCAGATGTAAATCCATCCACCTATGGTCACCTTATCTTCCACAAGGGCCCAAAGTCCATCAAATTTGGAAAAGACAGTCTTTTTTTAACAAATGATGGTGGCAAAACTGGATATCCGTCTGCAAAAAAAAATGGAACAGGACCCATACCTCACACCATATACAAAAACTACTTCAAAATGGATCAAAGACCTAAATATAAAGCCAAAAACTATGAAGTTCATAGAAGAAAAAATAGGATCAATGCTAGAGGCTGTAATGCACCTCATTAACAGGATATAAACCATAACCATCAACACACAAACTCCAGAAGATAAGCTAGGTAACTGGGATCTTCTAAAAATCAAACATCTATGCTCTACAAAAGACTTCACCAAAAGAGTAAAAAGAAAACCTACAGACTTGGAAAAAATTCTTGGGCATTACAAGTCAGACAAAGGCCTAATCTCTATAATCTACAAGAAAATCCAACACCTCTACAACAAAAAGACAAATAATCCAATTAAAAAATGGGCAAAGGAAATGAACAGACACTTCATGAAAGAAGACATTCAAACAGCCAACAGACACTTAAAGAAATGCTCACGATCACTAGCCATTAGAGAAATGCAAATTAAAACTATGAGATACCATCTCACCCCAGCATAACTGGCATGAATCAAAAACACTGGTAGTATCAAATGTTGGAGAGGCTGCAGGGAGTTGGGAACTCTTATCCACTGCTTGTGGGAATGCAAAATGATACAACCATTTTGGAAAATGATATGGCGCTTTCTTAGAAAGCTAGAAATAGAAATAACCATATGATCCAGCAATCCCACTCCTAGGAATACATCCTAGAGAAATAAGAGCCGTCACACGAATAGACATATGCACACCCATGTTCATTGCAGCATTGTTCACAATAGCAAAAAGATGGAAACAACCTAGATGCCCATGAACAGATGAATGGATAAACAAACTATGGTACGTACACACAATGGAGTATTATGCAACAATGAAGAACAATGTTGAATCTGCAAAGCATCTCATAACATGGATGAAACTGGAGGACATTATGCTGAGTGAAATAAGTCAATCACAAAAGAATAAATATTGTATGAGACCTCTATTGTAAAAACCCATGAAAAAGTTTACACACAAAAAGTAACAATCTTTGTTGGTTACGAGGGATGGGAGGGGTGGGGGAGAAATACTAAATAGACAATAGATAAGTGGTAACTTTGGTGAAGGGTGAGACAGTACACAATACTGGGGAAGCTAGCACAACTTGTACAAGGAAAGGTCATGGAAGCTCCATAGACACATCCAAACTCCCTGAGGGACTGAATTGCTGGGCAGAGGGCTCTGGGGACCATGGTCTCGGGGAACATCTAGCTCAACTGGCATAACACAGTTTATAAAGACAATGCTCTACATTCTACCTTGGTGAGTAGCGTCCGGGGTCTTAAAGGCCTGTGAGTAGCCATCTAGGATACTCCAATGGATTCACCTCTTCGGCAGCCAGGGAGAATGAAGAAAACAAGATACAAGGAAAAGATTAGTCCAAAGGACTAATGGACCACAGCTACCACCAGACTGAGTCCAGTACAATTAGAGGGTGCCCGGCTACCATCACTGACTGTTCTGACTGGGATCACAACAGAGGGTCCCGGACAGAGCTGGAGAAAAATATAGAACAAAATTCTAGCTCACGAAAAAAGACCAGATTTACTGGCCTGATGGAGACTGGAGAAACCCCGAGAATATGGCCTCCAGACACCCTTTTAGCTCAGTGGTGAAGTCACTCCTGAGGTTCACTGTTCAGCTGGAGATTGGACAGCCCCATAAAACAAAACGGGACTAATGAGGCACAGCAGTCCAGGGACAAAGACTAGAAGGCAGAAGGGGACAGGAAAGCGGGTGATAGGGAACCCAAGGTTGAGTAAAGACAGTGTTGACATGTAGTGGGGTTGTTAACCATTGTCATAGGGCAATATGTCTACTAACTGTTTAATGAGAAACTATTTTGTTCTGTAAACCTTCATATAAAGTGAGAATAGCAGCACAACTGGAAGAACGTTATCAATGTCACTGAATTGTGTATGTAGAAATTTTTGAAATGGTGTGTCTTCGGCTATGTGTATTTTCACCGAAAAAAAGAAAGGTCCTCCAAGGTTGAGAAGGGAGAGTGTTGACATGTTGTGGGGTTATTAACCAACGTCATAAAACAATATGTGTACTGACTGTTTAATGAGAAACTATTTGTTCTGTAAACCTTCACCTAAAGTACAATAAAAAAAAAAAAATTAAAAAAACCCAGGCTTTTCCCCCTTCACTGAGAGCAAGTCAGAGGCAATTGAGCTCTTCAGAGACCCAGTGCTGCCAGAGGCTCTGCCTGAGACTGTCTTGCCTCTCCACCACCGATCTCGAACCCCAGCACCAAGGGACCTCTGTCGAGGCCATGCTGCTTGCTAAACTTGCATCCCAAGACGTCTTGCTAGAGATAAAAGCCTGAAGTCTAAAGATTTGAACTCTAACTATTGGACAAATGTTGTAATTGTTTAACTTTGATTCTCTGGTCATTGAATGTCGTAGGGTCTTACCTGTGTGCCTGCCGTGACTACCTTGCAATAAACTAAACAAGTTTATGCATTATAGACTTGAGCGTTTCTTTACCTATTTTAAAATTAAACCCTACGGGGCAATGCCTCTATCCCCTTTGACATCAGGAAAAAAATTGACTTTTTTTTTTTTAAAAAAAGATTCGTGTATTACTCTTTGGAGCCCTGGTGGTGCAACGATTAAGCGCTTGGCTGATAACCAGAAGCTTGGTAGTTGGAATGCACACAGTAGCTCTATGAGAGAAAGACTTGGCGATCTGCTTCCATGAAGATTACAGCCTAGAAAACCCTATGGGGGCAGTTCTACTGTGTTACATGGGTTGCTACGAGTTGGAATTGGCACCCACCGTCAACAACAACAATTTTACTTTTATAGCGTACATATCCCAGTGGGAGTGACCTCAGGGGAGGTTTTGACATAAGAGATTTAAGATAGTGAAAGGGCAACATTATCTATGGAGGAAAATTCTATGTCAGCATATTGGCCTCCAATCCTAAAACTCATCCCAAAATCTCTTGCTTCTTCCTAGAGACATGTTCATAGGCGGTCAAGATATTCATGAAAGGCCTTTCTAGATGGAGTCTTGCCTTGTATCCCAAGTCCATTAAAGAAGACACAAGTCCCCTATTTTTGGGAGCCTCGTAGATGAGCTTTCACTGTGACGACACATATATGTCTATCTGGGAGACGACTGACTCGGTTCCAGCCCTTCCTGAAGACGATGTTGCCAACGAACCCCAGCACTTGCCTAAAAAATGTTGGAAAACTGGGAATTCCCACTGTACTCAGCCCAGAGCACTATCAGCAGCTCCTTACGGACTCCACCTCCCTTGGGAGGATCTCACTCCTTCCAACCTCAGAGCCCGTCTCATGATCAATGTCCACACCCTATTTATTTTGCCTGCTTGTTCAAGATCCTGGGATATTTTCCCTAGGTGCCTGTTCCATCTTCTCTTTGCTGCTTAAATAAGAGTTCTGTGCCTGGTGTGAAAGCTAACTGCACAACCACACCTAGGAGCTCAGACTCCTCTCCCATTTCTACTACCTGTCCACAATTCTTGCTTTGCACCCAGCATGGAGCCTTCCTTGTCGGCTGATTGACTTGACTTCCTGGGCTCTGAGCATGGCCCATTGCTTCTACCATCCCATTCACTTCCCTTGTCCTCCCATTTTTTCCTTTCTCCCCTCAGTTTTGATCAAGTCTGCCTGCTGCTCTGACTTACTCCAGCCCTTCCAACTTCCAGCCAGGGTGCCAGAACCTTCTTGACCTTCCTCTTTGCCCACGGAGTTGGTGCTGACTATACCCTTAAGGTCCCAAACGTCTATCAGTTTGTCGTACTGTGGTGGCTTGCATGTTGCTGTGGTGCTGTAAGCTATGCTACTGGTATTTCAAATACCAGCAGGGTCACCCATGGTGGACACGTTTCAGCTGAACTTCCAGACTAAGACAGACTAGGAAGAAGGACCTGGTGTTTTCAATTGCCTCAAGCATGGGAAAGCTGGACAATGAATAAAGAAGACTGAAGAATTAATGTCTTTGAATTATGTGTTGGTGAAGGATATTGAATATACCATGGACTGCCAAAAGAACAAACAAATCTGTCTTGGAAGAAGTACAGCTAGAATGCTCCTTAAATCAAGGATGAGACTTTGTCTCACATACTGGACACGTTATTGAAACTGTACCAGTGGGTCCGTGCCCAGCGTGCAACGAGCCAATCTCTCAGATGCTGGTTTTGAAAGGAAGGAGTTTATTTTGCAGGCTAGCAAGCCGGAAATCAGAGGTATCGACCTCAGATTGAGTTCCTCCATTTAAGGAAGTATTTACGTTTTGTAGGTTTGGGGAATTATACATATTCATACAGGGGTGGAGGAAGGCAGGTGGGCAGGTGGGCAGGTCAGGTTCTACATATTCATAGTTCTATTGATTATTTATTATGAGGCGGGGCTAAGACTTGGCACGGAATCTGTTGATGGACTCTTCGCTTTTGAAATGGGCTCAGCTACTGCATATGACGTTTGTCCGGTGATTTTGCTTCTTTGACATGAGTCTTGTCATTCCTTGGCACAGTTCTCTTGTGCTATTGAGCGTGCGTGGCGGCCCAGGGTCTGCTGTTGATCGTGTTTGTCTGTTCTATGCACGTCTGACCACTCTGAGCCTTTAGATCTGGATCCCTCCAGGGCTCTCCAGAGAGTCTGCAAAACAACTTAGACGAAGTGAGTGACATGGTGGGGAGGTGACTGGGAGTAGCCTGATAACTGGTGGAGTACTAATTAATTAGGTGTCTTCCGCCTCTAGGGTCCCCTAACACTATCAGGAGAGATCAGTCCCTGGAAAAAGGCATCATGTTTGATAAAGTAGCGGACCAGCAAAAAAGACTTATTCATTCTTTTGGCAGCCCACCATTTATTCAATATTCTTCCCCGACACCATAATTCAAACTTCGTTATTCATCACCCAGCTTTCACATGCATAAGACAATTGAAAACGCTATAGCTTGAGTCAGGGGCACTTAATCTTCTAGATGATATCTTTGCTTTTGAATACTCTGAAGAGAAGTACTTGCAGCAGATTGGGTTAAGGCAATGAACGTTTATGATATCTTGACTGTAGTTTACGGGAGATGTTGATTGTGGATATACAGAATAAAAAATAATTACATCAATACTTCAGCAAATAAATGCCACAAAAAAAACAAGTAACTAACGAAAAAAAGCTTTTAGCAACCTATCTTTTCGGGTACGACAAAAACTAGCGGAAAACGCGAACGCACTCTCTCATTGTCAGGAATATTACAATCGAGTTCTCCACTTTTGCGGAAATCATAGAAATCAATACAACTAAAATGCAAACAATAAACTTTGTTTTAAAAAACCACCTTTGTAATCAGTTTTTTTCATACTAACTAAATAGTAACTGCTAGTTTCGCCTCCACTCACGCCCTCGCGGGCCTCACGCTCTATAGACACGGTCACTTTCCTCATGCTGCCACCACACCCCCGCTTCTTCAGCGCCCCTTCTTCCAACCTCACAAATCAGAAAAGTAACCTGGAACAATTGGATCTTGCCAGCAGCAGGACGTGGGAGCCCAGGCTGAGCAGGACCAGCGGGCTCTGCGCGCCCTGCTAATCTGCATACGCCCCGCCCAGGTTATGATGTCTCCAGTCATCTCTCTGTTGTCCCCGCTCCCGACCTACGAAAATCCAGGAGAGACCCGGGCGCAGCGGTGTGTCCGCGGCCTGTAGTGGGGAGGCTGGAGAAGAGGGATCTCGCTGTCCCCGCCGCCCGCTTGTGGAAGGACCCACCGAGGGCATGTTAGGTCAGGGGTCCGGTTTGGTCTCCCCTTCATGTCAGCAAAAAGTTTTCAGCCCGTTTTGTTCTTGCCAGCTCGAAATCACCCTCACAAGACAAGATTATTATGAGGGCTTTTCCCCCCTTCCAGTTATTACACTGTTATGTTTAAATCCAATTCACATTTTCTGAAATATTCCATCTAATCTGTTCAACTCCCATTTTGTATTTAGACAAGAAGTCATTCACAGTGAACAGAACTCTTGAGAACCCCTCCCCTACTTGGTGTCATAAATGGGTTCCTGGCCTTCCAAGTGTCAGGAGAGGTCATTGCTTCAAGCTCTAGCAGGAACAGGGGCATCCACTTGTATTTTGGTCAAGACTAAGTTAAGAGTGACAGAAACACAACTCAAGCTAGCTTAATCAAGGAAGTAAGCTTGACACACTCATGAATCTTCAGGTTTCGTTGACCCAGGGCTCAAATTACAACATAATTGCCTCTCCCCACCTGTCTCTGCCTTCATCTACGTTGCCTGCATTTTTTTGAAGCAGTCTGTTCCTCATTGTGGCAGAGATGGCTACCAGCAGCACTCAACTTGTGTCTACACCTTGTCATTCCTAAGATAGCACTCTTTGAAGACATATAGCAAAAGTTCCAGGAGACCAGTTTGTCCCACCTTGGGTTATCCCTAAAGCAGTCATTATAGCTCCGACTGCTCATGCCTACATCACATACACATCCCTGGAGCATGCCAAGTGGGGATGGGGATGATATAGTAGTGAACAAGACAGACCAGGCCTCTGCCCTCCTGGAGTTTACAGTCTAATGGGGAAGTGTGGAAGATAAGCGATGGCCACAAATTCTTTGCTACTCCTCCCATTGAGACACAGAGTCTAATTCCCCTCCCCTTGAACCTAGGCTGTCCTCAGTGAATAGCTTGTCCAATAGAACGTGGCAGAAGTGACAATCAGGGACTTCTGATGCTATGACAGAGGAAGCTTTGTAGCTTCTATCTGGGTCTCTGGGAACACTGTCTTGGAGACTTGAGCTGCTATGCTGCGAGGAAGCCCATGGCTTCGTGAAGAAAGATGCATGGAAGGAGAGATGCTCATCTAGCCCCGAGTTGCTTCAGTCGCCAGCCAAGGCCCCAGACATCAGGGAGCAGAGTCATACCTGCCAAAATTGTTGTTTCAAAGCCCTTAAGTTTTAGGGTGGGTTTTTGACCAGCAATAGATAAGTGGAGCCAGGAGATAGACAGTAGGCAAACAAATAAGTAATATGAAGTAGAAGAAAAAGGTATGTTAAGGGATAGAGAATGGGCAGACAAGCCTCTTTGCTTTTTTCTCTGCCTGCTCTATACTCTTATTTCTCTTTGCTTGCTTATCATCAGCACATACAAATCTCAGCCTCTGAGTTTACTTGTTCTGTTACAAGTCCTAGGACCACACCCAACTCACTAGAATCTCTAATTCTTAATTTTAAATCCGTGGGAGCAAGAATATAACTGGTCCAGCTTTTGTGTAATAGGATGAACATGGATTTAAGGGCATATTCCTGAAGGGAACCACAATTCCTAGAAAAGGAAAAATAATCACCCCAACACTGTGGCATATGGGAGAGCATTGTACCTCTCAAGAAGCTTGCATGGAACAATAGTTGAAAACCAGAGAAATACATGGCATAAGAGTGGTTCAATATGCTACAAGGATTAAAGCAGGGAAAGATCACATGTAGAGGAAGACTCTAAAAAAGCGTCAAGAAGAGGTACCATGTGAGTACCTATAAGTACAAGATTTCAGGGTTGAAAAGTATCCTAAAAGTTGTTCTGTCCGACTACTGACCTGTCCACTGCTTGCAGATAGATCTTGAAGGACAAATAAGATTTGGACCCGAAACCCATTGCCCCTGTTGCCATCGAGTCAATTCTGACTCATAGGGATCCTGTAGGACAGAGTAAAACTGCCCCACGCAGTTTCCAAGGAGCGGCTGGTAGATTCGAACTGCTAACCTTCTGGTTAGCAGCCAAGCTCTTAACCATTGCACTACCAGGGCTCCAGAATTTGGACAGTTGGAGATAAAAGTAGACGAGGGTGTTCCAGGGTATAGCATAAGTTCATAGTGGTCAAAAGGCATAGCACATACCCTGGAATAAGCAAACCATGCTGTATATGTGTAGGAGTGTAGTGAGAAATTAGTTAGGCATGATGGATTGGACCCTATTTTGGAAGGCCAAGAATACTGCAGGCTAAAGTGATCAGACTCAGCAGATAGAGGTGAAATATTAGGACTTTTTAGGGAAATTGTCCAGAGCAGAGCTGTGCTGAAAGAGGATCCCTCTGACAGTACACAGAGGCATGGATTGGAGAGGGAAAAAGAGCAAAGCAAGGCTGTCAATTAGGAGGCCATATCAATAGTTAGGGTGTGGGGTGGGATATGGTTGAGAGAGACATTGGTGATAAGCAATCTACAGGACTTGGGAATTGAGGGCCCATAGAGGGACAGAGAAAGGAAGCAATCAACCATGATTCCAAGTCTTTCAGCCTATAGCAGTTGTGAGGATGGCAGAAGTGACACAAGAAGAAATCAAGAGTCAAAAGTAGCTATTGTCTGAGGTATAGGAGGCGGGTGGACCATGTTGAGTTGGTTTTGGGCCACATTGAGTAAATGAGTTGCCCGTGATGCAGCAGGTGGAGATATTTAGCAGGCAACTGATACAAATGGGGGTAGTCAACCGGATGGGATTATGAGGAAGCGGGAAGAGATGATTGGGAGGAGGAACCCGAGTACAGGCCGGTCCAGAAGCAGGGAAGGAAGTCCGCAAAGAGGCTGTCATCTGCCTCATCTCCTCAAGCACCGAGTGGTATCAGGTGAGTGCTGAGAAAAGGTTGGGACTGAAAAACGGTAGTTAGGAGGTAACTGGAGACAGCCTAGCAACTTTTCAGTAGATAGGCTGAAGTCAGTCTGAGGCGTGAATACTGTGAAGGCGAGGCTGAAAGGTGCAGTGTAAGAAGGGCCGAAGGGCCTGAGCGAGGATGGTGGAGCAACGTCGAGTGTCCGTGTCTGGGGACCTACTGACCCCAACCTCAGGCTGCAAGTCCCTCACCATCTAGATTTCGGCTTCTTCACCTCACCTCTGGGACCCGCCCCCTACTTCTGCCCCATCCCTAGCAGGGACGATCTGCGCAGGCGCGCAGGAGGACACAGACGTTCCGGCGGAAGTGAAGTAGGACTCTTTAGGGAAGGGACCGGAGTAAACAGATACACAGTTGCCTGCGGGTGTGTTGTGTGGGCTGGTGCAGGACACCATGAACCGGCTGTCAGACGACTATGACCCCTACGCCGTTGAAGAGCCCAGCGACGAGGAGCCGGCTCTAAGCAGGTGGGTCCCTACCCCGCTCTGTCCCCGAGGCTCGGGGCCGAGGCCGGGCCTTCGCCTTCCCTCGCTGCGCCTCCTGGGCCTGTGCGGACTCTCGGCCCGTCGGTTCCGGCGCCCCTCGCGCCGGGTAGTCGCCTGTAGGAGGCCGAGGGAGGGTTCTGGTAAGGGGTCGCGCAGTCCCGGGGGAGGCGGGGCCGACACCGGCGCGGGGAAGAGTGATGTTTCGGAGTCACTGGAGGCCACGCGAAAATCTTCAAAAGCTGTGAGATTGAATCCAGCCGCTGCAGTTTACTAGCGGTGTGACCGAAAGCAAGTCGCTTACCCTCGGCTTCTCATCTATAAAGTGGAAATGTAATTACTGTATCATAAGTTTGTTGTGAGGCTCACATGACATAATCTATGTGAGGTGCCCATTTTGGAGACTAAACTGCAGAAATAAGGGAATATTGAACAACCTTTTTTTGAGCACACATTACATGCTGCTCTGGACTACAGAGGTCAATCACAAGATCCTTATCTTCCACAGGCTTACAGTATAGTAGGGAAAATAAGACAAAGTATATATCTCGGAAGAGCATTGTGGAAAATGATGTCCTGAGATAGGCACCGATGAAGTTTCATGGTATTTTCTGGAAGGGAGGGATTAATCCTGTCTTGGGAAAATTTGCAGTTAGGTTGCCAGGAGATTTTCAAGCACATTTAGCCATTTCTTAAACTATAAGCAGTTCTATTATTAAAAACTAAAGGAAAAATTAAGTCTGTCGCATGATGCTTTCAGTGAAGGCATACCCCCTTCAGTCACAGGGTTTCCTCAAATTATCCATGAGAGGGGTAGTAGGCATGGCAGATGAGACTGCTGTGAAGACTTCTGTTGTGGGAAGTGAGGATGGATACCAGGATTCCCTATAAAAAGGATATTTAGTCAATGGGTCCTATTTGTGCACAGAAGTATATGTAGGTCTCAGTTCAGTTTGATTGGAATATAGCAGTGTTTCCAAGATTTGAGTCATTCTGCCATACCATTTCCATATATACCTGTTATTAATGCTTTTATTTAAGTCAACTTTTTATACTTAAAATTTTTAAGGAAGCTTTTTAATCCTGTGACAGTTGCCACTGGTAAGGTAACTGTAAAAATAAATACTATGAAAGCAAAGCAATGTTATTAGACAATATTGCCTGCTGGCAGCTCTAAACCCAAGGCCTACTTTCTATTTTAAAAAGGGAAATTAGAATGGGCAGCTCCTGTCTGGAGGCGAGATAAGGCAGAAAGGACAGAAGCTGGTTGAGTGGACATGGGAAATTTGGGGTCGAAAGGAGGAGTGTGCTGACATAGGGATAGCAACTGGGGTCACATAACAATGTGTGTATAAATTTTTGTATGAGAAACTAACTTGAGCTGTAAAGTTTGACTTAAAGCACAATTAAAAAAAAAAGGGAGATTAGTGTTAGAGAGGTGTTTGTCAGGGACTGGGATTTGATTTTAACCCACTTAATAAGCTAATATGTTAGCTTGTTACTGTTTCATGGAATCTGTCAAAAGACATGAGACTCCTGGGTCAGACACAAAGGAGTTTATTACTCAAGGCACAGCAAGCATCGTGAGCATCAAGTTTGTGTTGGTTGCTCTTGCTTCCCACCTCTTAAGGTGCTATGCAGAGGGGCCTGGTGGATGCTGCACATGCAGTGGGTTTGTCTGGTCGTTGAGCTTGGGGAGATCCATCACTTTCACGGTAGGCAGTAAGTCAGCCTCCTTATTGTCCTGGAGGGAGACATTATCCCACCCTCAAGGTTGTTTGCTGCAAACACAACCCTGAAATGTTGCCTGGATGAAGAGTGGTTAGAGCCTTGCATTCTTGGCATACTCAATAAGAATGTGCAGGGCCCATGGCGGGTTGCCTCTCTCGGGAGTGCTTAACACTTAGACTGCTCTTGAAATAATCACATGGGTTGAAGAACATTTGCAAAGAGAATAACTTTTTTACATTGTGACTCAGTGCTATTTTTTTAAGTTAAATTTTATTTTGAGGTAGCTGTAGATTCACATGTACTTGTAAGAAATAATAGAGATCCTTTGAATTCTTCACTCAGTTTCCCTCAGTGTTAACATATTGCAAAACTATAGTACAATATCAGGATATTGACATTAACACAGTCAACATACAGAGCACTTCCATAACCACGAGGATTCATCAAGTTCTCTTTCTTAGCCATGCCTATTTTCCTCCTATCCATTGCCCTCCTACTTAATCCCTGGCAACTATTCTGTTCTGTATTTCTGTAATATTGTTCCTTCAAGGATGTTATGTAGTCTGTAACAGTCTGGGATTGGCTTTTTTCGCTAGCATAACACTCTGGAGATTCCATCCAGGTTATTGCGTGTGTCAATAGTTCATTCCTTTTTATTGCTGAGTAGTATTCCAGGTTGTTTAACCATTCAGCCATTGAAGAACATCTGGGTTGTTTGTAGTTTTGGCTATTATGAATAAAACTGTTAGAAACGTTTGTGTATAGGTTTTATATGAACATAAATTTTCACTTCTCTGGGATAAATGCCCAGGAGTGCAATTGCTGGGTCATGTGGTAGTTGCATGTTTAGTTTTTGAAGAAATGCCGATCGGTTTTCCTGAGTGACTATACCATTTTACATTCCAGCTGGTAGTGGATTCAGTGTTATTTAGTGGGCTGTCCAGTTCCACTACTACTTAAAATAATGTCTTGCAACCCACACTTTGAAGAAACTGGAATATATTTTAGATACGGTAGATCACAGTTTCTCAACCTTGGCACCGTTAGCATTTTGGGCCAGATAATCCTTTTTCGTGAGCGGATGCCCTTTGCCTTGTAGGATGTTTAGCAGCATCCCTGGCCTCTACCCACTAGATGCCAGTAGCACTTCTCCCCAAGTTGTAACAACCAAAAATGTCTCTAGACATTTCCAAATGTTCCTTGGGGGGCAAAGTTGTCCCCAGTTGAGAACCACTGGGCTAGTTAAAGGGTAATAGTGAGACATAAGGTTGAAAAGGTAAATTGGATGCATATTGTGGAAGGCTGTGTTTGGAAGTTTGGGCATGGAATGTTTCTGAACTGGGTAGTGATGGGATAAGAGTTCTTTAGGAAGAACCTTCTGGTAGCGGGGTTAAGGGTGAAATGTGATAGAAGAGAGTTTAGAGGCCTGGAGATCCTTAGAATATGGTGGTGCAGGCAAGGTTAGGAGGACGTGAGTGAAGATAGTGGTAATGGAGAAAGGGAACATGCTGATCAGGAACACGAAGCTTAGATGGGGAATTTTCTTGGGAGTAGAATCTGGCTGAAGCCTCTATGATTAGCAAAACTGACTGGCATGAATTGCATCTTTCTGATTTCCCGTCTGCTGGAGGCTCAAAAGCATTAGTCTAGAAGAGAAAAATAAGGGAAGCAAAAACCAGGAGTAGTCTGTAATTGTTCATCAGTTCGTGAATAGTTGAATGTTATTTATATATTCTTGGTTATATTAGAAACGTTTTCTTAGGTGTTTAACATATTTTGATGACATCTTGTTTTATTGATGAAGAAACCCAGGCACAGAAGGCAAAATAAATTGGCAGAAATTACTCAGGAGAATTTAGCTTTCTCTCTTTTTATAGTTTTCTATTGCACTGTGACTTTTAAACTATAATATTTAATTACTGTCTTACGAGTTATATTTTATATGGTTATATTAGTTATGTATATTAAGTTTTATTTAAGTATCCAGAGTTTTAAAAACACCCAGTTCAATGAGGTAAACTTTTCATTGTTGATGAAATGATGAATTGGTGCACTGATTTTGGAAAGCAGTGTGACAATACCAAAAGTCAGAAAGATGTTTCTAGACATTTATCCTAAGGAAATCAACAGAAATAAAATTACACATGCAGAAATGTGCATTGTAGTGTCTAATAGCAAAAAGTTGGAAGTAAATGTACAGCATAGAAAGTGATAAATCTGCAAGAGGAAATATTACACAGACGTTAAAAAATACGGGTAGAAATGGTTAATCTGTTAAGTGAGAAAGTAAATATAATGTGATAGGTATATCAAATACAACCTTGTAGAACTTAAGGTTATTTTTGGGCAATGAGATTATGAGAGTTTTAAGTTATTTTAATTCTTTAATATTCATATTCCTTCCCATTTAAATGTACACTAGCTCTGAAGATGAAGTGGATGTGCTTTTACATGGAACTCCTGACCAAAAACGAAAGCTCATCAGAGAATGTCTTACTGGAGAAAGTGAATCATCGAGTGAAGATGAATTTGAAAAAGAAATGGAAGCAGAATTAAATTCTACCATAAAGACAATGGAGGACAAGTTATCCTCTCTGGAAACAGGTAGAGTTTAGTTAAAATTTCATATATTTTTGTAAGCTTCCTAAGGGCAGGAACCCTATTTGGTGCTCTGCTGTGTCGACAGTACTTTCAGTAGGTGCTCAATAAATCTTTATTGAGTAAATGAATAAATATGTTTAGCAACCTGACCTGGAATTTTCTTTGATGACTAGTGAAGAAGTTTCCTATGTTGGTGGAAAGAGATTATTTTGCACTATTTACTTGCATAATTTTCATTGTACTTTTTATTCCTCACAAGATTATATAAGTATTTTTAAGGGGTAGATAGCACTGATAGGGCAGATTTAATGGTGCAGTACCACAAATTCCTATTTCATTTTAGTAAGTCATGAAACACTGCTAAGCAGTTTAAAAATTTAAGGCATTCTATAAGCCAGAACCAGTAAAATTCTTTCTGAAACAAGTCACACAAATGCTGGGTGTTAGCATTTTGCTTTATTATAAACTCATATGCTCAGGGGGAGCTTACATACTTATTTTCCTGTACTCTTCATCTTGGGCAATAACAGCATTTCCTTACTAGAGTGATCTAGTGGATTTATCTAAGAGAACTTCATTTTGATACTTGTCCTTTATTTGAAATGTATCTGACCCTAAAACTGGGTCCCATGTTAAAAGTACTAAGTTCTTTCATTAAGAACTGAGAGAATAAAATAATAGTGGCAACAGTAATATAGTAATACTTTAAAAAACCAAAAGCAGATGTTAATTAAGAGGAATGATTGGTGATGCAAGCATGTAATGACATAGGTAGATAATGTCATGGCACTGGGCACAACTGGGGAGCGTAAGTGTGTCCTTGACTCATTCTTCTTGAGTCTCTACAGAGTTCTTTTTTCCCCCCTTATAAATTTATTTAGTTTGTTGTTGTTGAGAATATACACAGCAAAACATACACGAATTGAACAGTTTCTACATGTACCATTCAGTCACGTTGATTATATTCTTTGTGTTGTGCAACCATTCTTACCCTCCTTTTCTGAGTTTTTCCTCCCTCATTAACATAAACTCACTGCCCTCTAAGGTTCCTGTCTAATCTTTGGAGTTACTGTTGTCATTTTGATTCCATATAGATAGTTCTTAAAAGAGCATATTGCTCAAGGCAGACATTCTTTACTAGTTAAACTAAACTACTGTTTGGTTTTAAGATGACTTCAGGAGATATATTTGGTTTAAGCTTTAAAGATTATCTCAGGGCAGTAGTTTTAGGGGTTCATCCACCCTCTGTGGCTCCAGAAAGTCTAGAGTCCGTGAGAATTTGAAATTCTTTATTTTTCCCCATTTGATCAGAATTCTTCTATGGAATCTTTGATCAAAATGTTCTGGAGCCAGGCACCATCCATTTCTTCTGGTCTCCTGGCAAAGGAGGCAGTTATTCGTGGAGGTAATTAGCCACACATTGCATGTCCTCCTCGTATTCCTGACTCTCCTTCTTTCTCTGTTGCTCCAGGCAAATAGCGACAAATTGTTGTGCCTTGGATGGCTGTTTGCAAGCTTTTAAGACCTCAGGCATTATGCATTGAACTAGGAGGTAGAACGGAAGCACTAAATAAGTTATTAGGCCATTTAACTGGGATGTCCCTAAACCTCCAAACCAGGGAACCAAATTCCATGAGGCATTTGGTTGTACAGAGCAGCCTCAGCAGCTACTTTTTTGTTGTTGTTGTAAATACATCTTTCACACAACTTTTGCCAATTCAACTTTTTACAGGTATACAACTTACTGAAGCAGTTACAGTAATCAGCTGTGCAACCCTACCCTTAATCAATGTGATTTTCCATCACCATTAACCCCCCTTTTCCCTCTTCCTCCCACCCCTCATAACCACTAATAAACTTTGGTCTCTATGAAAAAAAACAGAAATCAAACCTGTTGCCGTCGAGTCAATTCCAACCCATAGCAACCCTATCAGACAGAGTAGAACTGCCCCATAATATTTCCAAGGAGTTGCTGGTAGATTCAAACTGCTGACCTTTTGGTTAGCAGCTGAACTCTTAACCACTGTGCTCTGATACATTTGCCTTTTCTTGCCTTTTTATGTAAGTGAGGTCATACAATGTTTGTCCTTTGGTGATTGGGTTATTTCGCTCAGCATAATGTCTTCAAGCTCCATCTGTACTGTAGCATGTATCAAGACTTCATTTCATCTATTGGCTGAGTAGTATTCCATTGTACATGTGTACCACATTTTGTTTATCCATTTATCTGTTGATGGTCATTTAGGTTGTTTCCACCTTTTGGCTATTGTGAATAGTGCTACAATGAACATTGGTGTACAAGTCTCTTTTTGAGTCTCTGCTTTCAAGTCTTATGGGTATATACCTAGGAATGGAATGGCAGGGTCAGATAGTAGTTCTGTTTTTAGTCTTTTGAGGAACTGCTACACTGTTTTTCACAGCGACTGTACCATTTTGCATTCCCACCAGCAATGGGTAAAGGTTCCAATTTCCCCACATCCTTGCCAACATTTGCTTTTTTTTTTTAAGCAGTCCTGGTGGGAGTTAAATGGTATCTCATTGTGGTTTTGATTTACATCTCTCTAACGGCCAATGATGCTGAGCATCTTTTTTCATGTGTTTGGTGGCCAGTTGAGTGTCCTCTTTGGTGAAATGTTGATTCAAGTCCTTTGCCCATTTTATGATTGGGTTATTTGTCATTTGTCTTTTTGTCAAAGTTTTATATATATTTTGGTTATTAGATTCTTGTCAGATATATGGTTTCTGAAGATATTCTCCTAGTCAGTAGCTTGTCTTTTTTTTGGTGAAGTCTTTTGATGAACTAAAGTTTTTAATTTTTCTGAGGTCCCATTTATTGATTTTGTCTTTTGCTGTTTGTGCTTTTGTTATTGTATTAGATAATTCATTGTTGAAAGCTAGGCCTGATAACGTTGCCCGTGCTCGTTCTTCCAAGCATTTTATGGTTTTAGTTTGTACATTTAGGTCGTGAATCCATTTTGAATTTGTTTTTGTGTATGGTGTGAGGCATGGATCCTGTTTCATTTTGTGCATGTGGAAATCCAGGTTCCCCATCACCATTTATTGAAGAGATTCTTCTTTCCCCATCGAATGGGCTTAGCAGTCTTGTCAAAAATCGGTTGACCATAGATGTGTGGGTTTATTTCCGGATTCTCAATTCTATTCCATTGGTCCATGTGTCTGTTTTTATACCAGTACCAGGCTGTTTTGAATACTGTAGCTGTATAGTATGTTTTAAAATCTGGAAATGTGAGTCCTCCCACTTTGTTCTTCTCTTTCAGCATTGTTTTAGCTATTCAGGGCCTCTTGCCATTCCATATAAAGTTGAGGATTGATTTTTCTATTTCTGTAAAGAAGGCTATTGGAAGTTTGATCAGGATTATGTTGAATCTACAGACTGCTTTGGGTAGTATTGACATCTTGACAATATTAAGTCTTCCAGTCCATGAACATGGATCATCTTTCCATTTATTTAAGTCTTCTTTAATGTCTTTCAGCTGTGTTACATAGTTTTCATTGTATAAGTCATTCACATCCCTGGTTAGATTTATTCCTAGGTATTTTGTTCTCTTAGATGCTATTGTAAATGGAATTGTTTCCCTGGTTTCCCTTTGAGATTTCTCATTGCTGGTGTATAGAAACCCACTGATTTTTATTTGTTGCCCTTGTACCCTGCAGATTTGCTCAATTCCTCTGTTAGCTCTAGAAGTTTTCTTGTAGACTCTTTGAGATTTTCTGTATATAGGATCATATAATCTGCAAATAGAGATAATTTTGTTTCTTCTTTTTTCAATCTGGATACCTTTTATTTCTTTTTCTTCTTATTGCTCTGGCTAGGACTTCTAATACAACATTGAATAGAAGTGGTAAGAGCAGGCACGCTTGTCTTGTTCCCCATTTCAAGGGGAAAGTTCTCAGTCTTTCTCCATTAAGTATAATGTTGGCTGTTGGCTTTTCATATATTCCCTAAATCATACTGAGTAATTTCCCTTCTATTCCAATCTTCTTTAGGGTTTTCATCAAGAGAGAGTGTTGGATTTTATCACATGCTTTTTCTGCATGCATAGAGATGATCATATGGTTCATTTCCTTTGTTCTATTGATGTGGTGTATTATATTGATTATTTTGTAATGTTGAACCATCTCTGAATTCCTGGAATAAATCCTACTTGGTCATGGTGTATGACTTTTTTAAAATGCTCTCGGATTTTGTTTGTTAGTATTTTCTTGAGGATTTTTGTGTCTATGTTCATAAGAAATATTAGCCTATAGTTTTCTTTTCTTGTGGTGTCTTTGTCTGGTTTGGGTATCAGGGTTATATTTGCTTCATAGAATGAATTAGGGAGTATTCCCTCCTTCTGTATCTTTTGGATGAGTTTAAACAGTTTTGGTGTCAGTTCTTCTCTAAATGTTTGTTAGAATTACCCAGTGAAGCCGTCTGGTCCAGGACTTCTTTTGCAGGGAGGTTTTTGATCATTGATTCGATCTCTTCACTTGTTCTGGGTCTGTTGAGACTTTTGTTTCCTTTTGAGTCAGTTTGGGTAGGTTGTGTGCTTCTAAGAATTTGTCCATTTCATCTAGGTTATCCAGTTTGTTGCCAGAGTTGTTCATAATATTCTATGATTATTCTCTTTATTTCTCTTGGGTCAGTTGTAATGTCCGCTCGTTCATTTTTTATTTTGGTTCTCTATAGAGTTTTTCTCCCCTAAATTCCTTTAAAACAAGATGTTTATTCTCTCTTCTTCACAGTATACTGCATGACTGAAATATAGAGACATGTATGCTAGCAACCTGAAAACATGACAGTTTTATTTAATTAGATTTGTGGAAAGAGAGAAAGAATAATATTCTTAGGATATTGAACACTTAATCAAGAAAGGATAGTTCCCAAAGATTGGACAGGCCCATAGAACAAACAGTAATACATGTAGATCAGCCACGTATATGAGACTAAATGAGCACACCAGCCCAGGGGCAAGGACTAGAAGACAGGAGGGGACAGGAAAGCTGGACAAATAGAAATGGAGAACCCAGGGTCGAGAAGGGGAGAGTGTTGACATGTCGCGAGGTTGGCAACCAGTGTCACAAAAAAAAGTGTATTAATTGTTTAATGAGAAACTAATTTGCTCTGTAAACCTTCATCTAAAGAACAATTAAAAAAAATAAAAAAAAATAAAAAGGGATAGTTCTCTGTAATTGCCTAGGGCACAGAAATTCAATAAGCCATCGATGTGAAAGTATTTCTCCATCCAAATGAGATTGGGAATGAAGTTGATATTACTTTGAGGTGATGAAAGTATATGGGTTTTTTTCCTTATGAATTATGTATGGTTTAATCTGTAAACTTCCCTTCTGGTTTCAGTAGGGTCTTCCTCAGGAAATGGGAAAGTTGGAACAGCTTCACCAAAGTACTATGATGATGTATATTTTGATTCTGATTCTGAGGATGAAGACAAAGCAGGTGAATAACTTACGTTTATCAGGTTTAGCAGTTATATTTTATGGAAAAGGTTTACCTAAGAGTTATTTGAAATTAGTATTTCTTTCTGAGTTTTATCTTTTAAGAAATTATAGGCCATTGATGTGAAAAACATTAGTAAGAACAGCTGGGGATGCAGCATGTAATGAGTTGGGCACGGACGGTGTTGCATGGGCACGGACGGTGTTGCATGGGCACGGACGGTGTTGCATGGGCACGGCTGGGGTGAGGGAGAGTGTCCCCTGGCTCACTGCCTCCTTCTCCCTTCAGGTTCCTTAGAGCAGCAACATTTTCAGACTTGCAGATAGTTTCTATATTTTACTCTTCTGTAGAATTTTTCTAACTTGTTGCTTTTACATCAGCTTCTCTGTTCTTTGGAACTGATTTTGTATAAAAGTTGAGCAGTGTTGAACATAATGGCAGAAGATAAAACTAATTTTGTTTTATTAGTAATTACACTAGAATACACGGATAAATTTATATGGTAAAGTAACAGTTTTAGATTATTACCTAAATATTGACCTACTAGGGTATGTTAAAAAAGTCTTCTGTATATGGATACCTGTAGTTTTTATCCCCCATTAACTTTTGAAATATGTTTGTTTTGATTTAAGTAGTGTTTTATGTATGGGAACTTGTCGAGAATTTAGACATATTCTTGCTTGCTTTGAGTGACCCTGGTGGCACAATGGTTAAGTGCTTGGCTGCTACCCGAAAGGTTGGCAGTTCGAACCCACCAGCCGCTCCATGGGAGAAAGATGTGGCAGTCTGCTTTCATAAAGATTATAGCCTGGGAACCCCTATGGGGCAGTTCTGCTCTGTCCTATAGGATCCCTATGAGTTGGAATCAACAACAACAACAAACTTTTGATGTGATACTTAGCCATATCCTTATGTTTCAAAATTAGCACAGGTGACCAAGAAAAAAAAGAAGAAACGATACCGGATTCCAACAAATGATGAATTACTATATGATCCTGAAAAGGATAACAGAGATCAGGCCTGGGTTGATGCACAGAGGAGGAGGTAAAAACTTAAAGTTAATATTTAGCATCTTTAGAAAAAAGAATAGCTAAAAGATGATTTTTCACTACATTCACATTTTGAATGTATGTGTGTATATGTATGTATGTTTATATGTACACATAAACAAAGAAGTCTGAGAAAAAACTGCTGAGTAGTTTATTTTGGAAGTAACCAGCAGACTTAAGTTAGATAATTGATTTTTGAAAACTTGTTGAATTCAAACCACTGTGTTTAATTCCTCCATTCAAGGAACAAAATTGACTTTTTCAAATAGATACAATTTTAAGTTACCTTGAGATTAAGAGTTTATGTGGATGTAGAGTGGATGTTATGTTTAGCAACTGAATTGTTCTTTTTAGCTAGTTACAAATTTGTTTTGATTTAAAGGCTGATTCATCATAAAACTAAAAGCTAGACAACTTAACCACCATTGCCCAGTGCTTCCCCTACCTGGCTATGCCTCAGAATCACTTGGGTAGATTGTTTGAAATGCAGACCCTTGAGTCCTGCTCTAGGAGGTTTTGATTCAGTTAAGGTGGGTTCTAGGGATCTTTATTTTTTATTAAGCGTGGAGGGCTTTTGATGTTGTCGTTGTTGGGGGGTGGTCTTTGTACACCACCTTTTATCCTCTGCTCTTCCACTTTGTCCTTTTTCTCTCTTCTCCCTATTTCATCCATGCACTGCTTCCTCCAACTGCCCCTCACAATTATTTAACACACACACATACATATACAGAGAAAAAGGAATAGCTAAAAGATGATTTTTCACTACATTCACATTTTGAATGTATGTGTGTATGTGTGTGTATGTTTATATGTACACATAAACAAAGTTTGAGAAAAAACTGCTGGGTAGTTTATTTTGAAAGTAATCGGCAAACTTAAATAATTATATAAATGTATATGTATATATATAATTTTATATATATATATATATATTTGGCATTAGCAAATAGAAATTTATTCTTTCACAGCCTAGGGGAGAGTCCTTGTCATCAATCTTCCACTGGTCTAGGAGCTTCTCAGCACAGGGACCCTGGCTCCAGAGGACGTGTTGTGCTCTGGCTCTCCTTTTCTTTTTGGATGATTTTTAAATTTGGCTAATGGGTATATGAGAATTCACTAGCTAATTTGAATTTTTATTTTCGTTTTATTTATTTATTTTTATTGTGCTTTAGGTGAAAGTTTACAGAGCAAATTCGTTTCTCATTAAACATGACATGTATTTTTTGATCACCCACTGTGTGAAATGAACATTTTAAGTGCTGTGCGTGGTATCGAGATAGTCAGGGAGCTTACAGTCTAGCTGCTGATTCAATACTGAATTCTGGATGTTACTGCACAGCCCACACTTGAGTGGGGAGTTGTAACTCCACCTCATTGAGGAGAGAGTGTCTACATAAACTACTTGGAATTCTTCTGTGTGGGAGATTTATCTGTTCTTCCTCATTTATTTATTTATTCATTCAATCATTTATTTATATCATCGTGGACTCATATTTTATATTTTGGGTTATAATCCCATACTACTTTATTTTATTGCTTAATTTGTTCCAGCTTTTGCCATTAGGAATGCTTTCAGTTGGCTCCTGTGCCCCTTTGAAATACCCCTGTCTATGTGGCCTTTTTTTTTTTTTTTTTAAAGCAAGTCCTTACTTTCTGAAACTACAAGGTGCTCCAGGTTCATCTGGTATATTTTCCTGCCCAGTCCTAGAATCAGCCGTTTCTCCAAGGAGCCGTGGTTCCTTTTGCTGGGGAATGGTATTAGAAACCAAGATCTGGCTTTAATGCGTCTTTCCTCTACTTTCTTTTTCTGTTCTAGCTACCATGGTTTTGGAATACAAAGCCCACGTCAACAACAGCCTGTTCCTAATAGTGATGCCGTCTTGAATTGCCCAGCGTGCATGACCACGCTGTGCCTTGATTGCCAAAGGTAACGGGTGAATGGAAACGAAAACCAAAAACACAACTTGGTAGTCCTTTGTTTAAATCAGAAATAGACTTTTGAGGTACTCAGGAATCCTGTTAAGTTTCTGTACTCATATATCCTTGGTGCTACATGACTAATCTTTATACAAATAATTTTGGTTGTGTATAGTTCTATTATAAGTAGTTTTCCTAATAAAGCATTTGTCAGTGCACAAGGATTTAGTGAAACTGCATATATTTTTTGGAATGATGTAATCTGCTAAATATACTCTTGCCCTTTTCCTTTTTTTTTGGTAGTCTTATAAACACTAGCTTCATCCATGTTCTGAAGCAAGTTGACTGAAACTAAGTGATGATATAGGTAGTGGATTCATTTTAGAAACTAATGAATACCTAGTTTTAGTTTATTCTTATTAACCAACTTGAGGTTTCTGATCATCTACAATAATTACTTTTTGTAGTCTCCTTATGAACTCTTAGTCTTTTTGCATGTAAGTTGACACTTAGCATATGTTTATGGAATAAAGAAAAAGTAAAATGACTTATTGTACTTAAGTGGTTTCTCTTCCAAATTAAACCACATCACCGGGTGATGATCTGACAGTGGAAATTGATGAAAATCATGTTCTACATTAGGGTAGGGTTCCAGTAAAATGCAGTAAAAGTGAATTTGTTCTAATGGAATATTTAAAGTTTAGGTAAATAATAATTTAAGGCTTCTAAGGAAAAAACAGCAAATCCTGGAAAGTATAGTGTTCTTTAAGTAAACAGTTCAGAAAAATGATTTGTTCTGATGCATAAGAAACACAAAGGAGGGAAAAAATGTGTATAGACATGACATAAGAGCTTCTTATAGATATGAGATAGGTAGAGTCGTGCACACATATACATAGGAGTATTTATGATTGAATACGTTTTTGAAAGGTTGGATCGTTGTTTTACCTGGAGAAGTCCAAATTCCTGGTAGTTGTGGTGGTCAACAAAATGGTGGAGGTCAGCATTTGGAACTAATGAATGTACAGCACCAGTTCACTCTTTTTTAGCTGAATAGATATTTCTGTTGCATGAGGCTTAAGGGGAAAAAAGAAGAGCAACTTACTAAGTGGGGAAAGAAGTAGGAAAATATTAAATGTATGAGAACAAAGGATCTATTCACTGGATGGGTGGAGTAAAGCCAAGAGTGGGCATTATAAAGTCAGAAGCTCTTTAAGCTTTTAAAACTGTAGCTTCTATTAAAATGGTGACCAGAATTGCACCACTTATGATGAAAAGAGGGCAGAGCCTCAGGCCATAATGGGTAATGAAGTAGTCAAAGATTATTTAACAATTACCTGTCAAGTTTCCAACAACTTCTGTCATTACAGGTTTGCAGAGAAAATCAAATTTTCTCCTGAGACAAAAGTTACTTTTAGTAGTACATTCCTTCTTTATACAATTATTTATTAAAAAGTTTCTTCCTGTTTTTGTAACAACTCTTAAAATTTCTTGAAATTTGCTGTTTTGTTTCCATATCTTTCCTTTGGTTGAAGTTTCAGTAAGTTTGTGGTGTTTCTCAAATTTTATCTAATTAGGTAAATATTCTCCATTTCATTTTCCTCTTAGGCATGAATCATATAAAACTCAGTATAGAGCAATGTTTGTGATGAATTGTTCTGTCAACAAAGAGGAGATTCTAAGATACAAAACCCCAGAGAACAGGAAGAAAAGGTGGGGCCATAAGAAGATGAGATCCAGCCAAGAAGATACAGCAAAGTGGGCAGAAACAGAAGCAGAAGAAATCTACCACCCAGTTGTGTGCACTGAATGTTCCACTGAAGTGGCAGTCTATGACAAGGATGAAGTCTTTCATTTTTTCAACGTTTTAGCAAGCCATTCCTAAATAGCGCAGTTGGCATTTAATTGCCCAATATTGTGTATAAGGCAAGTATGGACAGTTATTTTTCTTCTGCCTATTCATATCATTAAGTCACATTCTGAATTGTTGAGGAAGCAGTGTTTCATCCTTATGAAAGATAATGGTTATTAACCTTCACCTCCTCCACCCCCCATTTTTGTTTTTTACTTTCTCCAACACTAATGGGACTGATTATTCATTCCCTTAGTGATGATCATTTGGAGACAGTGGGCTTTTATTGATTAAAGCTATTTAGAATTAAAATGTTCTGGAGTTGTAAGTACTCTTTGTTTCAGAGTGTTATGTTTATATTTTGAATAGACCATTAGCCTTGATGTGATTAAACTAGAAACTGTTTCCTGACTTCTGTCTGTATTGGTTTTTGCTAAGATGTATCTGTGTATTTCTCTCATCTCCCAGATGGAGTGACAGTATTTAATAACTGTTATAATTACATGGAGTTGGTATGTCAGGTGCCTTGAGTAATATAGTCATTCTCTAAAAGGATTGTACTGACCAGTATTCTACACTTATTAAATTAGAAATTTATATTGAGGGAGAATAACCTCATCCTCCAACCTTAGACTTAAAAATCCTGTTGTGCCTCTTGTGCCTACCATTTATCCTTCTGTTGCCAGCAACAAAGGTATGATTTTTTTGTATTAATAATATAAAAATCATTAGTGACAGTTTGGGGAAATTGCTTTGTAGGCATCTGTACATTTTAATTTTTTAAAGAATGTTATGATTAGACTGTTTCCAAAAACAGCATTAGAAAAGTTATGGTCCTCTTGTTTTAATAGAGAAGAGTGGTAGAGTAGTAAGACAGCAAAAAATGTGTTTGAATTCAGGCTCTACCATGCTCACCTTGGGCAAGTCTGTTCCTTTGAACCTGTTTTCTCCTTTATAAAATGGAAAGATTAAAGCAGTGATTCCCCACAGTAATCAGAACTCAACAAAGCTTCAGGGGGACCTATACTTATCCCCCTCAGAGAATGATTTGCTCCCATTAGGGGAAACATATCCTCCCCACCTCCTTGCCTTCTGTGCTTTTTAAAAGCCACATGTAAAAAGAGCTGGAACAAGTGGTGATATGTTGTTTGTATGAACAGGGTGGAGGCAGAATAGGAAAGAATCTGTACTGGAGAATTGCCAATGTTTTAATACGTAGCAAATGTAGTAATTTTTATAATATGCTGATACCTATCTGATTGGGAGCAGTATACTTGCAGATGTTTCAACTTTATTGCCAGATGATATATTACAAAATAACACTACCAATCTATTTTTTTTTAACCTTGTGTTTGCCACGTTCTAGCTGTGCAGGATCTCTTTCTTACTGTCGTTGCAAACCCCACTTTCTTCCTAGATCCTACAAAAGCCCCTACATTGTACCTCCATCTGCACTTCTAGTGAGAGGTTCTCAGTGATCTTACACATAAAAATCACCTGGAGCTGATGTTAATTTAAACAGGCACATTGTTGAAGCCCTTCTCTGAGGATCTAGAGCATTATGCTCTTTTAAGAACTGTCTATATGGGATCAAAGTGACAGCAGCAACTCAAAAGTTAGGTAGGACTCTAACGAAGCAGTGAGTTTATGCTCGTGGAGGAGAAACAGCTCAGAAAAGGAGGGTGAGAATGGTTGCACAACTTGAAGAATGTAATCAGTGTCACTGAATTGTACATGTAGAAATAGTTGAATTTGCTGTGTATTCTCAACAACAACAAAGTAAAATTAAAAAAAAAAAGGCAGGAAATCAAGATGTCATAACAAAAAGAAACATGAAAATGGTCCAAGAATAGGCTATAATATCTTTGTTATTATTGTTTACTGCCATTACATTGACTCCTGATTGATGGGACCCCATGCACAATGGGATCAAACCATTGTGACCCATACACTTTTTCTTTTAATTGTGAAAATTACAGGGTTTTCGTTGGCTGATTTTTGGAAGTAGATGGCCAGGTTTTTCTTCCTAGTCTGTTTTATTCTGAAAGCTCTGCTGGAACATGTTCAGCATCACAGCAGCATGTAAGCCTTCACTGACAGAGGAGTGGTGGCTGTGCTTCAGGTCTCCTGCACTGAAGGTGAGAATTCTACCAGTGAACTACCAATGCCCCACAGTTCCTACATGACTAAGCAGTTCTACTCCTAGGCATATATCCAACATAATTGAAAACAGACTCAAACAGTTATTTGTACATCAGTGTTCATTGCAGCATTATTCACAATAGCCAAAAGGTAGAAATAACCCGTGTCCATCAGTAGAAAAATGGATCAACGAAATGTGGTATATACATACAATGGAATATTATTCAGCCATAAAGAGAAATGAAGTTCTGATACATGCTGTGACATGAATAAACCTTGAAAACATGCTGAATGGAATAAGTCAGACACAAAAGGACAAATATTGTACCACTCATATGAAATGTCTAGAATAGGCAAATAACAGAGAGACAAAAGTAGATTCGTGGTTAACTGGGTCTAAGAGAAAGGAAGAATGTGGAGTTATTTCTTAAGGTGTACTGAGTTTCTGTTTGGGGTGATGAAAAAGTTTTGGAGCTAGATAGCGGTGATGTCACTGAATTGCACACTTTAAATGGCAAATTTTATGTATATTTTACCACAATAATTTTTTTTTTTAAGTTGAAAATATATTTTTCTCACTGATGAAGCATATCAGTAGTGGGAGTAAGAGCTTAAGCTAGAAAATGGAAGTAATTTTGAAGAACTCCTTTGGTCTCCAGATCTTCTCCAAAATCTCTTTTTTCTATTGTCTTTCACCAGTCCTTCTTCAGAGCATGAGCATACATTCCAGGTGCAGAGCTGCTCCATTCCACATGGGTAGTTTCTAGAACTTGGCTCCATTTTCTTCTTTTGTCTGAGATCTCGACTCTATTCCCTCCACCCTCTCTTCTGATTTCTCCTTCTCCTTCCCTTTCCTTTTTAGTGTTACTATGTATCAGAGCCTGGAAATACAAAGTGAGAAGAGGTACAGTGTTCTTTCATGCAGTTTACTGTGTGGTGGGAAGACCAAACCTATTGCCATCGAGTCAGTTCCCACTCATAGCGAGAAGAGAGACATCAGAACAAATGCATTGGTTTCAGATAGTAACTTTGATAGAAGAGAGTGACTTGATGTATGTTTTAAATTTAAACAGAGCTCAGAGAAGGCCTAAGGAAATGACATTTGAGTTGAAACCTGAATATTGAGAAAAAACTAGGTATTCGAAAATGTGAAGGAGGAATGGTGCAGACAAAGTAAAGTTGTGAAGGCCCAAGTCAGGACCTAGTATATCTGATGAACAGAAAGAAGTCTAGTGTAGCTTGAATATCATAAACTAAGAGGGAGAGTGATGGGAGACTAGATTGGAAAGATAAGTCTGGTATTTGGAGATTCTTACAGGCTGTGGTAAAGGGGTTGTACTTTCCTAGGTATAGTGGGAAAGGAGGAGTCCTGGTAGCACAGTGATTAAGTGCTTGGCTGCTAACCAAAAGGTGGTCACACCCACCAGCCACTTTGTGGGAGAAAGATGTGGCAGTCTGCTTCCTTAAAGATTACAGCCTTGAAAACCCTATGGGGATAGTTTGACTCTGTCCTAGAGGGTTACTTTGAGTCCGAATTGACTCGATGGCACAGGTTTGATTTTTAATGGGGAAAGTCCATTAGAGGATTTTAAACACGATGGTGATGATGTGATCTCCTAAGTATTGCTTTTGAAAATGTGGCATGCTCCAGAGAATGTGATTCCATAGGTCTGTGGTGGTCCAAGGATGTGCATTTAAAAAAAAAAAAAAGTATAATATACAGGTCAGTATTGAAAACAGCTTGTTTAGAGACTTGTAAGTAGATCTGGGTTTAATTTATGAGGTAAATGTTACATTTGATATGTACAAAAGAAACATGTAACTTATAAATAATGCCAGTTAAAACGGGTGCCTGTGAACTTGTTGTACATCTTAAGACTTACAGCAAAACCAGTAACTTTGCATTTATTTGTGTATTCCTTCCTTATTCCCCTCTCCCTGCCTCCCTGCCAAAGATAATCAGTACCCTAATGTTTGCTTTTAAAAATTAGCTCAATCACATTTACATATTTGTATTCCTAAATAATATATTGGTTAATTTTGTTTCATATATGGTCTTCTCTGACTTGTAGTGGCACATCTTTCTCATGATTTTTAAACTTTGGCTTTGCTTTTTGTTTTTAATTCCAGATTTTTTCTGATTTTTAAAAGGTACGGTTAATATCATTATTGTGGTCTTTGTCAAGAGTTCCCAAATTTTAGTAATCTAATGACTTAGGTTGCATTTTACTGGAGATCCCAGCCAGTGCAGTAAAATAAGAAAAAGAATAAAAGTTACAAAGATTGGAAAATAAAAAAGAAATGTCATTATTCATAGATGATGTATGATTGTCTAATCCAAAGAAAGCCGGGACAGATTTTTAGGAACAAGAGAGTTTAGCAAGATGACTGACTGTGAAATCAACGTACAGTAAAACCTGTGAAAGCTAGAACCTATGTAAGGCAGATACAAGTCACCAAAGGAAAACTCAAATATTTCCCACTGCCACGGAGCCCCCAAAATTATAGGACACTTGACCAAAGTAAAATGGCTGGTCTCATACCCCATTTTCTGTGTCTTGCTAAACAGGCTGTTAATCTTTTACACAGATCCAACCCTATCACTGAGGAACCAACCATATCACCAAGGAACCAACCCTGTCTCTAAGGAAACACTTTTCTTTGTGGTTAAGATAAACAGTGTGTGTGTGTGGGGTGGGGTGGGGCTTGACTCAAATGGTAATTGAAAATGTCCTCTGGATATTTTAACAATTTGTTCTCAGAACGTATGCTTTGTAATCATCCTGTAAACACCTAATGACCCCTCCCTAGCACTAATTTCTGCAGTTATGCTCTGTACAATTAATACTCTGTATCCAGTCTCTTAAAAGCCAGCTGTAATAATGTAACCAATGACATCCAGAGCATCACTTCTCAGTGTCCCATCTTTGATTCTCTTACCTAATGGTCCACCAATCAGATTATTGTGGGTTGTACCTCTCAATTTTGCCCTATAACTGGGACTCAGTCACAGCCCCACATCAGATTCATGGACTTCACTTGCGGAGGTTTCCATGATTCCCCATTCGAATGATTCTTGGCTTTCAATAAATCCTTTTATTTTGCTTTAAAACAGAGTCTGAGAGTTTTAACGCTACAATACCACTAAAATGAGTGATAGAAAAGTAGTAAGATTGCACCCTCTCAAAGGTGGAAAACTTGTGAGACCTGGAAAAACAAGGCAGTTCCATCCAGTTCTGGCTCTCAGGTTTCACTGTATAAAAATTAATTGGCTTTAAATGGATGAATTGTGTGGTATGTGAATTATATCTTAATACAGTTGTTATATTAAAACAAACCAAAAAACCCCCCAAAAACTCTGGCATTTGCTTTTGGGTGGGAAGTGAAGCCATTCCTGCTGTCAGCACAAGCTTGGGAGTGGCAAGTACACATCCACACTTACCAAAGCTCTCCACTCACCAGCCCCACTTCAGCTTGTATAATGGTTATAGAAGGAGCCCTGGTGGCACAGTGGCTAAGCACTTGGCTGCTAACTGAAAAATCGTCAGATTGAACCCACCAGCTGCTCTGCGGCAGAAAGATATGGCAGTTTGCTTCCTTAAAGATTATAGCCTTAGAAACCCTGTGGGACACTTCTGCTCTGTCCTGTGAGTTGGAATCAACTTGACGGCAATGGATTTTTGGTTTTAATGGTTAGAGTACTTACTAGGGTTTCTACTTCTTGAGTTCCTTTTTAATTGTGGTTATATATATATGTATAAAAAACCTTTGCCATTTCAACATTTTTTTTGTATACACTTTGGTGACATTACTTTCATCATGTGTGTAACCATCACCACTATCCATTCCCAAAGTTTTCACCCTTGAGAGAAACTCAGTGCTCCCTAAGGAATGATTCCCTCTTCCCCTCTCCATCATGCCCCTGGTAACCACTAATAAATTTTGGTTTCTATTCCTTTACCTAGTTTAGATATTTCATATATAAGTGGGATTATACAATATTTACGCTTTTGTAACTGACTTATTTTATATAGCATAATGTTTTCAATGTGCAAAGACCTGGAGTTAGAAAACCAAAAGGGAAGAAGATGGCATTTCTCAAGCTGAAAGAACTAAAGAAAAAATTCAAGCCTCCAGTTACAATTTTGAAGGATTCTCTGGGCAAAATATTGAACGCCACAGGAAGCATCAAAAGCAGATGGAAGGAATACACAGTCAGTGTACCAAAAAGAATTGGTAGACATTCCACCATTTCAGGAGGCAGCATATGATCAAGAACCGCTGGTACTGAAGGAAGAAGTCCAAGCTGCACTGAAGGCATTGGTGAAAAACAAGGCTTCAGGAATTGATGGAATACCAATTGAGATGTTTCAACAAATGGATGCAGTGCTGGAGGTACTCATTTGTCTATGCCAAGAAATTTGGAAGACAGCTACCTGGCCATCCTACTGGAAGAGATACATATTTGTGCCCATTCCAAACAAAGGTGATCCAACAGAATGTGGAAATTATCAAACAATATCATTAATGTAAAAAAGCAAGTTGCAGCAGTACATTGATAGGCAACTGCCAGAAATTCAAGCTGGATTCAGAAGAGGACATGGAATGAGGGATATCATTGCTGATGTCAGATGGATCATGGCTGAAAGCAGATAGTACCAGAAAGATGGTTACCTGTGCTTTATTGACTATGCAAGGCATTCGACTGTGGATCATGACAAATTATGAATAATGTTGCAAAGAATGGGAGTTCCAGAACACTTGATTGTGCTCATGTGGAAACTCTGCATAGACCAAGAGGCAGTCAAGGGGATACTGCATGGTTTAAAATCAAGAAAAGTGTGAGTCAGCATTGCATCCTTTCACCATATTTAATCTGTATGCTGAGCAAATAATCCAAGAAGCTGAACTATATGAAGAAGAATGTGGCATCAGGATTAGTGGAAGACTCAATAACAACCTTCGATATGCAGATGACACAACCTTGCTTACTAAAAGTGAAGAGGACTTGAAGCACTTACTGATGAAGATCAAAGATTACACCCTTCAGTATGGGTTACACCTCAGCATAAAACAAAAGTCCTCACAAGTGGACCAATAAGCAACATTATGATAAATGGAGAAAAGATTGACGTTATCAAAGATTTCATTTTACTTGGATCCACAATCAAGCAGCAGTCAGGAAATCAAACAAGGTATTGCATGGGGCAAATCTGCTGCAAAATACCTCTTTAAAGTGTTAAAAAGCAAAGATGTTACTTTGAGGACGAAGGTGCACCTGACCCAAGCCGTGATATTTTCAGTTGCCTCATATGCACGCGAAAGCTGGACAGTGAATAAGGAAGACGGAAGAAGAATTGATGCCTTTGAATTATGGTGTTGGCAAAGAATATTGAATATACTCTGGACTGCCAGAAGAACAAACAAGTCTGTCTTGGAAGAAATACAGCCAGAGTGCTCCTTGGAAGCAAGGATGGCAAGATTTCATCTCATGTACTTTGGACATGTTATCAGGAGGGACCAGTCCGTGCAGAAGGACATTATGTTTGGTAAAGCGAAAAAAGAGGAAGATCCTTGATGAAATGGATTGACACTGTGGCTGCAACAATGGGCTCAAACATAACAATGATTGTGAGTATGGCGCAGGACCAGGCAGTGTTTCATTCTGTTGTACATAGGGTTGCTATGAGTTGGAAGTGACTCGACAGCACCTAACAACATTTTCAAGGTTTATCCATGTGATAGCATGTATCAGGATTTCATTTCTTTTTATGGTGGAATAATATTCCATTGTATGTATGTACCACATTTTGTTTATCCACTCATCTGTTGATACCTAAGTTCCTTTTGACAAATGATCACATTTCTAAGAATTTGTTCATTTTTCCTACATTTTCAAATTTATTGGCATAAAGTTTTTCATAGCATTCTCTTTTAAATCTCTGCTGGACAGGTACCTATATTTGCCTTTTCCATTCCTAATATTTGCCTTTTTCTTTATCACAGTTTGGTTTTGTTCTATTTTATTAATTTCTAATCTTATCTTTGGAAACCGTGGTGCCATAGTGGTTAAGAGCGACAGCTGCTAACCAAAAGGTCGGCAGTTTGAATCCACCAGGCCCTCCTCAGAAACCCTATGGGGTGGTTCTGCCCTGTCCTATAGTGTTGATATGAGTCAGAATCAACTTGATGGCAACAGGTTTGATTTTTAATCTTATCTTTATTATCTTACTTCATTCTACTTAAATTTACTGTTTTTCTTTTCCTCCCTTCTTAAATTGGATGCTTAGCTCATTTTCAGCCTTTTTGCTTTCTAATACAAACAATTAGGGGTTCTGTTTCCACTTGAATCTTTACTGTCTCCTTGGTTTGACTCTATGCAGTTTTTTTTTTCCTGAGGAGTACAGAAGTACTTTTAATTTTCCATTTAATGCTGCTACACACAAATGCTTATTATGTATATATTCACAGATAACTTTTTCTTTCACATTTACAACTCAAAAGATTGGTGAACCCAGAGGAACTACTGTAATCACTATGCGGAGCATACTATATTAGTGTTTCAAAAGTTTATGCCAACTCATTTCTTTTATACTCTAGACATCTTCATTATGTTGTTCGATGAGATAGATCCACAGGAAGATGGTGGTGCCCAAGGTCAGAGTTTGCTATGCAGCAGCCCCAGAACCAGAACTTTGACTGTGTTGAGGGGGTCACTTGCCAGCTGGACAGGCATGTAGCAACACTGCCAGGGAAAGATTAGTGCCATCTTGACATCTGGTGGACCCTGTGCAGCTTTACACACACACACATGCATGCACATACACACAAAACACCTTTACTCAAACTAAGCATTTTCTGAATTTAGTAAATTTGCTAAGGTTTAGGATAAGGTATTTAGAAGAAATAACCTGTGTAGTGCAAACAGGTAATGTGCTCAGCTGCTAAGAGAAAGGTTGGAAGTTTGAGTCCACCCAGAGGTGTCTTGAAAGAAAAGCCTGGTGATCTACTTCCAAAAAATCAGCCATTTAAAACCATATGGAGCACAGTTGTATTATCACACATATGGGGGCACCATGAGTTGGAGTCGACTCCACAGCAACAGGTTACAAGAAAGGAAGTCTGTCTGACAGCCCGTCCCAGGTCTGTCAGGGACTTGTTATGAGGAAACAGAACCAAGAGCCTCCCTTTTGCCTTTCTTTCAGTTCCACACTCAAATCTTGCAATATTGTAGAGCAGCAGTTCTTAAAATGTGGTCCCTAGACCTGTAGAATCAGCATCACCTGGGAACTTTTTAGAACTGCAAACCCCTCAGGTGGGCCCCTCCAAGCTGACTGAACCAGAATTTCAGGTGGGTTCCAGTGATTTTTTAACAAGTTCTCCAGGGGATTCTGATGCCTGCTAAACTTTGAGAACCACCGTGGAAAACCATTTCTGAAAAAAGCACATCAAGGAGAAAGCAAGCCAGAGAACATGCTAACATTCATCCTTAAATACAGACACCTGCTTCTATTCCCAGCCCCTCACACCCCCAAGGCTGCCTAATTTGGTAATGTTACCCAATCACAGTGCTAGGCTTTGAAGAACTCTTCGGGGGCAAGAGGGTAGAGGGGGAACGGGAGTAGAGCTCTCTTGGAGCAGTGGTTCTCAAACTTTGGTGTGCAAAACAATCATTTGGGAAGTTGTTGAAATGCAGATTTCAGAGATTATGATTCCAGAGGTCTGGGGTGCTGCAGGTATCCCCTCACTGCTATGGTAGGGGGTGTGTGGATTTGCTGCTCCTAGGGCTGGAACAACCTCAGTCCCAAACCGGCTCATGGTGCGGGATTTTGGCATGTCAGTGACACTGTGGCCTGCTTGTTCTTTTCTCTTGATCTGTTTTTCATCTGGGGCTGAGGACTTGCTATATTACGTGATCTTGATAGTGTTGGTGGAATTTGAGAATCTAGAGCATGATTAACGGTGGGATTGTGGAGATCATTGATAAATACAGCTGAGTGAGAGCGCTTGTTATACAGAGGATGGAAATATCTTGAACTAAGGGGAAGAAAAGTTGCTATGGCCTTATCACAGATCCAGGGTCTAAGGAGAGGGCATTTTAAAGGCCTTAGCTGGGATACTTGGGCTCTAAAATCATATCTATCAACTGTTTTCTTTGTCGTTATTCTTTTGGGATTATGCCTAGAAAAACTTTCTCCCCCTCTTTTTTTTCCTCACTTTTATTTCTTTTGTCCGTTTTTATTTTTCTTATGCCCTTTTGGCCCACTTGAAATTTATTTGCACTAAATGCATTAAATTTGGAGAGCACTGACATCATCATGGAGCCCTGGTGGCACAGTGGTTAAGAGCTCGGCTGCTAACCAAAAGGTCAGCAGTTCGAATCCACCTTGGAAACCCTATGGGGCAGTTAGTTCTACTCTGCCGTATCGGATCTCTAAGAGTTGGAATTGACTTGATGACAACGGGTTTGGGTTTTTTTGGGGACATCATAATATCATGTCCCCTTGTTATTCCAAATCTTCTGTGTCCTTTAGTTTGTAGTTAATTGATAAAAGTACACACTTTCAAAAAGTGTGTTCCTAGATACTTAATATTTTCATTTTTTTTTTACTATTGCAAATAGGATTTTTTCCTATTTTCAAAAGAACTGCACATTTTCAGAGTTTATCTGTAGATATTTTTGTTTTGTTTTCTGCTGTTGCAAATAGGATCTTCTGTTTATTATATTTTCTAATGGGATATAGTTGGAGGAAAGCCATTGATTGTTGTAAACAATTGTCATATTTTGTAACTAACCACTTGGCTGAATTTTGAGTTTTTTTAAATGATATTTTATTGTGTTTTAAGTGAAAGTTTACGTAGCAAATTAGGTTCCAGTGTAACAGTTTTTATACATATTGTTCCATGACATTGATTACAGTTTTCACAATGTGTCAGCATTCTCATTATTTCCATTCTGTTCTATTTAGGTTGATCTGGCTTTCCTTCCCCTCCTTGCCTTCTCATCTTTGCTTTTGGTAAATGTTGACTGCTTGGTCTCATATAATTGTTTAAGGGAGCATATTACTGACAGATGATACCATTTATTTTATAAGCCAATTTATTATTTAGCTGAAAGTTGACATCCGGGAGTGGCTTCAGTTCCAGGTTAAAAGGGTCTCTTAGAGCGATAGTCTCCGGGGTTCCTCTGACCTTTATTAGGAATTTGAATTTTGTTCTACATTTTTCTTCCATTCTATCCAGGACCTTTTATTGTGTCGCTGGTCAGAAGGGTCGGTAGTGGCAGCCAGATGCCATCTAGTTCTTCTGGTCTCAGGTTAGAAGAGGCTGTGGTTTGTGTGGGCTGTTAGTCCTGTGGACTCGTTTCTTCTTTGAGCCTTTGGTTTCCTTCATTCTCTTTTGCTCCATACGAGTAGTTTTGCTCCATACGAGTACAGACCAATCGTTTTATCTTAGATGGTCACTCACAAGCTTTTAAGACCCCAGACACTGCTCACCAAACTAGGATGTAGAACATTATCTTTATGCACTATGTTATGCCAATTGACTAAACTGTCCCCCAGGACTATGGTTCTAAGGCTTTTTACCCAGTAAACCAATACTGCGAGTTGTTTGGACGTGTCTAGGAAGACTCCATAACTGTGCCTCTGTGGGTTTTGTTATATACATGGGTGTATATGCAGCACACACAAATGTGTATATACACATACCTACAGATACACCTATACGTGCGTTTAAATTTACTTACATATGCCTTCCTATATACATAAATGCATACCTATCTACATATTTTTTGGTTGCATACGTGTTACTGTTGTTGCAAAATTGTATATGTTACAGCATTTACTGAAATTGTCCCTTTTTTTGTGTACTTAGTGTCCTTATTTACCTTGGTCATGTTGTACTGTTTTCAGTCATATTTAGTATAGCCTTTTCCATCACCAAAAATAACAAGTGTGAATTTTGAGTTCTAATAGTTTTTCAGGAAATTCTCTTGGGTGTTCCTTTTCTCACCTGCAGGTAGTGCTTCTCCATATGGACATTGCACTGTCCTGTTCCTCCACAAGGACTTCCTTGTTGGTGGCACAAATGGTTAAGTGCTCAACTGTTAGCCTAAAGGTTGGTGGTTCGAACTCACCCAGAGGCATTTTGGAAGACAAGCCTGGCTATCTGCTTCTGAAAGGTCACAGCCTTGAAAACCCTAGGGAGCAGTTCTGCTCTGCACACATGGGCTTGCCTTGAGTCGGAGTCGAATCCATGGCGACTAATAACAACAACATTCCTCCGTGAACACTTCTGGAGGCTCCTCTCTTCTTTGCCATCTTCCCTTTCTTCCTTCTAGACCTTTGTATTCTCTAAGTTTCAGTCTTTTAACCTTGTGCTCAATACAGTCTCTTCCTCAGAGAGTTAATCCACCTTTTTTTTTTTTTAAGTTTTGCTTCAATGTTAGTGACTCTCAAGTCTGTTATGAACCTTGACTCTAGTTCTGAATGTCCAAAAGTTTACTGGATCTTCCCCAGGGCCTTTAAAAATCTGGTTATCCGAAACTGAACACAATGGGTACTCTAGGATTCCTTTATACCAGTTGTAGTATCCATTTACTGGTTGCCTGTGTTTAAAAAAATGTAAATTCTCATTGATTCCTTATTCTTTGTTCATTTCCACTTAGTTATCAATTCTGTCTTTTTTCCTTTCTTTCAAATGCCCCATAGTCATCTATCTTTTCCTTCTAGTCACACTGACTTCCAGACATTTTCATCCTTTGTGGACCATTACAACAGCCTACCAAATGGTTTTCTTGCTCCTAATCTTCCCTTCATTCATTGGTTCATCTGTTGTTGTTGTGTGCCATCTAGTAGATTCCAACTCATAGAGCCCTTATATGACAGAGTAGAACTGCCCCCATAGGGTTTCCTAGGCTGTAACCTTTACAGGAACAGATCACTGGGTCTTTCCTCCGGAGGAGCCACTGGTGGGTAGGAGCCGCCGGTGGGTTGGAAGTGCAGACTTTTTGGTTAGCAGCTGAGTGCTTAACCATTGCACCACCAGGGCTTATCTATTCAATGTTAATTAAATATCTCCTATAGACCAAGGATTGTTCCAAGTGTTAGGAATACACATATGAATGACAGGGGCCCTGCTTTCAATGAGTTGAGCTGAATGGGAAAAACAAGTAACCAAAAATTACAATATTGTGTGGTGTGTGCCATAGCACAAGTATAGCACCAGGTGCCACCAGAGTATAGAAGAGAAACATTACCCTAGAGGAGTAATGTTTGAGCTGAGTCTTACAGGATTAGTATGAATTGACCAGGAATTCAGTTCTCTGAGTTTGTTAACTCTGCTTGACCAAACTGTTCTTTGGGAATTACTTTTTTTCTCTGAATGCAAATTTTTCATATATCTCTATTTGTAGCAGATTTCAAGGCTCTCATATTATGACGCTGTTCTAGCCTATTCAGGCTAAGACCTCTAGGGACAGACCTATATATAGCCCAACGAGGTCAGGTTTATTAAACCATTACAATGAGGGAGATTACACAGAGGACCAAAGGATAGTTCATATAGGATTTTGGGGAAGGGTGGAGATAAAATATACGTGAAGCAGTATTTTTATAAGCTCAAAGCAAAACAGGTCTTGTGTAAAAGGGGTCAACATGAGGTCTGAACTGTGAAGTGCACCTCCCTACCCTCAGTCCTATTTCCTTGGAAACCACAAAATTTAGATGTGGAGTGCTGCGTCCACACCCCTTTTCTGAAGCTTTGCACCTGGGTTGTTAGCCAAGCCTATTTCTCTGTGTCAAAGTGACTTAGATCCACCAGGCAGGTGTGGAGTGTTTCATTCTCACTGATACATCTTTTTTTAAAGAATATTGCATTTTTGGTGAAAGTTTACACAGCAAATTAGGTTCCCCATTAACAATTCTTGGGAGCCCTGGTGGCGCAGTGGTTAAGAGCTTGGCTGCTAACCAAAACATCAGCAGTTTGAATCCACCAGCCACTCTTTGGAAACCCTATGGAGCAGTTCTACTCTGTCCTATAGGGTCGCTGTAAGTTGGAATTGACTCAACGGCAACTCGATGGCAGCAGGTTTAACACTTTTTATACAACTTGTTTCATGCTATTGGTTACAGTTTTTACAATGTGTCAGCATTCTCATTATTTCCATTCTGTGTGTTCTGTTTCCATTGATCTCGTTCCCCTTCCCCTCCTTGCCATCTCATCATCTTTGCTTTCAGGTAACTGTTGACCGTTTGGTCTCATATAGTTAATTGTTTTAAGTGAGCACATTACTCACGGGTGATAGTGTTTATTTTATAAGTCCATCTATTACTTGGCTGCAAGTGACCTGTAGAAATCGCTTCAATTCCAAGTTCAAAGGTTATCTTAGGGCAATAGTCTTGGGGGTTCCTCTAGTCTCTATTGGTCCAGTAGGTCTAGCCTTTTTTAGGAGTTTTTGAGTTTTGTTCTACATTTTGCTCCCATCCTATCTGGAACTTTCTATTGTGTCCCTAGTCAAAACAGTCGGTAATGGTAGCCGAGCACCATATAGTTCTTCTGGTCTCAGGTTTGAAGACGTTGTAGTTCATGTAGGCTGTTAGTCCCGTGGATTAGTTTCTTCTTTGATCCTTTGATTTCCTTTTTTCTCTTTTGCTCCATATGAGTAGAGACAAATAGTTGTATCTTAGATGGTCACTCATAAGCTTTTAAGACCCTAGGTACTACTCACCAAAGTTGGATGTAGAACATTATTTTTGTGAACTATATAATGCCAATTGACTAAGTTGTCCCCGGAGACTATGGTCCTAAGGTCTTTGAGCCAGTTAACCAATTCCACAGGTTGTTTACATATGTCTAGGAAGCCTAACTGTGCCCCCTATGTGGTTTGTTATATATGTGGATATATATGCAGCACACACAAACGTGTATATACATATGCCTGCAGAAATACCTGTACATGCACGTACATTTACTCATGCATGGCTTTCTATACACATATATGCATTAAACGAATAATTTCTTTTATAAGGATCAGCACAAAGCTAGTTCCTATGAGGCAGAGGTTAAAGATGCCCCAAATGTTCCACTTTTCCAAGCTGCTTTACCACTCCATAATTTATAATATCAACTACTCCCTGTCCCCTCAGTCCTCTCCCTCCCATCTTTGGGTTCCCTAATTCACTGCAATGTCTCACAGAACTCACGAATCATGTAAAGGAAATGGCTGACATGGTTGTGGAAGCTGGCAAGTCCCAAATTTGTGGGTCAGGCATAGGCTTCTGACCCACATGGCTGCAGGAGCTGACAAACCCATACCGGCATTTCTGACCATAGGCTGCTGGCTGACAAGGCTGTGGAAGCTGTCACATTAGATCACATGATAGGCCACTGGTCCAAGGAGCTGCAAAGGCTGGCAAATTCCAGAACTGGCAGATCAGACAGCAGGTCTCTGGGGAGGTTAGTTGATCATGAACCAGATGAGGGATCCAGATGCAGAGAGAGAGAGAGCCTCACCGGGAAACGTATATATCTTAAATGCAGGTTACACCCCAGGGAAGGGCATAACTTTAGTAAGGTTGGGGCTTGAGTCATGCCTTCCCGCAAGGCTGCAACCCAAGACAGACCTTACACCATTCCTGCCTCATCAAGATGTAGAAGTCAGGATCCACAACACATAAAATGGAGGACAGTCACACAATTCTGGGAATCATGGCCTAGCCAAGTTGACACATAATTCCAACCATCACAGGTTCCATATACCTTATTTGCATAGTCCCACTCAGTCATTGTGTGTGAGTCACAAAGATCATGGCTTGAAGGGCCATATTAAGTAATTCATTGCACCACATGCATCCACATCTACCGATGTAACTGCACACATATTTGGTTGTCTTTAGTATTGTTGCAAAACTGTATATGTTACAGCATTTACCATAATTGCCCCTTTTTCTCATGTTCTTCTTAGTGTCTTTGTTTACCTTGGTCAGGTTGTGCTGACTTCACCCATATTTGGTCTTGTCTTTCCCAGCACCAAAAGTAACACGTGTCTGCTATCTAGATAGTGATTCCCCCGCACTCTTCCTCCCATCTCTTGTAACCATCAGAGAAATTTGCTTTCTGCGTATTTATATAGATACTCTTGATATTTTATAATAATGGTACCATACAATATTTGTCTTTTTGTGATTGACTTATTTTACTCAGCATAATGTCCTCCAGATTCATCCATGTTAAAACATGATTCACAGACTCATTATTCTTTATAGTTGTCACTGAGATAATTTCAAAAGGAAAGTTTCTGATTATCTATGGTTTTAGAGAACAAGGATGTCCAGTGAGTAAGAAAGCAGTAGTCACTCAAAGGAGGGTGTTGTTTTGATACTTTACAGTTGTAATGTGTTGGGAGAGCCCCTTCCTTGTTAACTTTGCAGCTGCCTTTATCTGTGTGCCTGATCTATGGCAGGGCAGATTTTTCCTTTCTCAGTCCCACCTAGTTTTTACTTTCTCAATGCACTTGTTACAGTAAAGCAGAATCTGCAGACAAAGGGCCAAGCAGTCTGATAAAATAGAGGGCTCCTCTGTGAAGCCTGAAGTTGGTCAGCCTCTGTGCTCCCTGGTGTCACCTGCTTGCCTCTGCTGTGGTAATTTGATTATATGTAATCATCTTTTTCTGTGTCTGGCCTGTGGGCTTCTTAAGAGCTGGGGTTTTGAAAGATTCCCTTTGTATTACTGCCAGTTCCTGGCACACACACACAGATGAGTCATCAGGTTGCTCACCCCCAAGTTTTTACCGATCTGCAACTGATTCAACATATGCAAGATGGCAGTAATGAGCGTCATCTGTCACCTGGCCAGCATGTCCTCAGAATCCTGAGGGCCATAAAAGAACTTGGATTTCTGTGGTTGTTTGATCAGTGGAGAGTGGCAGGGAGGTCATTTATGTATGTGAGATCATTTGCATATGTGTCAAAATAGGCAACATGCGTCTTCACTCAGAGCTTCAAGTCATCGTCTGAGCTTCTTAGAGAATCTCTAGCCCAGCCTTTAAAAGCAAAGCCTCTTTCCTTTAACTGTGAAGGCATGGTACCACTCTGCCTCTTTGTATAAGCCATAAAACAAATAAAATAGAAACAGGTAAGCAATCGTCATGGGTTTCTCAACTTGGGTTCACAGAGTCTAAAAGAAGCAGTATCATATTTAAATGAATTCTTAGTCTCCTGAACTACCTTCACTGATGTGCAATCTATGTTGATGTAAGAGTAGCAGAATGAATCCCCTTTTTTTTTTTTTTAATGCATTAGGTGAATGTTTACAGACCAAATTTGTTTCCCACTCAATAGGTTGTACATAAAGTGTTTCATGACCTTGGTTTCATTCCCCACAATGTGTCAACACTCTCCCCATTTCTGCCCTGAGCTCCCTGTTTCCTTTCCTCTTTATTTTCTAAACTGTTCCTGCCTTCTCATCTTTGCTTTCAGGCAGATATTGCCCTTTTGATCTTGTATAATTGATTGTTCTAAGGAGTGCTCCTCTTGGATGTTACTGCTTTTCTTTTCAGCTTGTCTACTGTTTGGCTGGGAGGTGGTCTCTGGGAATGGCTTGAGTTCCGGGTCAGAAGGGTGTCTTAGGGCTATAGTCTCAGGGGTTCCTCCAGTCTCTGTCAGACCCAGTAAGTCTGGTCTTTTTCGTGAATTTAATTTTTTGTTCTACATTTTTCTCCTGCTCTGTTCAGGACCCGCTGTTGTGATCCCAGTGTAAGAATGGTATGGGGGTGTCATTGTCTGATCTCCAGCTTCACAAGGGGGAAGGGGAATCAAGATTAACACCCAAGGCTGATTCCCTTTAGACAGAGGTCAGACATGCCTCCTCTCTCTGCCATCTTTACCAATTCTGACACCAACCATCCTTCTCACGGCACTCTACTCCTCTGATGAGTTTGGTAATTCATTGCAATGGCCACATAGAACTCACAGACAATACTCATGATTATAGGGTTTATTAGGGAAGTAACAGGTTACAACTTAGGTTCAGGAACTCTCAGGATACAGTTCTTTCATCAGGACAGCCTCTTTTTAGCTGTATCTGCAGTCATGCCTCTCTCTGGCTCTCAGCCTCTGCCCTCCTGGGCAAGTGTTAAAAGCTCTTTTAGCTCTGCTGATAAGTGCCCAGAGGCACCCCACTTTGCCAGTAAGCCTCAGCCCAAAGGTGCTCAGCTCTAGCTCTGTGGGTCAGCAAACCTAGCTCCACCAAGTGCCCAGAGACACCCTACTCCTCCAGCAAGCCTCCTGACCAAAGGTGCTCAGCTTTCTTGCTCTGTGGGCTGGGAATCCCACTACACAGTCTTCTGCTGGTCTCTCTTGCCACTGTTTCTCTGCCACCACTTCTCACTGTCTTCAGTGTTAACAGCTCTCTCTCTTGGTCTCCTGGCTCCAGGAGCTTCTCAGCACAGGGATCCTGGGTCCAAAGGATGCCCTCTGCTCTTGGATCTTCTTTCCTGTGGTGGTGAGAGCCCCTCCTCCCACTCTGGGGTTGGCTTATTTTAAACCTAGCAGGGTAGCAAAACTGACCAATCCCTTTGATGGGCCCAAATTACCTTATTTGCACAGTGCCACTCAATCACTTGGGTGGGAGTTACAAGACCATGGTGAGAAACACCACACAAAAGGAATCCATTATACCACAACCCAGTCAGAGCAGTTGGTAGTGGTAGCTGGGCACCATCTAGTTCTTCTGGTCTCAGGGTTGTGTAGGCTGTGGTTCATGTGGTCAGTTAGTCCTTTGGACTAATTGCTCCCTTGAGTCTTTGGTTTTCTTCACTCTCCTTTGCTCCAGTCAGGAGGAGACCAATAGATGTATCTTAAATGGCTGCTCACAAGCTTTTAAGACCCCAGATACTACTCACCAAAGTAGGATGTAGAACACTGTCTCTATGAACTATGTTGTACCAGTTGACATAGATGTCCCCAAGTTTATGGTCCTTTGTCTTCTGTGTAGGAACTTCATCCCGTGAGGTGTTTGGTTGTGTCTAAGAGGTTTTCCTCACTACCTCTTGTGTGCTCTGTATGAGCCGTACCTATAGTCATGTATGTAGAAATACCCACCACTAAACCTGCATCTGCTGGTGAGTGTATTTCCCTTGTACCCTCCTACACCTCTTGGGGTATCTCTTTATTGATTCGTACCTATTTATTCATTTGTAAATTATTATTTGTTAATATTATTGTTGCAGGATTGTCTAAGCTATAGTAGGTACTGTGTTGTTGTTGTTAGATGCCGTTGAATCGGTTCCGACTCATAGCAACCCTATGTACAACAGAACGAAATGCTGCCCAGTCCTGTGCTATCCTCACAATTGTTGTTGTGCTTGAGCCGATTGTTGCAGCCACTGTGTCAATCCATCTCGTTGAGGGTCTTCCTCTTTTTCGCTGACCCTCTACTTTACCAAGCATGATGTTCTTCAGAGACTGATCCCTCTTGACAAACATGTCCAAAGTATGTGAGACATAGTCTTACCATTCTTGCTTCTAAGGAGCATTCTAGTTGCACTTCTTCCAAGACAGATTTGTTCGTTCTTTTGGCAGTCCATGGTATATTCAGTATTCTTCACCAACACCATAATTCAAAGGCATCAATTCTTTTCCGGTCTTCCTTATTCATCATCCCCTTTCACATGCATATGAGGTCATTGGAAACACCATGGCTTGGGTCACCTTAGTCTTCAAGGTGACGTCTTTGCTTTTCAACACTTTAAAGAGGTCTTTTGCAAGAGATTTGCCCAGTGCAATACATCGTTTGATTTCTTGACTGCTGCTTCTGTGGGTGTTGATTGTGGATCCAAGTAAAATGAAATTCTTGACAACTTTAATCTTTTCTCCATTTATCGTAATGTTGCTTATTGGTCCAGTTGTGAGGATTTTTATTTTCTTTATGTTGAGGTGTAACCCATACTGAAGGCTGTAGTCTTTGATCTTCATCAGTAAGTGCTTCACGTCCTCTTCACTTTCAGCAAGCAAGGTTGTGACATCTGCATATTGAAGGTTGTTAATGAATCTTCCTCCAGTCTTCATGCCCCATTCTTCTTCATATAGTCCAGCTCCTTCGATTATTTGCTCAGCATACAGATTGAATAGGAATGGTGAAAGGATACAACCCTGACACACACCTTTCCTGACTTTAAACCATGAGTATCCCCTTGTTCTGTTTGAATGACTGCCTCTTGATCTATGTACAGGTTCCTCATGAGTACAATTAAGTGTGCTGGAACTCTTGTTCTTCACAATTTTGTCCATAATTTGTTATGATCCACACAGTCAGAATGCCTTTGCATAGTCAGTAAAACACAGGTAAACATTTTTCTGGTATTCTCTGCTTTTAGCCAGGATCCATCTGACATCAGCAATGATATCCCTAGTTCCACATCCTCTTCAGAATCCAGCCTGAGTTTCTGGCAGTTCCCTGTCGATATACTGCTGCAGCCACTTTTGAATGATCTTCAGCAAAATTTTAGTTGGGTGTGATATCAATGATATTGTTTGATAATTTCCACATTCGGCTGGATCACCTTTCTTGGGAATAGGCATAAATATGGATCTTTTCCAGTTGGTTGGTCAGGTAGCTGTTTTCCACATTTCTTGGCATAGATGAGTGAGGACTTCCAGCAGTGCATCTGTTTGTTGAAACATCTCAGTTGGTTTTCTGTTAATTCCTGAAGCCTTGTTTTTCTCCAGTGCCTTCAGTGCAGTTTGGACCTCTTCCTTCAGTACCATCAGTTCCTGATCATATGCTACCTCCTGAAATGGTTGAACGTCGACCGGTTCTTTTTGGTACAGTGACTTTGTGTATTCCTTCCATCTTCTTTTGATGCTTCCTGTGTTGGTTAATATTTTTCCCGTAGAATCCTTCGATATTGCAATGCGAGGTTTGAATTTTTTCTTCAGTTCTTTCAGCTTGAAAAATGCTGAGCGTGTTCTTCCCTTTTGGTTTTCTATCTCCAGGTCTTTGCATGTGTCATTATAATACTTTACTTTGTCTTCTCGAGCCGCCCTTTGAAATCTTCTGTTCAGCTCTTTTACTTCATCATTCCTTCCTTTCACTTTAGCTTCTTGATGTTCAAGAGCAAGTTTCAAGTCTCTTCTGACATCGATTTTGGTCTTTTCTTTCTTTCTTGTCTTTTAATGACCTCTTGTTTTACTCATGTATGATATTCTTGATGTCATTCCACAACTCATCTGGTCTTTGGTCATTAGTGTTCAGCCGGTCAAATCTGTACTTGAGGTGGTCTCTAAATTCAGGTGGGATGTACTCAAGGTTATACTTTGGCTCTCATGGAGTTGTTCTAATTTTCTTCAGTTTCAGCTTGAACTTGCATATGAGCAATTGATGGTCTGTTCTGCAGTCGGCCCCTGGCCTTGTTCTGACTGATGATATTGAGCTTTTCCAACATCTCTTTCCACAGATGTAGGTGATTTTATTCCTGTGTATTCCATCTGGCGAGGTCTAGGTGTATAGTTGCTGTTTATGTTGTTGAAAAAAGGTATTCGCAATGAAGAAGTCATTGGTCTTGCAAAATTCTATCATGAGATCTCTGGCATCGTTTCTGTCACCAATGCCATATTTTCCAACTACCCATCCTTCTTCTTGGTTTCCAACTTTTGCATTCCAATCACCAGTAATTATCAATGCATCCTGATTGCATGTTCGATCAATTTCAGACTGCAGAAGTTGGTAAAAAATCTTCAGTTTCTTCATCCTTGGCCTTAGTGGTTGGTGGGAAATTTGAATAATAGTCGTTTTAACTGGTCTTTCTTGTAGGCATATGGATATTGTCCTATCACTGACAGCGTTGTACTTTAGGGTAGATCTTGAAATGTTCTTTTTGACGATGAATGCAACACCATTCCTCTTCAATTTGTCATTCCTGGCATAGTATATCATATGATTGTCTGATTCAAAATGGCCAGTACCAGTCCATTTCAGCTCACTAATGCCTAGGATATCAACATTTATGCATTCTATCTCATTTTTGATGACTTCCAATATTCCTAGATTCATACTTCGTACATTCCACGTTCTAGTTATTAATGGATGTTTGCAGCTGTTTCTTCTTTTGAGTTGTGCCACATCAGCAAATGAAGGTCCTGAAACCTTGACCCCATCCACGTCATTATGATCGACTCTACTTTTAGGAGGCATCTTCCCCAGTCATGTTTTGAGTGCCTTCCAACCTGAGGGGTTCATCTTTCAACACTATATCAGACAGTGTTCCACTGCTATTCATAAGGTTTTCACTGGCTAATTCTTTTCAGAAATAGACTGCCGAGTCCTTCTTCCTAGTCTGTCTTAGTCTGGAAGCTCAGCTGAAACCTGTCTTCCATGGATGACCCTGCTGGTATTTGAATACTGGTGGCATAGCTTCCAGCATCACAGCAACATGAAAGCACCCACAGTATGACAAACTGACAGACACGTGGGGGAGTAGTTACCATAGTTGCCCTTTATTCTTGCTTTCCTCTCAGTGTCCTCTCTTGCCTTTGCCATGTTGGCTGACTTCCCCCATATAATGTATTGCCTTTCCCTTCACAAATTTTAACATGTGTCTTCTAATTGGTAATTTTCCATTTCTCCCTCTCCTATCCCTGGTAACCATCAAAGAATGTTTTTTCTTTCCTGTGTGTAAACCTTTTGTTGTTAATTTATAATAGTGGTCTCATACAATATTTGTCCTTTTGTGATTGACTTATTTTACTTATTAAATGCCCTCCAGATTCATCCATGTTTGAGATGTTTCACGGATTCGTCATTATTCTCTGTCATTGCATATTATTCCATTGTGTGTATGTACCAAAGTTTGTTAATCCATTCATCTTTTGATGGGCACTTAGGTTGTTTCCATCTTTTTGCTATTGTGAATAATGCTGCGATGAACATATATGTATTCATGTCATAGCTTTTATTTCTTTAGGGTGTGTACCTAGGAGTGGGATTGCTGGATCATGTGGTATTTCTATTTCTAGCTTTTTGAGGAGGCACCATACCATTTCCGTAGTGGTTGTACCATTTTACATTCCCACCAGCAGTGTATAAGAGTTCCAGTCTCCCCACAACCTCACCAACATTTGTTATTTTCTTTCTTTTTTTTATCATTGCCAGTAATGTCGGGGTGAGATGGTATCTCATTGTAGTTTTGATTTGCATCTCCCTAATTGCTAATAATTATGAGCACTTCATGTATTTGTTAGCCGCCTGAATGTCTTCTTTGGTGACAGAATGAATCACTTTATTAAAGGCTTTCAAACTGAGTTGCTTTTCCTAAGTCTCACTCGTTCCTGGGTTTTTTAATCGCCAGACACAGTGTGCTTCCCCAGGATTTCCAGGCACCTGCAGAATGTCAGGTTTGCAGGGCTCTAGGCACAGTAAAGCAGCTTTTACTGTAGTAAGCTGCTTTAGAAAGTAACTTCAGCTCTTAAGGGTTCAGCTTCTGGTTCAGAACTACTTTATCAACTCATATGTAGTGGTCCCTGCTTATTAACAATCTGCATCCACACAGTGTAACCATAAAATGTATCAGTTACAGGCGCCTTTCCTCTGTACAATGTTATGATAAATAATCCCAGCTTTTACCTGGAGGTCTCAAGAGAGATTTGCATGGATGGTTCAGACTTGCACAAAAGGTGCCCTTAGCCAGTGTGTCTTAAATAAAAGGATGATCTTCATCTTTTGGTAATGCAGAATACTTTTGCCCTTTAATACTGTAACTATTTAAATTTCTGAAAAATTTTAATTTTAATCAAGTTAATATATAAGCAGTTTTTTAAAATAAAATAGTACTAAAAGACTTATAGCAACAAAAACAGCATTTCCCTCCTCCATCCATGGGCCTGCTGCTCAGAGGTATCCACTTCAAATTTAGTTTGTTTTTTTTTCCCCCTGGCATTCACTTCCATCTATCTAAATGATATGCTTATAGTATGGATTCTTGATTTATCAAATTTAGGTAATGGTATTTACTTTCTATTATTCTCAATAAGGACCTAGAGCTATCTTATACTCTGCCTTCTCTCAATATAAACATACCACAGGTTTTCTTTTTTAAATCAATATTTAGTGATTGCAGTATTATGGCTGAACCAAGTAGTGTAAGATGGTCACAATTCCTTTCTTGTACATTTTTTTTGGTGTGTGAATATTGTGTTTTAGGTCCAAGTTTACACAGCAAATTAGACTCCTACTCAACAATTCATACACAAATTGTTCTGTGACATTGGTTACATTCCCCATAATGTGCTCTCATCATTTCCACCCACCTGCCCCACTTCTGGAACCCTGGTGGTGCAGTGGTTAGGAGCTTGGCTGCTAACCAAAAGGCTGGCAGTTTGAAGCCCCTAGCTGCTTTTCGGAAACTCTATGGATTAGTTCTACTCTGTCCTGTAGGGTCGCTATGGGTCAGAATTGACTTGACAGCAAAGGGTTTGATTTTTTTGGTTTTAAGGGCCCGATTTCTATCCATCCAGTTTCCCTGCCCCTCCTTGCCTTCTCATCTTTTCTTTTGTGTCTGTGTTGACCGTTTGATCTCATGTAGTTGATTGTTTAAAACAGCACATTCCTCACGGGTGTTATTGTTTATTTTATAGGCCAATCTATTATTTAGCTGTAAGGTGACATCTGGGAGTGGCTTCAGTTCCAGATTAAAAGGGTATCTTACAGCGATAGTCTTGGGGGTTCCTCTAGTCTCTATCAGTCTAGTAAGTCTAGTCTTTTCTATGAACTTGAGTTTTATTCTTCATTTTTCTCCCATTCTAACCAGGACCTTCTGTTGTGTCCCTGGTCAGAGTGGTAGGTAATGGTAACTGGGCACCATCTACTTCTGGTCTCAGGCTGTGGTTTGTGTGGGCCATTAGTCCTGTGGACTAATTTCTTCCTGGAGTCTTTGGTTTCCTTCACTTTCTTTTGCTCTGGACAGGAAGAGACCAATAGCTGTGTTTTAGATGGCCACTTGCAAACTTTTAAGACCCCAGACGCTACTCACCAAACTAGGAAGTAGAAGATTATCTTTAAAACTATGTTATGCCAGTTGACCTAGTTGTCCCATGAGACTATGGTCCTGAGCCTTCATATCCAGTAAATCAATCCCAGGAGGTGTTTGGGTATGTCAGCAAGTATCCATAACTGTGCCCCCTGTGTGCTTTATTGTATATATGAATATATATGCAGCACATACAAACATATATATATATATATATATATATGCCCACAAATACGTCTATATATGCATGCGCATGTACTCCCATACGCTTTCCCACACCCATATAGCAAACATATCTACTTAAGTAACCACTCACATATTCTTTGCTTATTACTGTTGTTGCAAAATTGTATATGTTATAGCATTTACCATAGTTGTGCTTTCTTCTTGCGTACCTCTAATTGTCTACATTTACCTTGTTGAAGTTGTGCTGACTTCCTCTATTATTGTGTATTGCCTTTCCCATCACCAGAATTAACATGTGTCTACTGTCTAGTGATTCCCCCTCCATCCCCCTCCCATCTTGGGTAACCATCAAACAACATTGCATTTTGTGCGTGTATACCTATTCTTGACTTTTTATAAAAGTGGTATCATACAATATGTGTCCTTTTGTGTTTGATGTATTTCATTCAGCATAATATCCTGCAGATTCATCCATGTTATGTTTCATGGACTCATCATTCTTTATCATTGTGAGGTATTCCATTGTATGTATGTAGCAGCCGAATTTATCTAATTCATCCGTTGATGGGCACTTAGGTTGTTTCCATCTTTTTGCTGTTGTAAACAATGCTGCAGTAAACATGGGTGTGCATATATCTATTCATGCCACTGCTCTTCTATCTCTAGGATATATACCTAGAAGCAGGATTGGTGGATCATATGGTATTTCTATTTCTAGCTTTTTGAGGAAGCGCCATACCGTTTTCCATAGTGGTTGTACCATTTTACAATTCCACCAACAGTGTATAAGGTTCCAATCTCCCCACAACCTTGCTAGCGTTTGTTGTTTTCTGTTTTTCTTTTTTGATCAGTGCCATTTTTGCAGGGGTAAGATGGTATCTCATTGTAGCTTTGATTTGCATCTCTCTAATGGCTAATGCAGTTCTGCTCTGTCCTGTAGGGTCGCTGTGAGTGGACAGCAACTTGATGGCAATGGGTAATGGCTAATGATTGCGAGCATCTCTTCCTGTGTTTGTTAGCTGCCTGAATGTCCTCTTTTTTTTCTTCTCAGTTTCATTGTGTTTTAGGTGAAAATTTACAGCACAAATTAGTTTTTCATTCAAAAATTTTATACACAAATTGTTTTGTGAATTAGTTGTAATTCCTGCAATGTGTCAGCACCCTCCCCCTTTGCCTTTCCAACCTGGGTTCTCAGGGTCCATTCATCCAGTTTTCCTGTCCCTTCCTACCTTCTCGTCTTTGTTTTTGGGCAGGTACTGCCTGTTTGGTCTCGTATACTTGATTGGACTAAGAACTCATTCCTCACCTGTGTTATTGTTTGTTTTATAGGCCTGTCTAATCTTTGACTGGGAGCCTTGGTGGTGAAGTGGTTCAGCGTTTGGCTGTTAACCAAAAGGTCAGCAGTTCGAACCCACTGGCTCCTTGGAAACCATATGGGGCAGTTCCACTCTGTCCTATAGGGTCACTATAAGCTGGAATTGGCTCAGCGGCGTTAGTCATCATCAGTTATCAATCTTTGGCTGAAAGGTGGACTTTGGGAATGGCTTCAGTTCTGAGTTAGCAGGGTGTCCAGGGGCTATATTCTCAGTGGTTCCTTCAGTCACCGTCAGACCAGTAAGTCTGGTCTTTTTTTGTGTGTGAATTTGAATTTTGTTCTACATTTTTCTTGTGCTCTGTCTGGGACCCTCTATTGTGATCCCTGTCAGAGCATTTGGTAGTGGTAGCTGGGCACCCTCTAGTTCTGAGCTCAGGCTGGTGGAGGCTGTGGTTCATGTGGTCCAGTAGTGCTTTGGACTAATATTTTCCTTGTGTCTTTGGTTTTCTTCATTCTCCTTTGCTCCGGATGGGATGAGACCAATAGATGTATCTTAGATGGCTGCTCACAAGCTTTTAGGACCCCAGACACTACTCACCAAAGTAGGATGTAGAACATTTTCTTTATGAACTATGTTACACCAGTGGCCGTAGATGTCCCCCAAGACCATGATCCCCAGCCCTCAGTCCCAGTAACTCAGTTCCTCAAGGTATTTGGATGTGTCTAAGAAGCTTCTATGACTTTGCCTTGGTCAAGTTGTGCTGACTTCCCCTATATTGTGTGTTATCTTTCCCTTAACCAAAGTTAATACTTGTCTACTGTCCAGTTAGGTGATTTCCTCTCCCCATCCCTCCCCTCCCTCATAAGTATCAAAGATTGTTTTTTTCTGTGTGTAAATCTTTTCTTAGGTTTTTATAATAGTGGTCTCATACAATATTTGTCCTTTTGTGATTGACTTATTTCACTCAGCATAATGCCCTCCAGATTCATCCGTGTTGTGAGAAGTTTCCTGGATTTGGCATTGTTCTTAATCGTTGCATAGTGTTTTAGGCTGGGTTCTCTAGAGAAGCAAAACCAGTAAAGTGTATAAATATATGTTGTTGTTGTTAGGTGCCGTCGAGTTGGTTCCAACTCATAGCGACCCTATGTCCAAACAGAATGAAACACTATCCGGTCCTGTGCCATTCTCATAACCGTCATTATGCTTGAGCTTATTCTTGCAGCCACTGTGTCAATCTATGTCATGGAGGGTCTTCTTCTCTTTCGCTGACCCTCTAATCTCTGGAGAGATTTATATTAAGGAAATGGCTCACGTGGTTGTAGAGGCTGGAATGTCCCAAGTCTGTGTGTCAGACTGGAAGCTTCTCCTGATTCACGCCATGGGGGCTGGTGAACCCATGATTGGCAAGTCAGACAGCAAGGCTTTGGCTCACAGGCTGTGAAGACAGACAAATCCCAAGATTGGCAGGTAAGACAGCAGGTAGGCTGCTAGCTCAAGTCCCAAGAACCGGAGGTCAGATGAATAGGAACCATCTGCAGGATCCAGTGTGAGCAAAAGCCCACAGCCTTGCCAGAAAGTCCACATATGTTGGATGCAGGCCACACCCCCGAGAAAACTCCCTTTCAACTGATTCGCTACTCACAGCAGATCCTATCATGGAGGTGATCACATTATATCAGATCTCATCATGGAGGTGATCACATCATTATATGACTGCCAAACTACGTCATAACTGCCAAACAACTGAGAATCATGGCCCAGCCAAGTTGGCATACAACCTTAATGATAACATGTAGTATTCCATTGTGTGTACGTACCATAATTTGTTTATCCATTCATCTGTTGATAGACACTTTGGTTGTTTCCATCTTTTTGCTATTGTGAATAATGCTGCAGTGAACATGGATGTGCATGTGTCTATTCGTGTGATGACTCTTATTTCTTTAGGATATATTCCTAGAAGTGGGATTGCTGAATTGTATCATATTTCTATTTCAAGCTTTTTAAGTTGGAGCCATGTCATTTTCCCTAGTGGTTATACCATTTTACATTCCAACCAGCAGTGCATAAGAGTTTCAATCTCCCTGCAACCTCTCCAACATTTGTTATTTTCTGGTTTTTTTGATTAGTGCCGGTAATGCTGGGGTGAAATGGTGTCTCACTGTAGTTTTGATTTGCATTTCTTTAATGGCTAATGATCATGAGTATTTCCTCATGTGTCTGTTAGCTGCCTGAATGTCTTTGTCTGTTTATGTCCTTTGCTCATTTTTTGATTTGATTGTCTTTTTATGCTGCTGAGTTGTTGATTTTTTTTCTGTATATTTTAGAGATTAGACCCTTGTCAGATATGTTGTTACCAATTTTTTTCCTCCATTCTGTAGGTTCTCTTTTTACTTGTTTGGTGAAGTCTTTTGATGAGCGTAAGTATTTAAATTTTAGGAGGTCCCAGTTATCTAGTTTATCTTCTGTTGTTCATGCATTTTTAGTTGTGTTTGGTAGTGTATTTGTGCCAAAAATTAGGACCCCTATCTTTGTCCCTATGTTATCTCCCAGGAATTTTATAGTTTTAGTTTTAACTTTCAGGTCTTTGATCCATTTTGAATTAGTTTTTATATATAGTGTGAGGCATGGATCCTGGTTCAATATCTCCAGAGAATAAACTTCCTGTTTCCTGAAGGTTGGCGGAAAGGGAAAATCACTTGACTTTCAAGGGTAGTAGTGGGACTTGGTGTTATACAGCTCCCTGTACAACCTTTTCACTAATTTTCTTGTTCTTGATCTCTCATCTCACTTTCACCCCACCCCCCATCAGTACCCAGTATTTCCAATTCCTGATGTGGCCCTAAAATTTTCAGCTTTGGCTTTTCCTGTGTACAGAATTTAAAGAGAAATGACCGAACTGATGAAATCATCATATTGCAAATTTTCCAAGATTTTAAATACCAAATATAGCACTAATTGCTGTCTCTTCTGTCTTAGTTCGGGGCTCTGGTGTTGCAGTGGTTAAGAGCTCAGCTGCTAACCAAAAGGTTGATGGTTCGAATCCACCAGCCACTCCTTGGAAACACTATGGGGCAGCTCTACTCTGTCCTGTAGGGTCACTATGAGTTGGAAATGACTTGACGACAATGGGTTTGTTTTTTTTTTTTTGTATATCTTAGTTCAAAATCTCATCTTCTTTTACTTGAACCGTATTTCAAAAATTATGTCCCATTTAATCTTACTGTCCTGCCCAATATAAATAGATGTTCTACAGTAACAACAGCAACAGATGGTTTGTTCAAATAAGGTTGGGACACATTGAGTTGAACAAAGTTAGATTTTTACTGCAGAACTTCAAAGAGCTGTTAATATGCTAATGTGCATTATAACTCTCAAAGAAGGTTCCCCCCACCCCTTTTCTTTTGAGGAATACCACTGTTCCTGACCTGGGTCATTGCAGTAATGCCCTAATGGGGTTTTCCCTGTCTCCAGTCCCTTGTATCTTGAAACTTTTACATTGTTGCCACGCTTTTATTTCTAACTCATAAAGCCAAGCTTGTCACTTCAGTTCTCAGTAAACTTCCTTTCATTAAAAATAAAATCCATTGTCTTTAGTGTGGTCCTCAAGACCCTGCATGCTTTGACCGCGACAGATTTTCCTACCCACTTTTCCAACAGTTGCCTCATGCACCTGCATGTTTCAGCCAAACTGATCACTCAGGCTCCCAATGTAACTGCTCTTCCCTCACCCAGAATGCTCTTCCCTACCTCTGCTGATCCTCCATGAAGCCTGCCCTCATCTACATCCTTCCCTCAGTAGTCACATGTATTGGAATGACTACTCCCTGCTCTGTGCTTCCACCATTTTGTCTGTGCCTCTGTTAGACTTATTTCTTTCTACCTTTTAGCTTGTTATCTCACTGAGAGTCTAAATCCCCTGAGGCAAGATGATACCTTTCTCATCTCATAATTCTAGTATGTTTCTTATATTGGGTAAATGTTCAGTGGAAGCTCACTCTAAAAGAATCAGAAGTTGAAACATTCTTTAGGGATCTAATATGAAACAAGAAGTGTAGCTATAATTAACATTATTGAGTTGATTTTTAAATTTATAGGTTATCTGGGTACCTTATAATTGTCCTTTTCTCCCTTCTAGATGGTTTTCAGCAGCTTCATTTCTTCCAGACCAGGGTAAAAGGGAACCAAGATTGAAATTACTAGAAAATTTGCTACTAATTAGTGATATTTTTAAATTAAAGATTTAGTTAGAACAAAGGTTGAACTTGGGGTTTTAGGTTGCATTAATTTTATTTATGCTATTCCTACCTTTCACTTGCACAAATAATCAAGAACTAATTGCATGTTGCCAGAGGCACCTTTTGTTTATTGAGCCACTGAGGAATGGTAGCTCCAAATGCTTTCTCCTTGGTGCCTTAAACTGGGGCAACATGGTGACACTTAGGCCTACAAGGAATCCAAGATTAGGTAGTTTCTCTTTTAAATTGAGATTCACATGTAGCATGATTAATTTGAGTGTCACAAATGAAAACACCCACAAAATCTCACTCTGATTCACATTCAGATCAATGTGGCTAACTTTGAAGTAGAAAATTCACCAGGAAGAAAGATTTTCTGCTAATTCAAAATATAAAAGCAGTGGTTTGTTCATCATAGGCTGCCTTTGTAATCTGTCCAGGCAGCTCACTTCCCTGCTTAGCACTCTCAGAGGAAATGAGGGTGGCAAGAGGATGGGCCTCCTGGTCAGCCTGGCCTCACTTCTTGAAAAGCTTTCTTCTAGGACAAACCTTTTTATTTCTTTTTTTTTTTTATATTTTATTGTACTTCAGGTGAAGGCTTACATAACAGATAGTTTCTCATGTAACAGTAACACACATGCTGTTTTATGACATTGGTTAACAACCCCACAACATTTTAACCCTCTAAATTCTCAACTTTTTTT
>NW_004443979.1:6445170-6448444 GCF_000243295.1 Trichechus manatus latirostris
CCAGTGGTTTGTCGATTTTGTTGATTCTTTCAAAGAACCAACTTTTGGTTTTGTTGATTCTTTCTATTGTTTTTCTGTTCTCTATTTTATTGATTTCTGCTCTGATCTTTACTATTTCCTTTCTTCCAGTGGTTGTAGGCTTTTTTTGCTGTTCTCTTTCTATTTGTTTGAGTTCTGTAGTTAATGTTTTGATTTTGTAGGACAAACCTTTTTATTTCTGTTGTTTTCTTTTTGTTTTTTCAGCAGAACACATTTTACTAATAGAAACAGCAATACACAACCCTGGGTGATTCAGTACCAAAAAGAAACACAAATCATACGAAGATCTGACATCATGAGGAGATAATAATTTGCCCTGGCCTGCATACTCTGACAGGCCCAATACTGAAAATGAAAACACAGACACAAAACCTTGTGGGAATGAGCTAGTGCCTTTCTCATGGGACACGAGGCTGCAGGGTAGTTTCACATTGCTAGGCATCCCATATGATGTACCATTTTCAAAGGACCCTTTTACTTTCTGCAGAAACCTAATGGAAACTGCCATTCTGAAGCCTTTTTCAGCCTAGCAGGAGAAGTCTAGAATGAGCCTGTGTAACGTCAGCAATCTGTAAAATGAATTCTAAACAAATGATTTCTGTGTTCCCTATAAACATTCAAATCAAAAAGTGCTCATGTCATGTGCTCCATGATACTATACATGCTTAGTGGGTTCCAACTGTCTTTCACTGAGGTTGGAGGTCCACTCAAGTGAGGGAGCTGCACTTTCCTTTAATTTTTAGAGCCTTTATTTACCATATTTTCAGGATGCGCTACCTTTCCGGGCTCAATTATTTTGAAGCATCACACTCTCCTGATTCCTACTCCTCTGAACTTTGTTGGAATCTGGGTAAGCAGAACAGGACATACATAGATGGTTCCAGTGGAAATGGGAGTCAATCCCTGTTTGCCTCCATGGGTGTTCTTTAATTAGTCCCAAACATAAAATGTAGTTCATGATTTGATAGGTGTAGTCATCTAAACGTTACTTCAGCCTATCTAAATTCCTGCACTGAATTTTAAAACGAGGGCACCTTGTGTTAGTGGCTTTTGTATTTGCCTTATTGGGCATTTAAACATAGGTAGGATCTGAGTGAGCAGAGGGAATCGTGGAGACAAGTGAAGGCAGGAGTGAAGAAATAAACAAATGATTACGGGTGTAGTTGGCAGAAAAAATATTTAGAGTAGGGGGAAATCAATGTATGATGTATCTTGAAAAAAGATTCACTTTAGAAGTGGTAGGAAATAGGGATTCATGGGGGGGTTATGAATAGGAAAGTAATGTGATGCAAAGAATGCTCTAGCAAGTTTTAGTCTGTTGGTGATATCAAAGAGGGAGAATAAGGATGATCATATTCAATAATTCGCATTTGGAAAAGAATGAGGGTCTAGTATAGGTGAGGTTCTTGCAGAGGGAGTTGGGAGGGATAAGCATTAGACCCACAGGGGGAATAATTTACACCATGAGATTTCTGACTTGATGGAGAAAATAAGGAAAGTGATGCAAAGTGACTCCAAGCTTTGAGCGTTGGTGGAGAGAAAAAATGTGCAAACAGAGAGCGTGAAATTGGAAGATTGAGGTGACTTGGTGTGAATAGAAGATAATTTCAGCTTTGGACATGCTGAGTATTGGGGTTGATAGAACATCAGGATGTAACTGTCAGCAGACTGTTGAATAATTGGGAGTCATTATCATACAGGAGGAAAGGGAGCAGCACTATAAGGAGGATCAAAAATCCTGTTTCTCCCCTAGCCTGAAGATTTAATATTTCTGAATCTGAAAATTCTGAGTAAGACAGACCTTATCACTAAAAGATACCCCATAAATGTTCAGTTTATGTTTGTTGTTGTTGTTAGCTGCTGCTGAGTCAGCTCCAACTCATGTAGACCCCATGTACAGCAGAATGAAATGTTGCCCGGTCCTGTGCCATCCCCTTGATTATTTGCTGATCAGACTGTTGTTACCCATACGATGTTCGTTGGCTACTTTTCAGACGTCGATCAACAGGTCTTTCTTCCTAGTCTTAGTCTGGAAGTTCTGCTGAAACCTGCCCACCATGGGTGATCCTGTCGGTATTTGAAATACCAGTGGCATAGCTGCATATTGTTGTAGCAACATGCCAGCCACCAAAGTATAACAGACTGACAGATGAGTGGTGAAATTTATGTTTAGTCTTAGTTTATGTTATATAGTTTATCTAATTGCTCTAAGAATACATTTTTATTCAGAAGTCATTGTTAAAAGGTGGGCTCTCCTCCTTCACAACACTGGAGCCAGCTTTAGCCTTTTGGGGTTTTGTATCACTAAGGGCTTGACTGTAATTTTTCAATCAGTATTTTCCCAATGAAAGAACAGCATGAAGACAATGACAGATAAGGAATTAGTACCAACAATAGTTCTCAACTGGGTGTCTATTGGAATCATTTGGGGGAATTTAAAAATATTATGGATCCCAGACCAATGGATTCAGTGTCTCTGGGGGTGAAACCTGGACAGTGTTCTTTTGTAAAAGCTCCCCGTTAACCCATTGCTGTCAAGTTGATTCTGACTCATAGCAACCCTATAGGGCAGAGTAGAACTGCCCCATAGAGTTTCCAAGGAGCAGCTGGGAATTCGAACTGCTGACCTTTTGGTTAGCGGTTGTAGCTCGCCATAGCTCTTAATCACTGTGTCACCAGGGCTCCAAAAACTTCCCAGGTGATTATAACATAGGTATAGGGTAGAAACCGCCAGGCAAATGGAAGCAGTGATTCAGAATCTCAGCTGCACATTGGAGTCACCTTGCACGCTTTAAAAATACTTAGATGCCTGAGTCCCACCCCTAGAAACCCTGTGCATCAGCAGTTTTAAAAGATTCTCAGATGATTCTATTGTGCAGCCAAACTTGAGAACCACCGAGCTAGTCTCTGGTTGCCTTAAGGCACACTTTCCACCTTCGCAATCTCAAACAAGTCTTTATGCCTGTCCAGGAGGGCAGAGCTCATGCAGCCATGGGAGGATGAACTGGATATTTTGCCTTGGGTATAATGAACTCAATTGTCAGCTAACTTTTTTATTTTTATTTTATTTTTTTAATTGTACGTCAGGTGAAGGCTTACAGAACAAATAGTTTCTCATGAAACAATAGTACACATATTGTTTTATGACATTGGTTAAAAACCCCACAACATGTCAACCCTCTAACTTCTCAACCGTTTTTTTTTTGGTGAAAATACACATAGCCAAAGATACACC
>NW_004443979.1:6449471-6451713 GCF_000243295.1 Trichechus manatus latirostris
ATTGACTTATTTCACTTAGCATAATGTCCTCCAGTTTCACCAATGTTATGAGATGCTTCACAGATTCATCATTATTCTTTATCTTTGCATAATACTCCATTGTGTGTATGTACCATAGTTTGATTATCCATTCATCTGTTGATGGGCATCTAGGTTGTTTCCATCGTTTTGCTATTGTGAACAATGCAGTCAGCTAACTTTTGATTGCAGAATCTTGCTTGCTGATAATAATGATGTAAGAGGCAGAAAAACATCACTAGGATTTTCAGATCCCAGATTGAGTTTGCATTGTTGGCAGCTGGGAAATTCATGTATTAATTTGTAAAATGGAACGAATTTTCAACTAAAGTCATGGAGACAATAAATGTCGTTTACAGGTGTTTTTCTGGGGAAAAACTCTTCTTCCGCCTCTGTAACAGAGTGAAATGGCACACACCTACAAATCATAGGCAGCAGCTCCTGTTTACAATAGGAAAACTTGGAATGTAACAAAGATTCTCTCCAGTATTACAGAAGGAGGCCTGCAGCTAGTACTCTCATCCACTCTTTTTTTCTCTAGCCTGCACAGATATCTTATTTTTCCCCTGCCTGATTGTTTTCTGCCCATGTCTCTGGTTTGTCCTTGGCAATCTCTGGTTTGCTCTTCCCCCTCTTCCTGAGTTACGTGTTAGAGTTGCACTTCCTTGGGCTTGGTCCCAGGCTCTGTCTCTGAACTCCAGACATGTACATCCAGTGGCCCACCTGGTATCTCTACTTTGATATCTCATGAAAGACAGAGACCAAAGCAAACAAATACAAAGAAGGAACTCAAAGAAGAAAACATCATGACCATTCGGCTCCCTGCCTGTCTCCCTCCTGCCCATGCACACTTTACCTCGATAACTTGTTTATCCTTCACGTACCACCTTTATTTATTCAACAAATATTGACTGACTGCCTAACATGTGCTTAGATGTGCCATCCTCAGAGGAGACTTGTCTGATGCCCCAGACCGGGTTTGGCACCCCTCATTATCAGGTAAAGTATAGTCTTCCCATCCGAGCATTTATCGCACCGGAAATTACACGATTTATCCCATTTCAATTAAGATCCACAGGAGCGGGGATAATGCCTATTTAACACTGTATCCAGTGCCTAGGATAGAGCTTGTGAGGCGAGGCCAAGATGGCAGAGTAGTCAGACGCTTCCGGTGGACCCTCTTACAACAAAGATCCAAAAAAACAAGTGATTCGATTATATATGGCAATCTAGGAGCTGTGGTTATCAAAGGCAGAGTTGAGGAACCACACTGAGTGGCAGGGGGAGGGAGAGACAGTTCGGAAGCAGTGAGGAGTTGCCAGACCTGACCCGGCAAAAGCCTGAGCCCTTCAGGCCAGAGCAGCTTTGGGGTAAGCAGTGAGGCAGGCAAGCAGCAGTGCTCAGGAGGGGCGTTTTATGCACTGGGAGAGACCCAGTGCAAGAGAGTCTACATGGCCACCTAGAACCAGTGAGAAGCAGCCCTCACTGGCGAAAGATAAGTACGGCTTACCACGCAGATCAAAAACACCCCCGAGGGAAAAACCTCTCTCCCATTTACCTCCCTGCTCCCTGCTCCGCACTGGGTCCCAGACCGGCTTCAGCAATTGCCCAGTCCCCTGGGCCGAAAGTGGGATCCGTCACATGCCCAGAGTCATTCTCCCAGCCTTGGAGAGTGAACAAATTAACAAATAGGGAGAAAATAAACTGTCGGCTCCCCTAAGCCAGGAACCCAGGGTAGGCACAGCTCCTTTGCCTAAGCACAGGCATAAGGGATCCATGGACTTTGAGTGCCTTTCCCCCTGCATAGACTTGTGTGGGCCCATCTCAACAGCGTAGGCCCTCGTTACCGCAGTACAACAGGGTATATACCTGAAGTCTAACTTCAACTGTTTCAGCTGTGAAGTGGCAGGTTCTTGACATTTGACAGTGCTCTGCCCTTTAAGCAGGGTCTTCACCTACCCACATCAGGGGCCTGAAGACTGGTGGCTCCACCCATGCCACCTCGCCACCTGTGATAAGGGCCCGTGAATAAGAGGTGGCCCCCAGTCCTTACAGCCAACAGCATTAGGTGCTCATAGTCCAGCTGCAAAACCCACCACCTACATGCTCTAGGGAACAGGGACACGCCTTCCTCCTGGACACTTGAGGGCAGCCTTCAGCCCCCTGCCTTGTTCAGAGTGTGTCCCCCTGCTGCAGCTGGATGCCTGTGCCTACACCAATCACC
>NW_004443979.1:6452442-6454828 GCF_000243295.1 Trichechus manatus latirostris
TGATTGGAGTGCCAGAACGGGGGGATAACAGAAAATACAGAGAGAATTGTTGAAGATATGTTGGCAGAAAACTTCCCTGATATTGTGAAAGATGAGAAGATATCTCTCCAAGATGCTCATCAAACCCCACATAAGGTAGATCCCAAAAGAAAGTCACCAAGACATATTATAATCAAACTTGCCAAAACCAAAGATAAAGAGAGCATTTAAGAGCCACTAGGGAGAAACGAAAGTCATCTACAAAGGAGAGTCAATAAGAATAAGCTCGGACTACTCAGCAGAAACCACGCAGACACGAAGGCAATGGGATGACATATATAAAGCCTTGAAGGACAAAAACTGCCAGCCAAGAATTATATATCCAGGATAGTGCTTGCTACATAGTAGTAGGTGCTTTATATATATAAATATTTTCAGAATGCATAAATACTAAAGGATTTAATGCAATAGCTTGTAATCTAGTTGAGGAAAGACAACTTTTTTTTACATGCAACAGATGTTTACCAAGCAATGCTTACAATGAAGTGGTTGGAACTATATGACTTCTAAAGTCCTTTCTGATTCTGAGATTCTATGATTCTTATATACCAGTTAATAGAGAGCACTCTGTTCATATTGAGATAATTCAAAGCAAAGACATGATCAGAGTTGGGTATGGTTAATTCAGTAATATTTTCTAATCCAAATAGATGAACCTGAGCTCAGTTTAAAGTAGGTTTCTCAACCTGGGCATTATTGACGTTGTGAGGCTGGGTAATTCTTTATTGTGTGTGTTGCGGTGGGGGGGGGGGAGGTGTTCTGTGAATTGTAGGACATTTAGCAGCATACTTGGCCTCTACCCACTAGATGCTGTTAGTAACCTCCAAGAATGTCTATAGACATTGCCAAATATTCCCTGGGGGCAAAATTGCCCCTGGTTGAGAACCACTGATTTAAAGGAGGAGAATACATTGGATTGCCTGAGGGAAAAGCCCTCTAGGAGATGGTGTGTGTAGAGGCACTGAGTTGGGAATGAGAAAGTCATGCTTAGGAGATGGCAAGATTCTCTTGGTTGAAATAGAAAGTACCAGGATATAAAGTTGGTCAAGCTGGGGAAGGAAAGATGATCTGGTGGGTTGACATCTTACAAATTAGATAAAACAAACAAAAAATATAAAATCCAAACCTGTGGCCCTCAAGTTGATTACAACTCATAGCGGCCCTATAGGACAGAGTAGAACTGCCCCATAGGGTTTCCAAGGAGCAGCTGGTGGATTTGAACTGTGACTTTTTGGTTAGCAGCCAAACTCTTAACCATTGTGCCATCAGGGTTCCAAATTAGATAAGAAGGGGTGAATTAAAAAAAAAAAAAAAGATAGGTTCTTGGGCAGGGGAAGTGCCATGTAATGAAAACAGTGTTTATTGAAGCATGTACTGATGACTGTGGAGGAGTCTTTTCACGGACAAAAGATAAGGAGATAGAAATCAGCCAGGAGGCTTGGCATCAGTCCAGATGGGCCATGTGGAAAAGGAATCTGAGTGAGGTCCTGGGAGAGACGTCTTGGGGCATGGTGATGGATTTGACATGGAGACAGATTTGACATGGAGATGAAAAGAGAAGGGAATTTAAGATGGTTCCAGAGAAAGCAGGTTGTTCATGTCATTGAGTTTGACAGGGAGACTGAGAAGGGTGACCTTTGCGATAGAAAATGGTATTTTGATTGTAAAATTTATCCTTTTTTTTATTATAAAAATACATGCACATTAAATATAATTTAGAAAACAGAGAAAAGAAAAAAAATTACAATATTCTAGTGGCATTCTGGTGTATTTCCTCTATTTTTCCTATGTTCATTTTTTTTTTTTGGTTGAGAGTTTTTTAATTATCTTTTCAGTCTCTTCTTTTGTTATGGGTTTATTTTGTTGTTCTACCTTTGTGTTAGTTAAGGTAGGTAGTGAGTTTCTAGAAATTTGTCCATTTCCTTTAGGTTTTCAAATTTGTTAGAGTACAACTTTTCATAGTATTCTGTTATGATTCTTTTAATTTCAGTTGATCTGTTGTGATATCACCCATCTCATTTCTTATATATGGGTTATCTGCTTCCGCTCCTGTTTTTCTTTTGTCAGTTTGGCCAGTGGTTTATCAATTTTGTTGATCTTTCAAAGAACCAGCTTTTGGTCTTGTTAACTCTTTCAATTGTCTTTCTAGTCTCTGTTTCATTTAATTCTGCTCTAATTCTTATTATTTCCTTTCTTCTGGTGCCTGAGGGCTTCTTTTGCTGCTCTCTTTCTACTTGTTCCGGTTGTAGGGTTAATGTTTTGATTATAGCCCTTCTTTTTTTTAAAATTTTTTCCCATACAAAAATTTATACATACATTGTTATGTGACTCTAATTGCTCTCCCCAT
>NW_004443979.1:6466078-6469447 GCF_000243295.1 Trichechus manatus latirostris
ACTCATGCCCGAATTTTTGCGGCTTATAGTGGCTCAGAGCTCTTTGAAAATCGAATTACCTCTTCAATGTTTCAAATGCCCAAATCCTGACTTAAAATGCGGTCGACAAGGGTTACTAGATACCACTCTTAAAACAAATGATCAAGCAAAAATCTAAGAAAGAGTCTCCTTAATCAAACACCCGGTTTTCCAAGCAAATATGTCAAACAAAACTTAAGAAAACATGAGAAAAAGAACAAATACAATAAGTAAAGGCTCGCTTTCCGAGAACACGCACCCCGTAGGTGTCGAAGGGACGTGGAGTATGAGTGCTTGGGTCCAGAAGATAGGATCTCTCCTTTTGCCGGCTTCTGCTCCGAAGTCCAGGTCTCCTTGAGGTCAACTGAATTCGTGGTTTTAGAATCCCTGCAGCAACTAAGTCAAACAACCCAGGTGTGTTTTATGTCTCTCACAGAGCCATCATTTGGGTCCTGGGGCAGGGGAGGTGGGGAGTAGGGGGTATCGGCTTTCAGATCTGCTGCAAGGTATCTAGGAGAAATCTCCTCACGGTGCCAGACATCGGGGCTGTTCTGTTTTCCAATCCCCCTCAGGAATTGAGTACATGGCTCCTGGCTATCTTGCCAGAAATGTTACCGGGTGGAAACCCCAGGTTCTTACTCGGCATGACTTGTATTGGCCAAAAGATGAGAGACCTAGGTAGGAGAACAAGAAAGGCACCTTTATTTCATCGTACAAGGAAATGGAGTCAGTTGGTGCTTACTGCTGCCAAGACTGCTCCTGTTGGGAGTTTTTTAATTACCTTTTCAATCTCTTCTTTTGTTATGTGTTTGTTTAGTTGTTCTACCTCTGTTTGTGTTAATTTAGGTAGGTAGTGAGTTTCTAGAAATTTGTCCATTTCCTCTAGGTTTTCAAATTTGGTAGAGTACAACTTTTCATAATATTCTGTTATGATTCTTTTAATTTCAGTTTGATCTGTTGTGATATCACTCATCTCATTTCTTATATATGGGTTATCTGCTTCCTCTCCTGGTTTTCTTTTGTCAGTTTGGCCAATTTTGTTGATCTTTTCAAAGAACCAGCTTTTGGTCTTGTTAACTCTTTCAATTGTTTTTCTATTCTCTATTTCATTTAATTCTGCTCGAATTCTTATTATTTCCTTTCTTCTGGTGCCTGAGGGCTTCTTTTGCTGCTCTCTTTCTACTTGTTCCAGTTGTAGGGTTAATGTTTTGATTTTGGCCCTTCTTTTTGGATGTGTGCATTTATTGCTATAAACTGACCTCTGAGCACTGCTTTTGCTGCGTCCCAAAGGTTCTGGTAGGATGTGTTTTCATTCTTGTGTGATTCTAGGCATTTCTTTATTCCATCCTTAATTTCTTCTATAACCCAGTAGTTTTTGAGCAAGATGTTGTTCAGTTTCCATGTGTTTGATTTTTTTTCCCTCGCTTTCTCTGTTGTTGATTTCTACTTTTATGACTTTATGGTCAGAAAAGATGCTTGGTAATATTTCAATGCTTTGGATTTTGTTAAGGCTTGCTTTGTGGCCTAATATGTGGTCTCTTCCAGAGAATGTACCATGCGCGTTGGAAAAGAAAGTATACTTGGCTGCTGTTGGGTGTGGTGTTCAGTATATGTGTATGAGATCAAGCTGGTTGATTGTAGCATTTAGCTCTTTCTTGTTTTTGTTGAGCTTCTTTCTGGATGTTCTGTTCTTCACTGAAAGTGATGTGTTGAAGTCTCCTACTAGTATTGTGGAGCTGTCTAGCTCTCTTTTCAGTGCTGTTAGAGTTTGTTTTATGTGTTTTGGATTCCTGTTGTTGGGTGCGTAAATATTTATTATAGTTATGTCCTCCTGGCATATTGACCCTTTAATCATTATATAGTGTCCTTCCTTATCTTTTGTGGTGGATTTTACTTTAAAGTCTATTTTGTTGGAGATTAATATTGCCTCTCCTGCTCTTTTTTGAGTGTTGTTTGCTTGATATATTTTTTCCATATTATGAGTTTTAGTTTGTGTCTTTAAGGTGTGTCTGTTGTAGGCAGCATATAGACGGATCATGTTTTTTAATCCAATCTGCCAGTCTCTCTCTTTATTGGTGCGTTTAGTCCATTTACATTCAGCATAATTATCGATAGGTATGAATTTAGTGCTGTCATTTTGATGCCTTTTTTTTGTGTGTTGTTCACACTTTCTTTGTTCCACTTAATTTTCTGTGCTGAGTCGTTTTTCTTTATGTATTTTCTTTACATCTTTTTCATTGTTGTTGATTTTGTGTTTGCTGAGTCTTTATATTTTTCTAGTTTTTTATTTTGACTTGTAGGATTCTTAGTTTCCTTTGTGGTTACCTTAATATTTACCCCTATTTTTCTAAGTTTATACTAGTCTTTTATTTCTTTATATCGCCTTGACTTCCTCTCTGTATGATAAATCTATGTCTACATTTTTTAGGTCCCTCTTTTTTGTTTTAATGTTGTCATCTTTCACATATTGACATCTGTTTCCCTATTTTCAGTGTTTTAGCTTTGATTTACTTTTGCGACTTCCCTATCTGGGTTGATATCTGGTTGCTCTGTCCTGTGTTCTAGTCTTGGATTGTTATCTGATGTTACTGATTTTCTAACCGGAGGACTCCCTTTAGTATTTCTTGTAATTTTGGTTTGGTTTTTGCAAATTTCTTAAGCTTCTGTTCATTTGGAAATGCCCTAATTTCACCGTCATATTTGAGAGACAGTTTTGCTGGATATATAATTGTTGGCTGGCAGTTTTCTTCCTTCAGGGCTTTATATATGTCATCCCATTACCTTCTTGCCTGCATGGTTTCTGCTGAGTAGTCCGAGCTTATTCTTATTGACTCTGCTTTGTAGTTGACTTTTTGTTTCTCCCTAGCCACTCTTAAAATTGTCTCTTGATCTTTGATTTTGGCAAGTATGATTATAATATATCTTTGGTGACTTTCATTTGGGATCTATCTTATGTGGCGTTCGATGAACATCTTGGATAGATATCTTCTCATCTTTCACAATATCAGGGAAGTTTTCTGCCAATAAATCTTCAACAATTCTCTCTGTATTTTCTGTTATTCCACCTCGTTCTGGCACTCCAATCACTCGTAGGTTATTCCTCTTGATAGAGTCCCACATAATTCTTAGGATTTCTTCATTTTTTTTAATCCTTTTATGTGATTTTTCCTCAAATAAGTTGGTGTCAAGTGCTTTATCTTCAATCTTACTCATTCTGACTTCCATTGCCTCAATTCTGCTCCTATGACTTTCTATTGAGTTGTCTAATTCTGACATTTTATTGTTAATCTTCTGGATTTCTGATTGCTGTCTCTCTGTGGATTCTTGCAGCCTGTTAAATTTGTCATTATG
>NW_004443979.1:6470308-6491368 GCF_000243295.1 Trichechus manatus latirostris
ACACAAGTCTATGCAGGGGGAAAGGCACTCAAAGTCCATGGATCCCTTATGCCTGTGCCTAGGCAAAGGAGCTGTGCCTACCCTGGGTTCCTGGCTTAGGGGAGCCAACAGTTTATTTTTTCCCCTGTTTGTTAATTTGTTCACTCTCCAAGGCTGGGAGAATGGCTCTGGGCATGTGGTGGATCCCACTTTCGGCCCAGGGGACTGGGCAATTGCTGAAGCCGGTCTGGGACCCAGTGCAGAGCAGGGAGCAGGGAGGTAAATGGGAGAGAGGTTTTTCCCTCAGTGGGGTGTTTTTGATCTGTGTGGTAAGCTGTATGCAAGTACTTATCTTTCGCTGATCCAGGGCTTCTTCTCACTGGTTCTGGGTGGCCATGTAGACTCTCTGGCTCTGGGTCTCTACTGTAGCAGAAAATGCGCCTCCCGAGCACCACTGTTTGCCTGTCTCACCGGTCACGCTGTTGCTGGGTCAGGTCTGGCAATTCCTCGCTGCTTCCGAACCGTCTCTCCCTCCTCCTGCCACTCAGTCTGGTTCTTCAACTCTGCCTTTGATGTTCATGGCTCTGAGATTGCCATATATAATCAAATCACTTGTTTTTTCGGGTGTTTGTTTTAAGAGGGTCTACCGGAAGCATCTGACTACTCCATCATCTTGGCCCTGCCTCTTCTCCACGTTAAATTTTGGATAAGCTCTTCTAGGACTGTAAGTTGATTTACTTATGTCCAGATCAAATAGCACTGTCAATAATTATTTGATATAATTTTCAGAGTTGTAAAAGGGGAAATTATTTTACTTTACCAAATGATTATTGGTAAAGTGGATTATTGGCAATGGTTACTGGCAAGTGGAATTTTGCCTAATAGGTGAGCTGCCAATCAGTTCAGATATCTCCTTAAATATCCAAATCTCCTGCCTATAAATTTTAGGCTTAAAAGTTCAACACCCTGAAACTGATAGTCGTCTGTCAAAATGATTCACTTTTCACAGCCAATGTTTTAAGGTAAATTATTTTGTATTCTATATTTACATCCCTAGAAGTTATTAAAAAGGCTATAAGGAATGGGACAGTGGGCATGACCTGCTATTTAGTTACATCATAAAGGAAGTTAAACATGGAGTCACTACTGTCTTTGTATTTGGAAATTATAGACAGAATGTCAGGCGAAGCAGGGGCTGTTATGTGAAGCTTGCTTAAATGGGGTCTCTTGTTTACATTCATTTGCTGAAGAGACAGGCAAGTTCAGAACTGTAGGCATTTGAAAAAGTACGTTTGGCTCTTGCTCTTGGATCTACCTCCCTCCCAACTACAGGACTTTACACTTCCAGCCAGATACTGTTCCCTGCCCTCTTCTTCTTGAAGCAGCTTCAGTGCCTCAGCCTCCTCTACGTCCCCAGCTTCCTAGCCTCTCCAGTCTCTCCTCAGCCTCATCACCTCCTCAACCTCCTTGCCTCCGTGCATTCTCAGTCCTAGCTTCCTCAGTTTCTCCTACCTCCCCAACCTCCTTAGCCTCCTCACCTCTTCAGCCTCCTTGCCTCCTCAACTTCCTCAGCCTCTTTACCTTCTTGTCTCCTTGCCTGCTCACCCTCCTTGATTACTCAGCTTTGGATTCCTCAGGTCTTAGGCTCCCAATCTCCTCAGTCTCGTTAGGTTCTCAGCCCCTTAGCCTCCTTAGCTTTCATACCTCCTCAGCTTCTTTGCTACTTTTGCAGTCTGGATCTCCCTCTCTCAGCCCCCGTCTTTGGTTGGTCTGGGCTATTTGGATGAGCTTTCTTACTTTACTTCTGGCAGGAGGAGAGTGAGATCATGCCACCCTTCTAGTCTGACAGGTCTGTGGACCAGCATGTGGGGGGCATGTCTTTTTTAAGGAGGGAAAATTTCCCTAAAGATTTGAGGTCAGAGTGGGAACCGATGGTGCTGACAGTAAAGCCTTGCATGGCAGGAAGAAGCCCCTCATGTCCAGCTGCTCTTTCCTGGGAAACCACAGAGAGGACTGGCACCTGGACTACATGACGGCCTACATCAGGGTTCCTGACCTACTAGTACAACCTCATCCGCTCTTTAGCATTTCTCAGAAGTCATCAGTGAGTGACCTGGTGCCACACAAAATGGGATTATTAGAAATCAGGCCCATTGCCTACCACATGGTAAGAATTCAGTAAGGATCTGGTAAATGTATATATGAATGAGCAAGTATAGTGATTAGATCAACTTTCTTGTAGCTCCTTTATCTTGAATCAAATTACTTGCCATATTTTAGCCATATTTCAACCAATTGCTAAGGGAAACCCCAAATTTGATTATGCTTATTTTAGGGCACATGCATTAGTTCTTATTCCACTGTAAAAGACCATTTAAATAAAATATATATGGAGGAGATGTTGATAGTTGTTCTGTTTATTTTCTTCTTTGTACCTTTCTGTATTTGCTATAATAAAAAAATGCACAAAAATTTTACCAAGTATTTACTGCTGTTTTGAGACATGATGAAATATGTATTGAGGGTTTTCCTTAGTTTATATTCAGATTTACTGGCCTTGCTTCCTCCTTTCCTCCCCTACTCAGCTACCAGACCAGTCCTTAACTCCGCCCTGGGAACCTGCCATCTCATTTGCTGGCGCCAGAACCCCTCTGCTTCTTGCCTCTGTGTTTTCTTTCTCCCTCACCCCCATACAGTGACCTCATTGCTTCTGGAGCAGCTCAGCTGCCAGAGGACCTGCCCAGCCTGCAGGAGAGGCTTGGGTCTGGTACCTGGAGGTTACTGTGCTGCTAGTCCAGGAATATCATGAAAAACTAACAGGGCAGAATGAATCCAATGTTTTGTTACCACCATATGAGTACACACCTCCTTGACTGCACCGTGAGCTCCTTGAGGGCTGGCTCTCTATAACCCACCATATCACTCCCACATTCCTTGGCAAATACAGTTTTTTTTTTTTTTTAATTGTGGTAAATATATATGTAACAAAACATTTGCCATTTTAACATGTTTACATGTACAACTCAGCAACATTAATTACGTTCATCATGATGCTTAACCATCACTATTGTTTCCAGAATTTTTCATCACTCTTAACAGAAGCTCAGGCATCCTTGGGTGGCACAAATGGTTAAGTGCTGGGCTATTAACCAAAAGGTGCCTCAGAAGAAAGGCCTGGTGATCTACTTCCAAAAGTTCACAGCCATTGGAGAACCCGTGGAGCACAGTTCTACTCTGAAACACGCAGGGTCTCCATGAGTCGGAATTGATTTGATGGCAACTGGTTTGGTTTGGTGTTTTAATTAACTGAAGCTCAGTGTCCCTTAAATAATGAGTTCCTCTTTCCCCCTCCCTCCTGCCTGCCCCTGGTAACCACTAATAAACTTTAGTCTGTATACACTTGCCTATTCTAGATATTTCATATAGGTGGGACCATACAATATTTGTCCTTTTGTGACTGACTTTAGCATAATGACTTCAAGGTTGATCCATGTTGTAGCATCCATCAGGACTTCATTTCTCCTTCTAGCTGAGTAATATTCCATTGTATGTATGTACTGGTTATGGATTGAATTGTGCTCCTCAAAAATGTGTTGTAAATCCTAACCTCTATACCTGTGGTCATAATCACATTTGGGAATGCATTTTTTCTTTGTTATATTAATGACACATTATTAGTGTAGGGTGTGTCTTAAAGTTGATCTCTTTTGAGATATAAAATTAAACAAGCAAGTGAGCAAGCAGAGATAGAGGAAGATAGATGCCATGCCTTATGAATATCACCAAGGAGCAAAGGAATAGAAGCTGAAGAGACAAGGATCTTCCCCCAGAACTGACAGAGAAAAAAGCTTTTCCCTAGAGCCAGCACCCTGATTTTGGACTTCTAGCCTCCTAAACTGTGAGGAAATAAATTTCTGTTTGTTAAAGTCACCCACTTGTGGTATTTCTGTTACAGCAGCACTACATAACTAAGACAGTACCACATTGTGTTTATCCATTTAACTGTTGCTGGACATTTAGGCTTGTTCTATCTTTTGTCTATTGTGAACAGTGCTGCAATGAACATTTGTATACAAGTTTCTGTTTGCATTCCTGCTTTCAATTCTTTTGGGTATATACCTAGTAGTGGAATTGCTGGGTCATATGGTAATTCTATGTTTAACTTTTTGAGAAACCGCCAGACTCTTTTCTACCGTGTCTGTACCATTTTATAATCCTATAAGCAATGGATGAAGATTCCAATTTCTCCACAACTTTGTCAGTACCTCTTGTTTTCTTTCCATTTTAAAAATCATAGCCATCTTAGTGGATGTGAAATGATAGCTTATTGTGGTTTTGATTTGCATTTCCCTAATGACTAATGGGGAGTCCCTGGGTAGTGCAAATGGTTAATGCGCTAGGCTGCTAACTGAAAGGTTGAAGGTTTGAGTCCATCCAGTGGTGCCTTGGAAGAAAGGTCTGGTGATCTATTTCTGAAAATCAGCCACTGAAAACCTTATGGAGCACAGTTCTACTCTGACACACATGGAATTGCCATGAGTTTGAGTTGACTCAATGACAACTTAAAAAAAATTTTTTTTTAATGACGAATGATGTTGAGTCAATACAGTTTTAAACTTAAGACACATTTCTTATTAGACCATAAGCTCCTTGAAGGCAGGGTCTGATCACATTGGCCTTTCTGTAACTCAGTGCTAACACAGCTGGCATACTGTGGGCACACAGTAGTGGGCAGTTAATTAATGGGTTGGTGAAACTACTGGATCATTTTAACTGAAAAGAATTTTTAAATAAAAACTTGCAGGAGACAAACAACGTGGGATAGTTTCTTGAAAACCTGTAATTCTTTTCTCATAGGTTGAAAGTATTTTCAATATGAAAGTTTTCTTGGAACTGAAAGTACAAGGTGACTGATGGTTAGCAATCAGAAGTAGCCAGTAGCAGGTAAGCAAAGTTTGGGTAACAACAGCCAAGTCATTGACCTGAGAAGAGTGAGGTTGTGTGAGGACATATAAAATGGCAGATCCTAACGAAGAAGGCAAAGCTGAGACACTTGGAAGAATGACTCAAAAATACTTTGGGACAGAAATAAGGGGCAGGAGGAGACAAGGGGATTAAAATTGGTACAAAGTTTCTGTCCTGGAGATTGAGGTACTTTTTGCCATTAAGAGAAATGAGAAATGTGGGAAGAAAAGTGAGTTTTGGGTGCAAGATTAGTTTGGACTTGATATGTTGTTGAATTCCAGCTTCCATAATTATCAAATAGGGATTGTACTTGCTCTTTCTGAGAATAATGAGATAATGGATGTGAAATCACTGTAAACTGGAAAGAACTAGACGATTGTAGTGTGTTATGATAACTTTGGAGCCCTGGTGGCACAGTGGTTAAAGAGCTCAGCTGCTAACGTAAAGGTCAGCGGTTCGAACTCACCAGTAGATACACAGCAGTCAGCTTCTGTAAAGATGTACAGCCTTGGAAACCCTATGGAGAAGTTCTACTCTGTCCTATAGGGTCACTATGAGTTGGAATCAACTGGACGGCAGTGAGTTTTTATGATAACCTTTATCATTATTTTAATTGTATTTAGATATATACTGTCAGCAGTTCGAATGAAGACCCGAAGTGACACTTGGGATCCAAATGGAGGGATGAGCCAACTGAGGAAGCAAGCGTGGATAGAGAAAGTCAAAGGGGCCAAAAAGTGTTTAGGCATGAGGAAGAAAATAGGTTCTATCAAAGGATCAGAGGAGCAGTGAGAAATCCAAGAGAAGGTTGGGTAATGCAGTGTGGCAGAAACCAAGACTGTGGAGAGTTTCTAGAAGCTGGAAATGTTCAGCAGTGTCAAATGCTGCAGAGAGGTTGAGTAAAAAGAGCAATGATTAAACTCTATTGAATGTGAAGGAGATTTTGGTAGACAAGTGGTTTCAGTGGTGGGGGGCGGGGTAGAGGTAGAACCCAGACTACTTACATTTTGGAGGCATGGTTGAGGCTAGGTGTTAAGGTATTAGAAGAAAGGAAGTGGTGGTTCTGGGGTATCCGCAGCTAAGTGCTTAACAGCTAAAGGAAGATAGCTTGATACATTTTTGATACTCTTATTCCACAAAGGATTTGAGCCAGCAAAAGGGGGGAAAAAGTTCAATAGCAGCAGAGAGATTGGCTGAGAGTGCTTGGAAAGTGGAAAGGGGGAAGTAGAGAGGGAGGGGGCCCCCAACTCTTGAGAAGCTGTGACAGAGAGGGTGTCAGAGAGGCTGAGGGAAAATGTGAGATAATAATTGTAGGGTTGTGATAATTGAGGGTAAGGGAAGGGCTTGTAAAGAGGCTCTCTGTGGAGGGTCTCAGAGTGTTGGCAGAGCAGGAGAGAGGCAGGGCAGGAAGGAGGCCACCCACTCAGCACAGAGTGAGAGAGAATTGGATAGAAGTTAGGCAGTTCAGAAGAGAAGCTCTAAAACTGTCCCGGGAAAAAGTGCTAGGTATTTAGCAAATGATTCATGTCGTATAAAAAGTATATAAAAATTTGCAGATAAAAAGAATTCATTGTCATACTCGACTAGGGACTATTAACTTTCATCCGAGTCTGAAAATATATAGGAACAAAGATCTTTAATAAATGCTGGCTGAGTTTAGTTATCTTTATTAGATGTCAGCCAGGCACTGACCTTATTTATGAACATAGAGCTACATGGCTGTGCGTGTGTGTGTGTGTGTGTGTGTGTTTTAAAGTAGCTGCAGTACGCATTCTGTTTTTTTCTTACACCCTGACTCAGACCTAATTGTGCCACCATCCTTTTCCAGGGCTCTGCTTTTCAGAAGCTGGAAGCCCTGGGCTGACATGCTTTTCTACTACCCCCTCCTCTCTGGGCAAGGGGCCTAAGGTTAGACAGCTGCATGGGCTCTGGTTGCTTCCATCACCTGCATCACTGGCTACCCTAGGATTGAGCTTTGCTGAGCCACAAAACCACTTCTTACAAACACTATATTTGAAAGATGGGCTGAGAATGAACAAAGGCCCGTGCTTGCTGATTGGGCTGTGATCAGTGGTTGGCTCTTAGCCCTGGACACCACTTGGGGTCTGCCGGTGGCTGTACTGATGCTCCTGTAAGTCAGACCTCGAGGTCAGCCTGGCCCAACTTGCCCATCAGCACTGCCTCCCGAAGGTACCAGTGTTTCACCTTCTCATTCTGCTCTGGTATTTCCTTCTTCCAGAAATATCCCTGCACTGAACCCTCCCTGCCAACCCTCTCCGTCTTTCACCAGACTCTCCAGTATAAACAAAGTACTTGTCAATCTCTTGGTGAACATTCTACCTCCTTCTTCTCCCCTTAGGATATGATCCATGTCTGTCGACCATGGAGCTTGGGGTGGGGATTTACCATTCTCCATTCCATTTTGTCTCCTGAGCATTTCTCCACACTCACTGAAGACTTTGACATTTGGTCTACAGACTTTTCTTCTCAACCCTTAGTCCTGCCATCATTCTGGACAACTTCAACATGCATGTGTCGTCAGCCCCACCAACACCATCTGCACTGATGGTCTTTTACCTTCTCCTATGCTCCATTTTGGCTGCCCATTCCATGGTCACAACCTGTTCCTTGTCATTGTCTAGGACTGCCCCATCTCTGTAATCTTAAACTTTAGAAGCATATCTGTGGTTATCATGCTCCAGGACAGACACTCTCCCACTCACCTACTCCCACTTCCAACCTCAACTAGCCCTTGACCACTCCATTTTCTCCCTTCTGCATTTACCACCCTCTGTGACCTATTTCCCATAGCCATTATTTCATTTATTCTCTCCCTGTCAACCTTCTTGCTTCCTTGTTTTTCCCTGTACTCACTTAGCAAAACCCTACTCTGGGGCAATCTTCCTAATTCAGCTTCTCCAGTTCTATAGATATATCTGGGCTCTTGTGCATTGCTGGTGAAAATTAGGATTTTTCTGCCTGACAATCCTTAAGCATCATTAGGAAAATTCTCCCATTTCCCCTTTTTCTTTTTCATACCCTCCACCCCAACATCCCACCCGCTGTCAGGCAGGGCCCTACTTCAGAAAGAGGGCTTTCTTTTTCACTAAGAAAACTGAGGCTATAAGGTAATTTCCTCTTTGTGGAGATGTTTATCTCCATCTGACTCCCACTTTTCCATCTTCTCCCTTTTAGAGAAATAGATACTAGCTCCTGTTTATTAAGGCTTTGGATCTGGTCTCCTACTCCCACTCACACCTATCTTCTCCTGTATCTTTACTCTAAGCCCATGAATTTGCTCAAAACTTTTCCATCTGAAAATCAAACCTAACAGAGAAACTTAGACCATCCTCTCTCTCTCCTTCCCTTCACAGACAAACTTCCTGCAGAAATAAATCCGAATTAGCTATCTTCATTTTCTTATCTCCTGTTCCCTCCTCAGCTCTCTATAATCTGGCTTCTGTCCTCATCACATCACAATGAAATAATGACATTAACTGAGCCCCATGTAGTCAAAACAAATTGGCATTTTCCTTCATTTTTCTTGTCTTCTCTGAGCCATTTGATTCTGCGGCCTGTCCCCTCCCTCCCTTGGCTTCTCCCATATGTCTTCTCTCCTCTTTCCTATCAAATCTCCGGTAACTCTTCTGAGTTCCTTTTATTGTTCCCTTTAGACTCTCATCCCCTAAATTTTGGAGTCCATGAGTTTATTCGGTACTTTCTGTGCTTTCCTTGAGTGACTTTATCTGCTCTCCTGGCTTCAATTACCAGGAGCTTATCAATAATTTACATGCTTTTAGCTCCTGTTCAGGCTTCTCTTCTGAGTTCTAGACCCATATGCCCAACGGCTATCTGTATATCTTCACTTAGATGTCTGTTCCTCAGGTACGTCCTAACAGAATTCATATCTTTTCATCCAAATTGCTTCCTCTGGATTCTCTCTCTGTGAATATTGTCATCATCCAGGATCCCGTTTCTAGTCTCTTTCCTCTATTTCTACTCGATTGTCAACTCTAGCAAGACAGAGGAATTTTTATCCATGAGAATCCTAGGGAAATTGGGGAATGCAGATTGGCTTGTTAGGGCTGCTTTCCCTAAGAGAAGCTGGGGTTGGGGAGCCATGCACAGTAGGGAGGACCACCTGGCAGGAATGGAGCTTAGGGAGGTGACGCAGTGAGGGAAAGATAGCTATGCGTGATGCTTCCAATCTTGAGTAAACTTAATTGAGCCTGACCAAGTATTGAGGGTAATTAGCATTCTTGAGGAAAAAGGAGCAGAACTTGCCTGGTGCCCAAACAGATCTAAAGTAGTGGCTCCAGAGGAACAGGGACAGAGAGAAGCCCAATGCAGTAAGATCTGGATGTGGAAGGGCCAAGTTTTCCTGGATCTCTAGGGGGTAGGGAGGCTCCAAGTGACTGGGTTATACAGGTCCCATTTATAGGTTCTACCTCTGTTTCCAACCTGCTCTTCTTTTCCTCAGTAGCCTGCAGGCTACTGCCTATTCCCACATCTTATCTAAAAAGCAAATTTTATTCAGTCATTGGTCCTTTTAGCTTTTGGACATCAAGTTAAAACTTCCTTAGCTCCTCAAACAAGGTCCTTCAGGATATGGTTCTGCTTTGCTATCTAGCACCATGTCTTACTACTGCCTACACATTCTTTTTGCTCCAGCCACACACAAGTTCTTCCAGCCCTTTAAAAGTGTTAGGCCTTCATATAGGGGTGTCATGCTCCCTCCCCTCCCCAACCCATTCACTCTTCTATTTCTACTTGTCCTTCAAAACTCAGCTCAAGCACCATTTCCCAGAAGCCTTCTTGACTTCTGTTAGCCTTTTCTTTGGGATCTCCTGGCGTCCTCCCCATAACACATACCCTTTACCACACCTCACTGAAATTAGTGCCTCTCTTCCTCAGTAGACTGGGCACTTTTATGTAGGCAGCTCCCAATCTATCTGGTTTCTATCAACAATGTCTAGCTCATAAACAGCACTTGATATTTCTAAATTAATAATTAAAAGTTATCAACCATGAAAGTTTTGAAGTTTAAGCAGCAAACCTAGAAACTACTTAACCTAGAAACTTCCTTAAAATTTAAACAGCAGGCCATTTAACTGTGACATTTCACATGCTAACAGTGAATTGCGTTCCTAATGGCAACTGTAATATTACTGGCCCATTTTCCAGTGGGAAAAGCTGGACATTTAGGAAAACATCTCCATGAGATTCCCCAGCACACACGGATCTCAAGCAGCCTGTCATCTGCAGAACCCACCAGATCAGCGTGCTTCTCCTGGCCTTGATCTACACCGTACCTATAACCACTAAAAGAGGTGGGCAGGTTGAGATTTACGGTGTCTCTGGTTGTCTTTAGGTTAAGGAGTGCAGGGGTATGTTTGTCTGTGTGGGTATATTTTTGTGCGTGTGCACTGGTGGGGGAGGAAGGAGGCGATGTGTGCATCACTTCTTCAGAGTCGCCTTCCCTGACCTTCACTTGATGACATTCGCTTCTCCCACCCTCTCTTAGCACCTTATTCTCCTCCTTTGCTCTGATGACAGCTTTACTTGCATTCTGGTGACAGATTAATGTCTCTCTCCCCCGCTAAACTGTAAACTGCACGAAGCAAGGAGGCTAATATGTTCCTGGTTCGTCCCTGTAATCCCCTGCACAGGAGGATGCCTGAGGCATAACAGGTATTCAACAACTATTTCCCCAACAAGCGTTCACCGGCTCTTCTGGGGTACTGACCCCTTGCGGTCCGGCCGGCTCCACGCCCGTGTCCCCACTCCAGCCAGCGCCAACGCCTTGCCTACCAACGGCCGGGAGAGGCGGGGCGGATGGGGCGCGGCACGCAGCGCGCGGCGGGTGCGCTCTCGCGGGGACCGTTCTCAGGCTCGCGTGGGCGCGGCCCAGGGGGAGGAGGAAACGGGGAGGAGGTGGGCGAGATGCGAAGGAGCGGCCTGGCCAATGAGCGCCGGCCCGGCGAGGCTGGCTACCGTCCGGTTGCTTGGGGCGCGCGGGGCTGGGCGTGCCCACGGGTGACGCGAGGGGCCGAACGGGCCAATGGGTGCGGGGCGGCGGGCGGGCGGGACTCGAGGCCCGGGGCTTTAGGACGCGAACGGGCGGCCGGACCGACTGACGATCGGCCTCATCGCGGGAAGCGGATGGCGGGGATGGCGTTGGCACGGGCCTGGAAACAGATGTCCTGGTTCTACTACCAGTACCTGCTTGTCACGGCGCTCTACATGCTGGAGCCCTGGGAGCGGACTGTGTTCAGTATCCTGCCCCGGCCGCGCGGGCGGGTTGGGGGTGGGGCGGGCCGCGGGGCGTCCTCCTTCCAGGCCCAGGGGCTCGGGGTTGGGCACCCGAGAGGAACGCCTCCGGGGCCCGGGTGTGCGCAGTCGCCTCTTCGCAGCTTCGGGTATGGGGGGCCCCTCCCGGGGTCAAGGGGTGCGATAACTCTTGAGCTCCGGGGTCTGCCTGAGTCACCAGACGTAGGGTAGGGCCGTCTTTATTTCTGGAGGAAATCACCGAGGGTGATGTCTTACCCGGTACGTCCTCGCTTGCTTTTTGGCCGCGGCTGCTTTTGGTTCAGTCCCCCTGTGTTCTTGTGGGAGTTAGAGACCGTGTAGTGGAGCAGATCGCTCCTGGCTTGGATGCCTTTGACCTTTAACTGTCCGCAATTTAGCTGGCTTTTAAAACCAGGTTGTGAATTTGTGATCATGACACCCCAGTACAGTTTTTGAAAGCAGTGTAAGTTATTGTGCCTTTTTGGTCTTCATAGATGGGTAGTTTTAAAAGTATGTTTTTAAAATGAATTCTTCCGCTGTTTGCATCCTCCGTAGAAGTCGTGCCCGAAAAAGGAATTTGTGGTTAGTTGTAGTTAGGGTTTGAAACTGTTTGGACAAATAAGAGTTAATAAATACTTGCTAATGATTACTGAGTGATTACTGTGAGCCAAGCAACTGTACCACGTACTTTGCATATATTTTAACTTATCTAACCTTCCCAACAACTCCAGTGAATAACTCAAGGTTGTAAAGAGAGGCTCTCTGAAGTCTGATGTTTCCTGTCTCCAGTTGTCTGTTTTGACACCCCTTTATGATGTTATTCTGGAAGAATAAATACTAATAATTAGGTGTAACTTTTTTTTTAAACTTTGAGGCCAATATGAAACTGTTATTCCGCATACCTGTTTACTTCAAACAGGGTCTCTCCTTTTTCAGTGTAGTTTAGTTGGGAGTAGCCTACTTCAGGACAGTTTTGAAAATGCATTGTTGCATTCCGGTAGAGTGACTGAGGTAATTTCATTCCAAGACTTATCAAGCGTGTTTGTGCCGAAATAGCATAAGGTTATACTCAAAGCTGAGTCTTTTGTTTCAACATTTTTGAGGGAACTTAGCTTCTTGTAAGGCAATTTATTTATTATCGTTTGGCATTTCTTTCCAATCTGGAATTAAAGATCAAGAAGGCATGTTTCGGATTTAGATTCTGAATATAAAGTCACGTTTGATCCCTCCCCCCATTCTGCCCCCACCATTTGTTTGTAGTTCCAGTTTAGTCCATTTCTTAAGTTCTGTAGGTTAGAGCTCATGAGGTTATGCTTTGTAAAATGTTGCACAATATTGTAGAATGCATATTTACTTGAAATTTCTCAATGGAAGCACACATTTCTTGTCTCACTTGAAATCATCTTAAAAATGAATTTAAGCACTGTTGGAGTAAATTGACACTCTTGAAATCAGAAATTGAGTGTAGACTCCACTATCAGAGTCTAGTATAGATCTTACATTTAAAAGCTATAGTTGGCATATGGATAAATGTTGTAGTTGTCAATGGTGTTACGATTTTTCTGTTTTATATTGCAATAATATAGCATATAAATTCCTAGATGGTAGTGTTTTTTTTTTAGGGGATGGAGAAATAAATTATGAACTGAAATGTAGTGCTTCTGTAGATTTTTTGCCCTTAGCTTTTGACTTCTCTTTGGTTTATATGACCAAGTGGCATCTGTTTCTGTTAGTGTAGAATCTTAAGGTTTTAAACCTAAAAGTTAAAAACAATCATATTGGAAAGTTCACATTATTGAATTAACCCAGGGTAGTGATGCATTCCTTTGCCATAAACCCCGAAACCAAACCTGTTGCCGATGAGTCAGTTCTGACTCATAGTGACTGGATAGGTCAGAGAACTGTCGCGTAGAGTTTGCAAGACTGTAATCTTTTTGGAAACTGACTGCACATCTTTCTCCTATGGAGGGGTTGGTGGGTTGGAACCACCGACCTATTGGTTAGTAGCTGAGCAAGTAACCACTGTCCCACCAGGGCTCCTTTTCCTTTGTCATAAGCCACTTCTAAATTAGTATGAGCTGTTTATATTATTCTGTCTCAACTTCTAACCTCAGGAGTTATTTAAAGCCAGGCATTTAATTATCCAGTGGCTTACTTTGGAGCTTTACATTAATGTGAGATTGAATCTTCATTCTAGCTTTGAGGAAAGAACTGGATGAGAAAACTGGTTTTTTTTTTTTTTTTTTACTTAACAGGAGCCTTAACTACTGTGAAATAGTTTGAATTTCATAAATTAGTTAATAATCAGCAAGCTTCACTCAGAACTACTTTTGTGCCCAGTTGCATGGTTTTGGAAAGAGGTATGTATTTTGTTACTTAAAAATTAAATTGAATATAGTCAAGACTGATAGAAACCTAAAATTTGGTGTAAGAGAAATTTGCATTGGTCTTCAAGTTAAAGTCCTGGACAGAGGAAGACTCTAGATTAATCTTTAATTTCTTAAAAAAGGTAAATCCATTGGTTTACATTTAACTGCTATAACTCCTTTAATAATTTGAAGTTGCTATTTTAGGGAAAACTCATAGCATTTTGTAACCATTTCTGCGCACTTTCCCAGGGGCATCTTGGATCATCTGATAGTGTGTTTAAAAATTATTTGCTTCTCTATTTCTTTCCCAAATCAAATAGCTAGAAGTTAGTTAAAAGTCATTGTAAGTTGAAGGTCAATCCCAATCAAATATAAACATTTTTGAAGTTATCTAAGGAAATTTTGGCATAAAAAATAATTTCAGATCTGTCTTTAAGGAAATGCATAATCTGTTTTGAAAAGTCAGACACATTGTGAACGGTTCTTTAAACAATAAGATTTATTAATTAGTTTTGTAAATCCACCATGCTAGGGCCTATATCCCAAATTTTTCTCTTATCATCTGTTTTCTGATACCATATTTGAAACAATACATTAGCTTTTGATTTGTCAGCCAAATATGTGAACTGTTACCATGTGCGGGTATGATTTGTATCTTATAAAGAAATGGGACCTAACATCTGCGTTAAGACAGAAGGTAACAATAAAAATATTTATGTAGTAAGTGCTAAGTAGTATTATAATAAATACTTAAAAGACCTACTACAGGCTGAGAAGCAGTGACTTGTATCTCCAGGGGTAAAGTTTTAAATACATGTTTCAAAAACCAGTTTTCCCTGTTGCCAATCAGCGGTAGGAAAGAAAAGACCAGGTTTAGTAACCAAGACGGGTTTTGTAACCAACGTGAAGCACTTTCTGTAGTGCCTTATTGAATAACATTGTAACTAGTATGTTGAGAAAAGTGGAAAGATTGAAAATAACTTGTTAAAATACTTTGAATCCTGAGTTATTTTAACTTTATTTCATTGATTAAAAAAATGAAGTCTTGTTAGTCTGTAATCACTGCATTTTATTATTTGCTGCCTTCCTGCGGCCTCTTATGTTTCCATGGCAACTTATACTTCTATTTATATTAAGCAAAATGTAGACTTTTTTTGGTGTATGTTAGGAATTAAATTCCCTCTGAAAGCCAGTCCATGTTTCTTCAAGGAAAGATTTTTTTTTTTTTTTTTAACCTTAGTGCTGGCCACACAAATTAAGCTTGTGAAACATTTGTTTTTGTATTGACTTGTCGTTTCAAAGCTATTGCAGAAAGTATTTGATGGTAGGAACAGAAACCTGATTTTAAATCACTTTTAGAATGGCTTTGGATCTTGGCTGTTTCTGATGAACAGAATTCAGTTCTCTGAGAGAATTCAAATTTAAAGAAGTAGAAAATGGTGTAGCTAAATGGGAAGAACATCTTTGATTTATGTTTGAGCCATTAATAGAATTTACATTGCTCTCTCTGCACATTTGTAAAATATTTATGTTTGCTGAATTTCATATTCCCCAAAGATTTATTGTGTGCATTATATTTTCCAGACATTGTTCTATATACTGGGGCTATAACTGAATAAACCAGATAAAAAATATTTCTCCTAATGCTACTAGATAATTAAAATATATAGACTATTGGATTGTTATATGTGTTATGGAGAAAAATAAAGCCGATGAAAATAGGAAGTAAGGAAGAGGGACTTTTTTTCAATATTAGCTGGAGCAGTCAGGAAGATAACTGGAAAGACAAGCTGGAGAATGAACATTCCACATAGAAGTAATAGGAAATGCAAAGGCCCTGAGGCAGGACCATGTTTGGTGTGTATGTTACAGGAATAGCAGAGGCTTGTGTGACTGGAGCAGAGTGAAGAAGGATATGAGCAGTAGGAGAAGTCAGATGATCAGATGGTGTAATGTCTCATAGGCCACTGTAGACTCATACTGGAATAAAATTGTAGAAGATGAAGGGAGCTGCTTATACCTTTTCAGTAAGTAGATTCAGTGGTTAAAAATCCAGTAACAATTTTCTCACTGACATTTTAATATTCAGTAAACTAGGAAATCTAAGTCATGAGAATATTCATCCCTCTATACCCCCCCACCCCCACCATGTGACTCAAAGCTATTTTCCTTTTGAGTGAGGGGAAGAAAAAAAAAAAACTATGAACTTTTTTCCCCCTTATTTCTTATGCACTGTCCTGAGTTCTGTACTAAGTTTCCAAGAAGATGGGCTTTGTTCCTGTCCTCAAGGAAATTTAGAGACTGGTTTCAGGTAAAAATAGCACTTACACACATTTTCAGATCGATCATACCTGTGTGTCATTTCAGCTAAGGGAGCTGTGCAGCAAGTGCTTTGGGACACAGGACAGGAAGGACATGGAGGGCTGGGAATGCTTAGAGAAATTCCAGGGAGGTATTTGAGGTCCCCACCCCAGGTAGAGAAGAAGTTGTGGACTGGGGTGTAGAGGAGGGCTGGGATGGCAAGTACTCCAGTCTGGCTGGCTGAAGCAAAGATTCTTCAAGGCAGAATAGGCCTGGAGTAAAGTTGAAAAAGTAGGTTGGAGCCATTCGTTAATTCAACAAATACTTTGTATGTACCATGGGTCAGACGTGGTTTAGGTCCTTATGATACATCAATGAGCAAAAGAGACAAAGATCCCTGCCCTTGGAGCATTCATAATAAGTGAATTATGTAGTACATGTCTTAGTTTCTTAATGCTGCCATAACAGAAATACCACAAGTGAGTGGCTTTAAAGAACAGAAATTTATTTTTTCACAGTTCAGGGGGCCAGAAGCCTGAATTCAGAGTGTGGCTCTAGGGGAAGGTACTTTGTCTATTTTGTCTGGTTTCTAGTAACTAGAAATCCTCAATTCCTTGTGTGTGCTTCTGTCTTTCCTACATTGTGCTTGCTTGTCTCTGTGCCTAATCTGTTCTTTTTATATCTCAGAAGTGATTGGTTTAAGGCACACCCTACACTGATAGGTTTCCTTAGCACAACAAAGAATACCCTATTCCCAAATGGGATTACATCCACAGGTATAGGAGTTAGGAGTACAACACATTTTTGGGGGACACAATTCAGTCTGTAACAGTATGTTAGGTGGCAAACATTATGGAAAACAGAAAAGTAGATCAGGGTAAGGAGGATCAGAGATGCAGGGATAGGGTTGAATTACTGTTTTAAAGAGGATGTCAGGAGAGGCTTCATTGAGAAGGGGCATTTGAGAAAAAACAAAGTTGGTGAGGGAGTTAGCCATGTAGAAATCTGGGGGAAGAGCATAAAACCCATTGCTGTGGAGTTGATTATAACTCATAGCAATGCTTATGGGCAGGATTGCTGGTTGCTGCTATGAGCTATGAGCAGAGGGAACAGCCAGTGCAAAAGCCCTGAGTCAGGAGGCTGTCTGGTGAGTATGAACATCATCGTGGAGGCTGGTATGGCTAGAGCGGAGTAACCGTGGGGATAGTAGTGGATGGTGAGGCCAGAGCAGTGGAGGGCCTGTAGACCGTTATAAGGACTTTGGTTTATAATCTGAGTGAAAAATGGAGCCCTTGGAAGATTTTGAGTGAGAAGTCATCTAACATGACTTTTATTTAAGTTTCAAAAGGTTTACTCTGGCAGCTGGGCTGGGAACAGGTTAAGGGTAGTGAGAGGAGACAAAGATAAAGGTGAGTGTTTTGGATTAAGGCAGACTTTGAAATGAGCCTTAATATATTAATTTAAACTATCGTTTTTAGTAGCAACTAACTTATTTTCTTAGATTTTTACTGTAGCCCCAAATGTTTACAGCTTAGAATAGAAAGAACTTTTCTATGCCTCTCAGTGTACTAGAGTGATTAAAGTGTTTCTTTTGAAAATACAAATTCTTAAATTGTAAATAAAAAAGTAAATTTTGCACCCCTCTGATTCAAACCTTAAAAGATACAAAAAGGTGGTGAAAGCCTTCTTCCTACCTTTGCCCCAGCCACCCTGGGTCAACCAGTGTCCTGAGATATTCTGTGAATACATGGAAAATACTTTTAATAGGTGGTGTTTTGATGTGCATGGTTTTTATAAGCTGATCCTTCCTCCCCTTCCCACCATGGCTAACAGAGAGGTGTTTGAGGAATATATTTTGCTATGCCACCTTAGGAGGTCCTAGTAATAACTGGTATGGCTCCTTACACACATAGATGCTAATTTAATTACAAGTATGTTTTGTAAATAAACACAACAAACAAGACAAAACTGGCTAGGAAAAGCCCTACATTCAGCCATTGGGGACCTTTAGGTCACTGTCTGTCCCTGTCTTCAGCACAGCTTCACTGGAGTAAAGGAAATTGCCATTAAAATCGTATTCACCAGAGTCTTCTAGAATTTTCTTAAGGAGCTCCTTTTTTGAAGAAAACGTTTGTATATGTAGAATCATCTGAGATTTTCAGTAGACTTCCAATAAAGATCAGCATAGGATTTGATGACTAGGCAAAATTCTCAATATCAGAGAAGTTACCTCTAGATAAATATACTGACTCAATAAGTAAGCTTAAGATCTTTTAAAAAGATTTTATCAAGATGCTTTCAAGCAAAATTTAATTTCATAATAACCTTGAAATAACCTGAACCTTTTGTACCATTTTCATACTTAAACAGGAAACGAAATTCTTCCCAACTATCTTAAATCTTTCTTCTGTATTTTATGTCAGTTCCTTTTGACCTTCCCTTTGTAAAAATGAAAGCAGCTTTCTATTACTAGTAATAAATTGAGGAAGCATAAATAATTGTAACTGATAAATTAATGCTTCTATTCCTTCACCCAGTGGCTTTCAGGCTTTTTTACATGCATACCCCCAACAGAACATTATGTATGTCGTAACTCATTTAAATTGACATCTAAAATGTTTCGTAATAAGTTTTGAAAGTTAACAAAAGATATGATTTCTGGCTTTTCATGTATATATATATATATATATATATTTTAAGACTATGTTTTTATTAAAAACCTTGAAACTACATATTTTCCTCATACAATTCATAGAAAATGTTCACCATCTAACCTAATTGGCAAAGTCAGTCCTCACTGTCAAGCCAAATGGCAAAATGAGGCTTAATTTCTGTCAGAAAAAGCTCAGTGCCATTTTTCTGTTCAAATAAATGTGTTAATGTAGACTCCTTCACTTGCATCTCACTTCTAACTTCAAATTATTAGAGGGATAGATTGATGAGACTTGGAGCTGAGCCATGAGCTTGTTACCTAAATGAAATAAAGTACAGTTGAGTTAGTTATGATCCTTTTGTTTCGTGTCCCAGAGGTTATTTTATACCCAGTGGAAACAGTTGTAAGATTCAGGAAGTGAAGCGGGAGAAGTGAAATTGTATAAGGGGGGATGGGAAGGAGAAGTAGCTGACCACAGCAATTCTCGGACATTTCAGCTTTAGGAGAGAATGCAGTGGAAGGAAGCTGTAGCTCTGCAAACTGATTCATCTTAAACTATCCTAGCCTCCTGGGAAGTCTTCTTGTGTCTCCAGGAGTCCTGTACTGTAGTCTGAAGACAGCTAGCTGCACTAACCTGTTTTTCACTGCCTTGATACTAGATTGGTTAACTGGGAAGATTAGACTGTCTCTTATCTGTACTACTTAGGATATGGTTGCTTTAATAGCTTTCAGGAAAGGTGGAAGATACTAAACAAGGCGGTATCAGGGAAGGCAGGAAAAGTCATGAGTGGTTGATGGCAGTGGGGACAACTCACGCATAGACATTCTTCAGTGTTTCAGCATGTAGTATCAGTGATTTGTCAGTAGAGAGAAGTGGAAGTCCTGTCTCTGCTGCTTCAGATTCTTTGACTTTTTTTACTACCCTTCCAGGCTGTGAGAATTGTAATGTTTATAGCCCTTCAGAGCAAAGATAAGGCAAGTATTTTTTTTAAACAAATCCCAAATGCTCAACTTTGATAATGAAAACAAAATATGTTCCAGAAGATTTACTTAATAGAGTATATATATACTTTTCCATAAATTCTGAACGCTTAAAAAATTGTTGTTATGGAAGGTAGATAGCTAGCATTTATCATCAGTAGTTATGAGAAGTAAACTGGGTAGCTGCTCCAGCAAGACAAAATCACCTTTTTGGAAGTTTTACTAGTTCAAGAATTTTGGCGATCACATGTTATATACGTTTTGAAAAATCATAAAATAATACAGCTTATGGGAAAATGGTATTGGGCAGACCACTCAAAATTGAGGCAACTTAGTAAGCAAGTGCTAACTAAAGCCATATTGTCATCTTGGAGGGTAACTTGGATGGCCCAGACAGGCAGCTCAATGTGGCTGGAGGTTGCCTCAGGGGACATTGAAAATGCACAAAGTAGAATGGAAATGCTGGCACCTATCTGATGGTGTGGGCTGCCATTGAGGTAGGCACAGGTCGCAGTGCAACCTGCCACTAGCTGAGAGTTGTGCTAGCCTGGAGGTGTGACTCTCTGGAGAGGGAGTCCGGGTACAGATGCTAATTTTTAATTTTCTTAAAATAGAGCTAAAAGGACTCCTGCCTGTGCAGCAACTGAGCTGAGTGGTGTTTCCTGCTGAAAGTTATAATTCTGTTCCCACTGATCAGGCTTCCCTAATTTATGAAAAATCCCTTATAAAACAATACAGCTCCTGTTAGACCAGTCATGTGTGAGCTAACTAATGTTCCAGATACATGTGTTATAGCAGAGCAGATTATATTTCAGAGCAGACTAGGAATTTTCTTCTCTTGGCATTGGGACTTCAAATCTTCATGAAGTTAACTCATAAAGGTGCATATCTATTCATAGTCTCTGGGATCAGAGCTACTACAAACCATTTCCAGGATTTCAGTTTGGAGTTGAACATAATCATTGCTGATTTTAGCAGTGTGCTTTGTTTGTTTTGTTTTTCAAGAGTACTGTCAATTTAAACCCGTTGCCTTCAAGTCGATTCTGACTCATAGCTCATAGCGACCCTATGGGACAGAGTAGAACTGCCCCGTAGAGTTTCCAAGGAATGGCTGGTAGATTTGAACTGCTGACCTTTTGGTTAGCAGCCGAGCTCTTAACCACTGTGTCACCAGGGGTGCTAAAATAAATTTTCATACTTAGTTTTTGTTTAGTTATCTAGTGCTGCTTTAACAGAAATACTACAAGTAGACGGCTTTAACAAAGAGAAATTTATTTCTTCATGGTAAAGTACGCTAAAAGTCCAAAATTCAGGGCGTCAGCTTCAGGGGAAGACTTTCTCTCTCTCTGTTAGCCTTCTCATCAATCTTCCCCCAGACTAGGAGCTTTTCCGCATAGGGACCCCAGGTCCAAAGGACACGCCCTGCTTCCGGCACTGCTTTCTTGGTGATATGAGGTCCCCAACTCTCTGCTTGCTTCCCTTTCCTTTTATCTCTTGTAAGATAAAAGGTGGTGCAGGCCACAC
>NW_004443979.1:6491468-6508309 GCF_000243295.1 Trichechus manatus latirostris
CTATTTACATTGGATCAGGGATGTGACCTTAGTAAGGGTGTTACAATCCCACCCTAATCCTCTTTAACATAAAATTACAATCACAAAATGGAGGACAGCCACACAATACTGGGAATCATGGCCCAGCCAAATTGATACACACATTTTTGGGGGGACATAATTCAATCCATGACAGTTTTGTATAATCAACACACTGTAGAAAGCTCAGAAAATGGATTTTGCTTGCTAAATGCTAATTTCTGATACTGATATGATATCCTTTAATATGATCCAAGAATATCAGATTGGTTAAGATACACAGGAATGTGACAGCATCAATATCTTCCTCCTTAATTTTAAGACACAGGTGATGTATTTAGTAAAAACAAACTTTCTTACATTTCTGTTGATGATGATCTTCAGTTTTTTGAGATCAACGGAAAAAACCCACAGCAAATTGGAAGATTTCCTGTTTAGAGCGTCATTCAGTAGCCAGCAATTGCTTTTAGTTAGGGTCTTTGATTACCTTCTGGCACACAGCCTATGGTATGACTTTTTCAAATGCTTTTTTCCATTAAAATGGTTCTGTAAAATAGAGTTATAAAAACTCTTGAGTATTTCTAAGGATAAGTAGCATTTTAGAATTGATTTTACAGAAGGAATTTGACTAACACAAGGTTGGATTGTTTTCAGTGTCATTTTAACTTTGCTTTTTGATGTGACCAGTGCAATCAGAGGAGTCCCTGGGTGGCGCAAATGTTTAAGCGCCAGACTACTAACAAAAAGGATGGTGGTTCAAACCCACCCAGTGTCATCTCAGAAGTAAGGCCTTGGCGATTTGCTCCTGAAAGGTCACAGGCTTGAAAACCCTGTGGAGTACAGTTCTACTCTGCACACATGGAGTCACCATGACTTGGAATCCACTCAACACCAACTAACATCAGCAAGTGCAATCAGAGACTTAAAGCACTGAAATTATTTAGACTGATGATAAAGCAGAGGTTATACCTATTGGGACAAAGGCCCCCGACCTTTCCCAAGGAGAAGCTACTTTTGACTTATCCAATCTTGTGAATAGGTTCCTAAGGTAGGTGGTGATAATGAGGAGGTACTGATTGGGACAGGAAATGTTAGTTGCTGTCTTGCTTTGGATAGCATTGTACTTTAAAGCATTTCCTTTTATTGTTATAGAATTTTTTTTTTTCTTTTTGATAAGTTGTTGGGATAAGGGTGGAGATAACCCTTGTATGAGAGAAAAATCTTTACTTTTTCCTGTCTAGAAGGAAACATATCAATCAGCTCATGATTAGTTGAGGATCTCTGTTAAAGAAACAATAAACAACATAGAGCTATATTGTTTCACATCTGTTTGCTCTTATACCCATTGAACCCATAAAATATTTATGTTACGCCCAGGTTATAAATAACTTTTGATGGTTCGTGCAGCTGTTGAACAAATGTTTATCCTTAGCGCCCACACATATCCTGGTACATTATCTGCTCAGTTCTTGAATGATTTATGAAGTGCCCTATTTATCTATCAGTACACTGTAACTGGAAGCAGAAGAGCAGGGGAGGTGTTCTTGCTGTCAGGCACTTACAATTCAGAGGTAAAGATGGGTCAAAAACCAAACCAAACCCGTTATTGTCGAGTTGATTCCGACTCATAGCAACCCTGTAATATAAAAAAAATCAAACCCATTGCCATTGAGTCGATTCTGACTCATAGTGACCCTATAGGACAGAGTAGAACTGCCTCATAGAGTTTCCAAGGAATGGCTGGTGGATTTGAACTGCCAACCGTTTGGTTAACAGAAGTAGCTCTAACCACTATGCCACCAGGGTTTCCATGGACCCAACCAATTTGTAGCACAGCTACTGATACTTCTGTTGTACAAACAGCAATAAGAGTGTGGTAAATAGATTACTGTATCATTTTGTGTATTACCTCCTAATATATATGTATTATATACAATGTTTATCTATTTTTACATTTTATCTTTGTGTGTGTGTGTGTGTGTGTGTGTGTGTGTGTGTGTGTGTCTCAAACAGAAGATTGCTTTAAGGATGATTGAGAAGTGGTGCCTAAGTACTCTGTCCAAACAAGCAGAATCCTAAAATCTTGATGCAGGACAGGACCACTGAAATATCCTTTAACCATCTTATTTTATGGAGCTAAAACCTGGGCCCAGAGAGGTTGTGACTTCCCATGATCACACTGTAAATAACAATGTAGTAGCTGGTTGACTTTGGATACTTCCCAGACCTATAGACCTGAGTCATGATGTTAAATTCCCAAACCCTCAAAGAACAGTTTCAGTAAGGATTATATTGCCTTTTGTTGCAGAATAGGTTAGATTCCAAATTCTCACATCAGCCCTAAAAGGTAGGTGATGTGTATCCCTATTTGTAGATAAGGAGACTGGTGATCAGATAGTTTTTGATATAACCAGGCATTGACAAAGTCATAACTCAAATCCAGGTCTCCTTTCAGTGTCGTGCTATTTTCAGTACTCGTTTCTTACACTTCATAGTGTGTCAAGGATAATTTAAACATTGATAGGTGGTGTACAGAGTGAGATAGATTGAGAAATTCACTCAAATACCAGATAGCAAATTATCGCTGGTATGTATTCTACATGGCGTCTGTTTAGTTCCATTTGTGAGCACACTGCTAAGAAGATGAAAGGCACATGTTCTGCAACCTTGCAAAGTGAGTTTCTGGTCACAATAAAACCGGTGCCTAAGAGTTTCAAGAAAAATGAACACTTTATTTTTTAAATTTTATTGTTGTGCTTTAAGTGAAAATTTACAATTCAAGTTAGTCTCTCGTACACAAATTTATACACACATTGTGATGTGACCCTTGCTGCTCTCCCTATACTGTAACAGCATACTCCTTCTTTCCACCCCGGATTTCCCGTGTCCATTCAACCAGCTCCTGACCCTCTCTGCCTTCTCATCTCACCTCTGGACAGGAGCTGCCCATTTAGTCTTATGTATCTACTTGAGCTAAGACTATGTCCCATAGTCCAGTCTAATCTGAGTTGGCCTCAGGAATGGAAAAACTACCACTTTAAATGGTGCCAAACGTAACCCCAGGGAATATTCAACTCAGTACATTGGCACTGTTTCAACTACATGGTTAAATTGTTTAGGTTGCATTTATATAAAAGTTACTTATAAAAGTTGCTTTCAAAAGTGTAAGACAATTATTAAGCCTAGTAGAAGTTCCTCACTGTCCCATTGTCTAGTTGCTCACTGAGCTAGAGTGTCATTGTATAGCTAGGTCAGTTTTGAACATTCAAGAGAATTTAGAGCTTTAGGATAATTTTGAAGTTTAATTGTATAGAAAACTTTCTTTTGTAGGCATGCGTAATTATTGTAATTCTGGAAATAATTAGGAGAAATAGGATCAGAATATGGAAACAGGAAATATATATTTGAGGGGCATGGGATAAAAATTATACTCAATGAGTGGCTATTGGAACTATTGGTAAAAAGGTTAAGTTAGGTTAACTTTTTTTTTAGGTCATAAATTAGCATTTGTGGCTAGATTCAAGTGATTTTGGATAATTTTCTTTTCATGTGTTGCCAGAATTGGGAGTTGTTTATTCTATTCCGAGACTAAGTTTTTCTGTTTATTTCCTAGTAACAAATAAAGTCAAAATATGCCTGACCCAAAAGTTGTAAAAGGGAAACTTCACATAAAATGGGTTTTAGTCTAGTACTATATGCAATTCCTCTTTTCCTTTACAATTCTTATTTATTAAAAAAAAAAAAAACTAAAAACAAAAACAACAGACTATTTAGACATACAAAAAATTCCCTGAAGAATAATATAATGAATGTGCATGTACTTTTCAACCAGTTTAAGAAAAAGTTACTAATACATTTGCAGTCCCTTCTATACTTCTTCTCAGTTACTTCTCTCTCCTGCCTCTCCACATTCCACCTCACCAGTAACCGCTATCTTCAGTTTGGTATTTGCAATTATCGTTTATTTCTTATTACTTTTGCCCCATATGTGTGTGTCACAACATAATGCCATATGCAGTTTTGACCTCTAGTATATTATATTCTAACTAGGCAAAAATCTTTTCAAGTTTGATAAGTTCTTGTTTCATTTAGAAAAAAATCATGACTTTATGTCCATTTAAAAAATTTTAAAGTTTGACAATTTAGTGTTCACAAAATTGATCTTAAGTTTCACATTCTTGTCTTTTAGCTAATTTATACATGTTCCTTAACTTTGATATATTCTCAATTCTAAGCTGAAAAATTATAGTGCTATAAAGAGTATATAATGTAATTATTCAGATGACTATTTTATAGTAATCACTTCTTGAATTTGAGCCAGTGACCTAAAGATTATTACTATAGTATCTTCATTTGGTTGGTGTATACATAAGGAGCCCTGGTGGTGCAGTGGTTAAGTGTTCAGCTATTAACCAAAAGGTCCGTGGTTTGAACCCACCAGCTGTTCTTTGGGAGAAAGATGTGTGGTATTTCTACTCTGTCCTATAGAGTCCCTATGAGTCGGCATCGATTTGATGGCATTGGGTTGAGTTTTTTTTTGGTTGGTGTACACATCTATAAGACTTACATAAAAGCTGTAAAAAAAATTAAAAATGTCCTGAAAATACTGTATTGCATAGAAACTGATATTTTTCTTTTCTGTAGTCATTATAAAGTCTGCCAGTCACAATAATATGTGGAATACGTAGAAAGTACCACAGTGAATTTTGAGTCAGATGAATGTTTCTTAAGTAATTTATTTATTCATGAAGTGTTTATTGAGCATGTATTATGTTAGATAGTGGAAATGCAAAGATAGTAAGACTTTGTCCTTGTGTTCAAGTAGTTGATAATAGGGTGAGAAAAATACATGTACAAATAGCTATAATGTCAGGTGGTGTATTATTTGAATAAAGAGCTTTATGAGGTTAGAGAGTATTCTGCTAGAAGGTTGGGGTAAGAATGGGGGTTATGTGAGAATGTTAGAGAAGGCCTCATAGCAGAGGAGATGGCTAACTGAGCTATAAAAATTATTAGGTTTTAGTAGGTGGGATGATTGTGAGGATGGCGCAGGACTGGGCAGTGTTTCATTCTGTTGTACATAGGGTTACTGTGAGTCAGAACCGACCTGACGGCACCTAACAACAACAACAGGTGGCATAGGACTTTTCTTATGTAGGAAGATATAGTGGGTAAGAACATAGGTTTTTAGAGTCAGACTGATTTGCTTTGTAATTGGCTCCATTATTTACAATGGGGTGTTACTTGAACTCTCTGAAGTGCTTAACACAGTGCCTGGCACACATTAAAACCAAAAAGCAAACCCGTTGCCATCGAGTTGACTGTGACTCATAGCTACCCTATAGAACAGAGTAGAACTGCCCCCATACGGTTCCAAGGAGTGGCTGGTGGATTCAAACTGTCGACCTTTTGGTTAGCAGCCATACACTTAACCTCTGCAACACCAGGGCCCCTGGCACACATTAGACATTTCAGAAAATGAAAGCTGCTTCTAGTCTCCTGTTGTTTGAACTCACATTATTATTAAACTATGTAAGCAAAGGCAGAGCAGTATGAAAATATAGAACATGTTGTTTTCTGAGACTCGTCATGTGACTGAGTAGGATGTGTGTATGTTTGGGGGATGGTTTGGAGTGTTGGGAAGTACAGTGAAAAAGTAGTGTAGTAGATGCTATTGGTCCTCACGTAGGTCCCCCGAACTAGCTGAGGAACCTATCCCCCAGCTGCTGTGAGTGTTGTCTGCTAATGGCTTAGAGCTGCCCCCTTCTTAAGAGTATTGTCCTAGGCCAAGGAAGCTGCCTAGCTCAGCTGGTTTCTCCCCGCCCCATCCTGCAGCCAGTGATGGACAGATAATGAGATACAAAAAACCCCAGGCCCTTTGCCTCAAGGCACCTCCAACTAAGTGATGCAATTCATGCTTTAGAGCTCCCTGTAGGAGCTGAGACCCTGTGTCCACTTAGCTTATTTCCCCTGCTCCATTCCTGGTGGCACAGTGGTTAAGAGATTGGCTGCTAACCAAAATGTCGGCAGTTTGAATCCATTAGCCGCTCATTGGAAGCCCTATGGGGCAGTTCTGTTCTGTCCTATAGGGTCACTATGAGTCGAAGTTGACTCGACGGCAACAGTTCTTAATTTTTTTTGGTTTTATTCCTCTACGGGAGTCCTAATGGCACAGTGGCTAAGCCCTCGACTGCTAACCAAAAAGTCGGTGGTTTGAACCCACCAGGTGCTCTGCGGGAGAAATATGTGGCAGTTTGCTTCCATAAAGATTACAGCCTTGGAAACCCTATGGGGCGGTTCTACTTTGCCCTATAGGGTCATTGTGTTTGGAGGAGAGTCGGTTGTAGTTGGAATCAGCTTGATGACATTTGGTCATGATCCCTCTCTAGGAGCCTGGGTGTCAAAAAATGGTTAAGCCCTCGGCTGTTAGCCTGGAGGTCTGCTTCTGAAAGATCACAGCCTTGAAAACCTGTGGGGTTCTGTTCTGCACATATAGAGTTACCGTGAGTTGGAACTGACAACAACAGCAACATTCCTCTCTACTTCTGATAAAATTCTCCTGATAAAATTCCCTCAATAAGTAATTTGTACAAGAATCCCTGCCTCAATCCATCAATCCCTGTCTACTTCTGTGGGCTCCCAATTAAGACAAGTGCTTTGGGCTAGATGGGAAAGGTCCTTGGTTGCTTGGCTTAGATTTCTGAGTGCTATTTTATAGGCACTGGGAGCCTATTGCATTGTAGAAGAATCATTTTAATAAAGAGTGCCACGGAAAGAGGCTTGTTATTGTTGTCATTAGTTGCTATTGAGTTCATTCCTACTCTTGGTGACCCATGTGTGCAGAGTAAAACTGCTCTATAGAGTTTTCAAGACTGTGACCTTTCAGAAGTAGCACAGTCATTAGGTGCTCGGTTGTTAACCAAAAGGTTGGCAGTTCAAACCCACCAGCTGCTCTGCTGGAGAAAGATGTGGCAGTCTGCTTCTGTAAAGATTTACAGCCTTAGAAACCCTACGGAGCAGTTCTGCTTTGTCTTGTAGGGTCGCTATGAGTCGGAATCAACTTGATGGCAGTGGGTTTTGGTTTCTGACCTTTCGGAAGTAGATTGCCAGGCCTGTCTCTCAAGGCTTCTGTGGGTGGGTTTGAACCGCCAACATTTTGGCTTAACTGTTGGCACCACCCAGTGACTCCTAAAATGGAAGCTTTTATATGATCTAATTAAGGAATGATAAATGCCTCAATCAGAGTATTTGTTAGGGAGTAGGAAAAAACTGAGAAGTCTTAGATAATTTGAATGTGGGGAGAAGGAATCAAAGGAGTTTTTAGATGTGATGATCAGGCAAATAATTATTTCAGCTGAAAAAACAGGACTTTGGAGAAAGCTAATGAGTTCAGTTTTGGCTAAGTTGAATTTAAGGTACTTTTGGATCCCTGGGTAGTGCAGATGGTCACGTGCTTGGCTGCTGACTGAAAGGTTGGTGGTTCAAGCTTACCCAGAGGGGTGCCTCGAAAGAAAGGCCTGGAGATAGACTTCTAGAAAAAAAGCAGCCATTGAAAACCTTATGGAGCATAGTTCCTCTCTGACACACATGGGGTTGCCATGAGTTGGAATGACTATGGAATATCATAGGTGGAAAAGTTCAATAAATAGTGGGAAATACCTGTCTGTAGTATGGAATGTGGGGTCAGGTTAACAGCATTAAGGTGATTGTTTAAGTTATAAACATTGGGAACTTATCATTTGGAATGCTTTCAGCTGCAAGTAACAAAATTTTGACTCAGACTGGTTGGTTTCAGATTAAAGAGGATTTATTGGCTTATGTATCTAAAAATCCAGTGGTAGGGTGGGTTTCATGGGTGATTTGATCAGGATTCTGGCTCCATTTTTCTGTGATTATTTTCATTCCACCACCTTCATGTGTCAGTTTTGTTCTGAGTCTTGCTTTGTTCATGGAGGCAGAGTGACTCCACTGATTCCAGAATTCCATTAGCAAACTGCGTATTCTAGAAGAGAGAGCATTTGTTCCTGAATTCTTGGCAGGAGTTCTAAGCATTGGGCTGATTGATCGGTTTTGGGAAGGGGTATTGTTGCAAAGGGAAGGAGATTACCATAATTGGATGGGTTTGAACTGCCAGCCTATCCTGTTAGTAATCAAGTGCTTAACCAATTGCATCATCCAGGGACTCCTATCAGTCAGGGCTCATCCCTGGAGATGGGATAGGCTCAGGCCGACACAAAGAGCATAATTGCTATACCAGGAGAAGGGGTGGTATGGATGTTTGGGAGAAGAGCACAAAGTTCACTCTAATCATCTTACTCATAAGGGACAGACAGGGGAAGAGTCAGGAAAACAGAGGAGAATAATGAGAGAGTTGGGAAGAGAGCCCCAGAGAAGTGCCTTAGCCCAGGGTGGAAAGGGTTGTAAAGAGGAAGGACTAAAACACTGTCTACTCAAATAGCCACTGGATTTGATAGGAGGTCATTGGTGACCTTAGAGCAATGTCTCTAGCCTGGGGGGATAAAAGTCAGATTGTTTAAGGAAATATGTGGCAATGGTATGGAAGCAGCAAGGATATACTATCTTTTAAAGGGGAAAAAAAAAAACAAAAACAAAAACAAAACCTATTGTCGACTCACAGCGACCTATAGGACAGAGTAGAACTGTCCCAAAGGGTTTCCAGGAAGCAGCTGATGGATTTGAACTGCTGACCTTTTGGATAGTGACTAACCTCTTAACCACAGTGCCACCAGGGCTCCATGTTTTAAAAGAATTAGGTGATAAGTAGAAGGTGGTAGTTTAAGGAAGAACTTGAATCAGGGGAGGTTAAAAGTAAATTTATAAAAATGATGATGGGAGATTTTGGACCATGTTTGTGGGATGAGGGAAATGAGTTTAGAGTTTGAGTCAGATAGCCTCAGTTTGAGCTCTGGCTCTAAAGACAGCTTGAACGGCCCTGGACAAATCATTCAGTCTTTTTTCAGCCTCTAATGAGTAATAACCATAATAAATGTTTCACAGGGATGCTGTAAGGGTTAAGCAAGATAGTGTTATGTGAAGGAGATTTGCCAACTAAACTGTTATACAAATATTAGTTGATAGTAGGCAAATTGTTAATGTAAACCCTATTTTTTCAAAAAAGAATATAAGGTATTATAAATACTAGTATGTAGAGCTGAAAGGTATGAGAGAGAGAATATGAGTGAATGAATGAATTCATAGAATGTGGTCCTTGTTCAGAATTAGTTATTTCCCTTTGTATGGCTACATGATTCTGCAAAGCCAAAAGCCCTTAAATTTTGTGTAATTTTTGTTAGCAGTATTGTGGGTCTCTTGACTTGCATACATGTAGGTTCAGTTCCTTTTGGCATGAGAAGAAAGGAACACTGTATAGAATGTTCATTTTTTTGGTTTTGAAGATGACTTTTATATGAGGTGGTTGTGAAGTTTAGTGATAATAATAAAAATGTTTAATAGTAGCAGGTACTGTGCAGACCACTTTATATATCCTTAGCTAGTATATGATTGATCTTAGCTTTGTCTGACCCCAAAGCCAATGCTTTTAGCCGCTTTCTAGTCTAAAAATTCTTGGATTCTTATTTAATCAAGCTGGTAGACGTTTTACAATCATTAAAGACAATTTTATTCCTATACATTTCTTTTCTTAAGGTTGAATAGTGCCTTTTCCTATGCTTAAAATTTTAAGCAGTCTGATATATTGAACTGTAATAGGGAGAACAGCAATACCTTATAAGTAACGGTGAAGATTAAATGAGCTAAAAAGACCTTAGAATGGTACCAAGCACAGTTAATATTAGCAGCTATCATTATCATTATTGTTATAATTATTAGTTCTTTATAAATACTTGACATATATGAAAAAGCAGTAAGTCAATGGGTACTTCCGCATAAAACAGTTTTTGAAAAAGTTTGAGATTTAATTTTGAATAAATTAAGAAACAATAATACATTTCCTTAACTACAGCTCAGATTCTATGCTGGTTTCCATTGTGGGGATGGCACTGTACACAGGATACGTCTTCATGCCACAGCACATCATGGCGATATTGCACTACTTTGAAATTGTATAGTGACCGAGATGTGACCAGGATCCAGAGGTTCCTTAGGGAGGAATCGCCCTCCGAAGTTGGAATGGGACTTCATCAGATGTCATAAGAAACTACTAGATGTCAACATAACCAACCTTGTGAATATAAAGACTAAAATTCATGAGTAGAACAGGAAGATAATCCTGACTCATGTGTTGTGTTCTTTATTTTTAATTTTAAAAGAGACTCTTGTATAGTAATTTTTGTCTATTTTAACATTGTAGTCATTTGTACTTTGATATCAGTATTTTCTTAACCTTTGTGACTGTTTCAAGATTACACCATGGAAGCTTTTATTAATGTAACTTTGAGTACATTTTAATTGCCTTCTATTTTTAAAATTCAAAGTCATTAGTTGGGCTTTACTGCTCTTGCTATTGTATGGCATATACATCAGCCTGAATATATTTCTACACTTGACCAAAGTTTTATAAGAAACAATACAAGATTTGGGGCAGGGGAGAGGGGAGGGAGGATATTTTATTGAGCACTACTTACAAAAGACTTATCTGTAAGTTCGAACTCAGGAGTACAGTTTTAGCTATCTATACTCCACTCTGTTTAACAGCTTTTGCTTTAAAACTATTAAAGTGTTTCTTAACAATGAAAAACAGATCCTGCTAAAGTTAAAATAAAGGAACATTTCACCTTTTAAATATTTAATTTTTATGTGGACTTATTTCCAGAAAACTTTGATGATGATTCTCGTGACCAAAGGTTCTCAAATGGTTAAGTAGCATTATTATGTAATGCTTATATACCATAGAGTTTTTAATAGAAGGTGAATCAGTTTCCTCTGAGGGCCACTGTTAACAGTGTACTTCCTTAAATTTAGTTTCATGATTGTAATGGGTGCTGTAAATGCATTTGCACATTACAATAAGAGATGATGAGATGAATTGTTAAAAACTAGAGCAAAAAGAAGTATAAATTTGGTTAAAATCCTTTCATTCTTTGTATTTTTTTTAAAGATTTCTATTCCTTAAATGTAAAATGACTACCTAATTTTTTTGATGTAAACTCATTAAATTCAAAGAGAAAAAAAATCGACCGATATGTAGCAGTATACTTTTTTCTTTATGGTTAAATAATGATCCAGTATTTATATTTCTGAACTGATTGCTGTGGAGTACCAGATAAGCAGTAAGTATGTTTTAACATGTCTCCCAACATAAAAATATTGTTAATTAAACAAAAAAATCAGGCATTAGGCATTATATATTTTAACATGTTTTCCAGCATAAGTTTTGCTAATTTTAAAAAAACTAGATATTTTTGGCACTGAATTTTAAAGACTAGATTTTTGAAGTGTTTTCTAGTCCAGAGGTACAAAGTAATAAGTAAAAGTTTAGTATTTTATAGTCAGTTTCTATCATCTCTATTAGCTAGGAGTGATGAGGATAATATGTAATAATTTAGTTGAAGTAATTAAAAATAATTAGCTATGGTTGTGTCTGAGCTGTATTCATGCTGTCTCAAGGAAAATTATGAATAGGAGGATTTAACTTGCGAATTGTTGTATTAATGCTCAAAGTTGGTTTTTTTCCTGTTGTTCCCCACAGAGAATCACTGACAAATGGATGCCTGATATCCCTCTGGTGAGTTGATGACAGGAGAAGTTGAGAATCACTAGTTTAGATGAGTGTCCACGTAACCTATTCTTGCCTTTTGCTCAGAAATCTTTATTTGTCCCTACTCCTTGCTGAAATGCATTAAATTGCTATTGTATGGCTGATGATTGTCATTAACACTGGCCTGTGAGATAGATGGAAGCCAAGCTTAGCCTTACAGGGAATCTTGAGGAGAGTCAGAGAAAGAAATAGGACCATGTCTAGCAAGAGGTTATCAGGGGAGCAGATTCTCACCCACTGATGCAACTGTCTGGTTTATTTGTTAGTGAATACCAAATAGAAGGATCATTTCCACTTGTTATGTTTAAGTATTTATTATACAATTCTCCGTGGGTCTCTCAAGCTTCTGTACATCTTGTGAGGAGAGATACAGACTGCCTTTATTCTGGACTATTTTTTCAAGGATGTTTGTGTATCAAATGACCTTGGAAGATTGCTCTCCCTGCAGATCAAAGGGCAGGTTTGCTTAGAGCTTTGGAAGATAAGAGTGTTTCCCTCTGGAACAAAGGGCCTTTTAAAAGATTTAGGTTCCTAAGCGCAAGGTTCCTCTCCTGTAATTCAACCCTCTGCATGTACAGACAGGTGTCACCTGTCCCTCTTGGCTTTGTTCTGTGGAAACTGGGGCTTGGAGAACTGGAACAAAAAAATGTTGACACTTTGGCTACTGCTGAGAGTAATAAAATTCTTTGTCTCTGATCCAGGAATCTCATGTCTTTTGCCAGCTTCCACAAGACTGTGTCAGGCTAACTTGTTAACTTGCACATAGGGCAAAATCTGAGACCCTTCACAGTTCTTGACAGTTTGGTATGAGAGTGGGATGTTGACAGAGACATGGTCTTTGGAAGAGAAAGGATGATGGCCCCATAGGCCAGGTTTGGAGATACGAGGTAACTCTCTGGGATCCAGTAGTAAATTCTCTCACCTAAGTAGTGGGTAGGTAAGGGGAATAAGGATCTCCTGCTAGCCTAAACCACTGCCATCAAGTTGATTCCGACTCACAGCGACTCTATAGGGCAGAGCAGAACTGCCGCATAGAGTTTCAAGGCTGTAATCTTTACGGAAGCAGACTGCCACCACTTTCTCCCATGGAGCAGCTGAACCACCAACCTTTTGGTTAGCAACCGAGTGCTTTAACCACTGTGCTACCAGGGCTCCCACTAGCCTAGTTGTTAATGTTCAGAGGCTGAGCAGTGAGAAGTAGTCTTTAATAGTGCCATGGTTGTTTTGTTGTTCATGCTTTTCTGGGTAGGTTGAAGAAGAGATGACAGTGAGACAAAAAGAACCACAGCCACAGCCTAAAGGTGATATAGCTGTGGCTGCTAAGCCAAAGAATCCCTAAAGCTGAAATAAATCATGTCAGCAGTGAGGAATGTGCTGTTCAATACAGATCTTTGGGTGGACTGAAAACATTAGAAGTTCATTTGGTTGAGCTGCAAGCTAGTGGCCCCTTGAAACCGAAGTTGAATGCAAAGCTTTGCTTGTTGACTCAGAGCTGCTCTCTCCTTCTGTGCCCCTGATCTCTTCCTTCCCTTCTACTCCATCTTAATCTTCATGACGGAGAAAGACGATTAGGGATAAGGCCCTGTATGCACCCTCCTAAGTATGCTGGAGAACTTCGCAGGGGAGAGATGAAAACTTATGTCTTTTGGATACAGCTACCCAATTCACTCTCCTACTTAGTCCCTTGGCGGGAAGGGACACCTGAATTTAACTCACGGGGTTTGGGTACCTTTCAAAGGAGAAGGGAAACTAATGTGACCTTGTGGGTGGGGCCCTTTGGGTGTATTCAGTGTATTGTTTCCACTGATGAATGTATAATTTGGTGTTGATGTTTTACATCCCTGTAGTATGAATTCTTGTGTCTGAGGTCATTCTCCTGATTGGGAAGGGATGCATGAAGAGATTTGCTAGTTCCTTTGGGACCCCACAACCTTTATACCCTGATGACCACCCCCCTTTTATCATTGTGGTGAAAATAAACACACCAAAACATTTGCCAACACAACTTCCACGTTTACAATACAATGACATTGATTATATTTTTCATGTTGTGCCACCGTTATTGCTGTCCTTTCTCCAAAACATTCCACCACCATTAACATAAACTCAGTGCTCCCCAAACAAAAGCTCCCCCTTTCCCTTTCATCCCTGGTAATCATTAATAATCTTTGGTTTCTATATATTTTTCTTATTTCATATAAGTGAGATCATCCTTTTGCTACTGACTGTTTTGTTCAGCATAATGTTTTCAAGGTTCATCCATATTGTGGTGTGCATCAGAACTTTATTTCTGTTTATGGCTGCATAATGTTCCATTATCCATTCATATGTTGATGGACATTTCAGTTGTTTCCATCTTTTGGCGATTGTGAAAGGTGCTGCAGTGAGCATTGGTGTACAGGTTTCTGTGCATTCCTACTTTCACTTCTTCTGGGTATATACCTAAGATTGGGATTGCTGAGTCATGTGTTAATTCTATGTTCTACTTTTTGAGGAATTGCCAGACTGTTTTCTAGTGACTGCACCGTTTTATATTCCCACCAGCAACGGATGACGATTCTATTTTCTCCACACCCTCCCACCAACACTTGTTTTTTCGATCATTGTCATTCTAATGGGGGTGAGGTGATACCTCATTGTGCTTTTGATTTACATCTCTATAAGGACTAATGTTGAACATATTTTCATGTGCTTGTTGGCTATTTGAATATTCTCTTTAGTGAACTGTCTGTTCCAGTCTTTTGCCCATTTTTTGATTGGGTTGTTTGTCTTTTTGTTGTTAAGTTGTAGAAGTCTTATATGTATTTTGGATATTAGACCATTATTGGATATATGGTACCCAAAAATTTTCTCCCAGTCTGTAGGCTGTCTTTTTACTGTGTTGATAAAGTCCTTTGATATACAAAAGTAAGTTTTATGAGGTCCTATTTATCTATTTTGTATTTTACTGCTTGAGTTTTTGTTATCTGATAATCTGTTGTAGTACACTAGGTCTGAGAGCTTTGCCACTATGTTTTCTTCTAAGAATTTATGGTTTTAGTTTTCACGAGCTGGAAGTCTTTGTGACTAAGGATTTTATCTATTGGAGTCTGGCAAAAAAAAAGGCTAGCCTCCACTAGGAGATGCCTCTTGGGTATTTGAACTCCTTGCCTTCCTTATATGACTATCAGGTTACTTCCCAGAAAAACCAGTTGCCATGATCCTGCCCCTCCCCCCCCCCCACACCAATTTTGAAATTAGCTTGCTACTGGGCTCTGACCCATGGAGGCCTTGTGAGTTTCCGGCTTTATAGTCCCAACTGGATTCACAGACAAGATGGGAAGGGTCAGACAAGCCTCATTGTCAAATGGAAATACCATATTTAAGAATGCAGCTGATCTGGCTCCAGTCCTGCACCTGACTGCAGCTCCATTGACATCTCAGCTTTAGAGGAAGCCTAGGGCAGCTAACAACAACAACAACAAATCCCTCTGGGAATACTTTTATCTCCAGTGCCACTGCCTGAAGCAAAATTGCTGACTCAGTGAGGTCCTCAATTCACAGAGATAACCCTAAATGCTTGGGCCTAGTTCACTGATGGTTTGGTGAAGCTAAAACCTGATGGTATCCACTGGGCTTCTGCCACTGTTCAGTCCCAGCGCCAGCTATGCAGAACCAAACATAGGCATGGTCATACCACTCACTGTGCAAAACTCCAGGCTGTTCTCATAGCTCTGGCCAATGCTCTCCTTGATGAAGCTTCCTATATTTTTACTGACTGCTGGGTTGTTGCCAATGACATATCAGTTTGGTCTGTCATTTGGAAAACTACAACCTGGTAAATGAAGGACATTCTTCTTTGAGGCTGCAAAATGCGATGACAAATCACATCTGCTGATTGAACTGTCTGGATCACTCATATAGAAGCCCTGAATAAGCTGCTGATTGAGACTGCACTGCCAGATTGCCACCATTACTGCCTTTATCCATCATCATATTTGGCATGGTAACATATCCACTATGTTCCTATTTCTGATGCAGAGGTGACCACCACATGCCAGACTTGTGACTCCTGCCAAAAGTTGTCTTGTGGTGATGGGGGTCCCATAGCATAGGCCATTACCTCTCCTTCCTTTGCTCCTGTCAGATTGATCTCTCAGGGCTATCTGTGGTGCCTCACTGCTGTTGACATTTTTTCAGGTTACAATATTGCATTCCAATGTGATCAGCTGACTCTGGCCATGTCATTGTGGCCCTTGAAACTAAACTGTACCAGGTTTTTAGCTTTCCAGACCATTTGTAGCCTGACAGTTGTATGGTTTTTATCATCACAAAAACTACTTAACAAGGTGCTGATGGTCTAGGTAGTCAATGGACATTCCATACTTCCTACCATTCACAGGCATCTGATATTGCTGAGTCTTGGAATGACATCCAAATATTCAAATAGATTTTTTGACCTTTACCTTCTTCACCTTCTCCTGGTCCACACACCTTAATAAGGGGATTTGATCACTGAATGTGGCTGTCACCAGAAAGACATCATCTCCTCTAAGCTACTTCCTGGTTAATCATCAGGATAACCTATTATTATTTCAAAATTGGGATTACTGCCTGACTATTCCTGGGTGTGATACTTTTCACTAACGGCAGCTCCAGGCCAACGAATTAGTACACTATACAAGTGGCAGCCCAGCCAAAAGACCTAGAAATTTCAAGCTTAATTCTGGCTCAGCCACTTGGATTCTCATGTTGATTGACATGGCCCTATATCATAAAGATGGTGATCATCTAGTTTAGTACAGTGTTTCATGAGTCACCGAACAATGGCTCATGCAGGCCAAAGTGGGGGATATAACAACATGTTGTAAGTTTTATGAAGATACCTTGTTCCTCTTGGATCTGACTCTTCCAGATGAAAGGTCTGGGTGTGAATGGAGATGACTGGAGGTATTGGGGAGGAAGAAACTTTTAATGACTTTTTTTTTTTTATTGTACATTTTTTTTTTTATTGTACTTTCAGGTGAAGGCTTACAGAACAAATAGTTTCTCATGAAACAGAAGTACACATGTTGTTTTATGACATTGGTTAACAACCCCACAACAT
>NW_004443979.1:6515954-6562947 GCF_000243295.1 Trichechus manatus latirostris
TCTCTGTCAGTTTTCTCACTCCATTTGGTGCTTGGCTGAGTTCTTTATCTCTTCATTTGATGTTTTAGGGTTTCAGGATTGTTGTATTCTCTCTTCGGCTTAGTTTTTCGGATCTTCGCTGTGGAGGGACAGCGTGGTGCTTCTGCCTAGAGTGCCATTTTGTGGGAACTCTCCCCACTTCTTAATTGGAAGATTTTAAATTGGAATAGTGTAATCACTCAGAAAAATTGAAAAATAGTAAAAATAACACCTATATACTCTACCTGAAGAAGCCCTGGTGGTACAGTGGTTAAGCTCTCAGCTGCTAACCAAAAGGTCAGTGGTTTGAACCCACCAGCTGCTCTACAGGAGAAAGATGTGGCGATCTGCTTCTGTAAAGATTTACAGCCTTGGAAATCCTACGAGGTAGTTCTACTCTGTCCTATAGGGTCACTATGTGTCAGAATTGACTCAATGGCAACAGGACCCTTTACCTAGATTTGCTAATTACTAATATTTTCTGACAATTCTGAAAAGTTATAACACTTTTTTGGAGGGAAGTTGAGACTGCAGATCATATCTTGTTTCTGTTTTTTATTTATTTATTTTTGTAGTTTGCTTTTTGGCAATTGGTTACAGAGACAAAAAGAAACTATGACATAATTACTGTCTCACTTCTGTCAATGCCAACCTCATGACATATGCTACTTGTGACTCTTCCTGTATTCATTTAGGGCATAGGTCCTCTTGGATCATAGAAAGAGGAAAAGAGAAGAAATGAAAGACTCTTCTATAAAACGTGTCTCCCTCCTCCCCCACCTTTTTGATAAGTACTTGCTGGTCTGAAGAATTAACCATGTGCATCAAGGCAGGGTGAATTCAATTTTGTTGGAACGGTGACGGCGACGGTAACCAACTGCACAACTCTTACAGAGGAGTGGGGCCAAGGAGGGTCACTCAGAGGAGTCGACCCGGCTTCAGTCCCAGGAGTTTATTTATAGTCAATACAGCAAGTAGCGAAGCAAATCACAGAACAGTGGGCTTTGGGTGAATAACAATAAGTTTCGGGCAAGGGAGAATGGACTTCAGGTAAACAAGCCAATCAGTAACGAGACAATAGGTTTTGGAAAAACAAGTCATGCCTAATCTCCTTCTCATCACTGACAAGTCTCAACATGTTGTGTGTAGCGTATGGGCCTTTGAGGGGCTGAAGTTGTCACTGGTATAGCCATATTTCAGTGGCACATATCCCCACACAATTTTCTTTTCTTCTTATCAAGTCAAGAAAGTTCCATCTTTTTTAGGGTGTTCTGGTATGCTATATTATCCTTCAGAAAGTTCGCTATCATTTTGGATTCTGTTATATTTCCCACAAACATGTCTTCCAGGTTAATAGTTAATAGTGCTCTAGTTCAGAATGGAAGGATTGGCACTGGAGGATTTATGATATCCAACCTAATTTTCCATCACCATACCTTGGCCTTGGCCTTTTAAGTTGTAGCCCATAGGAAGCAATTGATTGCTACCCAATAGAGGCAAATGACCCTCTTTAACTCTAGAGCAGTACCTAATAAGGCCTTGATAATTGTGATTTATCCATTGTCAGATGTGATTGCATGCACCTCTCTGAAGCTGCCTTGGATTGATGGATGCAACTTGTATGACAGGAAGCCAGCCATTTCCAGGGGCTTTCTCCTTTTCTCCTTAGTCTTACCAGGGCTTCTAGGATGGGATTGATGAAGTCATTTTTCTTTCATTGTGGTCTTCGATAATGAAATATGGTAAAAATTCATTATCTTTAGAGCATGCCAGTTTTTCCTTGTCAAATTTGCAGTCTTCCCTTGACTGAAACAATTTGTTACCTACAAAAGCAGTAGCCTTGCACTTCCCTTTTTGTTTCAAGGAGCTCTGGATTGGCCAAGGGGAGTTTCCTATAAATTTACTATAGAGTTAGAGCTTTCTTTAGCCAAAACATTTGGTTTCCCTTTTAATGAGTTTGAGAGAAAAATAAATGTTTGTTACAGCTGACCCTCTGCAATACCTCAAACTATTTCATCCTTCAAAGCATAGTTGACCAAACCTCTAGGCACATGTTATGTTAGGACAAACTAAAAGTAACTCTTTGATAATGTCCCAAGGTTAATAAGTACCTTAACCATTAGTAGGAATGAGGATGGGATAGTCTGGACCCCCTTTGCTGAAATGAATCATTATTACTTATGAATTTGTGGAACCCTCAGAGTTAAGCTCTTTGTGCTTCTGGCTTGTCTAAGTGAGAGCCTCACTGGCATGTACTCTAAAGTACGGGATTACAGGTAATACCGAATTTAATAGTAACATGTTAAAGTAACTGGGACAAGAAGAGAAGAACTTATTCCCTGATGTCCAGCCCTGCCACAATTATGCATTTTTATATATATTTTCCCACTGGCTTTTGTTTGGAAGTACCTGATTTCAATTGTGTCTGAACCCATGTTTGTTTTGCATTTGTGCTGATTTATTGCCAAAATAAAGCTGTATCAAATATTTTTTAGATGCAGGAAAATGAAGACTTCTTATATTCAAAGAAGGCAGCATGTTTTCATTGTGATATTAGATATGTGGGTTCTTAATCATCAAAGATGTTGTATGCAACATGATTATAATTGGTCCTTAGGCAACTTCTCACATGTGGCCAGAGATACCTGCCTATTAGCACAAATGGAATCATATCAATCATAATGACCCGAATTATACCGGTTCATATTCTACGTACTCCAGCAGGCCTTCAGTCCCTATAAAATATTTCTGGTAGTCCCCAGGAGGCATCTCCTATGTGCTCATAAATTAACACTCTCCAGCCTGGTACTGCTGCTGCACTGCCATCTCCACAGGGTACTCTTTGGGTGCTGCTGTCTCTTGCTGGGTCCCAGTGCCATGTGTCTGGGTCCTGAGATCTTTACTTGATGTTGCCCCTGATGCCCCAGAGTTTTCACAGAGCCAGAGCTGTGTGACAGTCTATGAGGTAGGGAAAAAATGCCCTCTCGCCTTGGAGCTTGGTGTTGCACTTAGCTAGATGAGTCACAAAGCACTACTTGCCCAAGTTACCACCAGAGTTTTTTGTGAAAAAACTTTTTTTCTTATTATGGTGCCTGTTCTCTCTAGAACTCAGGTGTGGGTCCATTGGAGGGGTGGGCCTGGGGATTGATGTTATTATAGCTAATAATTAATGAGCATTTACTGTGTGTTGGGCAATGAGATAAGCCCTTTAATGATTATTTCTTTTAATTCTATACAAAGTAGATAATATTGTTTTTATTTTACAGAGGAGGAAACTGAGGCTTAAAGGTTAAATACTTTGCTCAAGGTTACCCAGCTAATACTGGCAGTCTGACGTCAAAGCCCACCATCTTGATCACTATATCCAAATGGCTGATGCTCTATTCTCAGCATTATCCCTACCCTCTAATAACCAAAGCTTCCTTATCGCTTTAGCTCATGGTGCCCGGTTTCTTCCTTTTTGGACAAGTTTTCTTGCAGGCTGATCCTCAGCCTCCTAGCAAATAAATATTAGTTGGATTCTTCCACCAGTTCATCAGATATATACAAATTTATGTGAGGTTTATCAATAAACGCAGCATGAATTTTTCCCAGAAGGCACTTCAGTCCTTTATGTGAATTGGCTTTCTAAAGACCTATCCTGATCCTCGTCTGCATTTCTGCTAATTCCAACTCCCCTTATACACAAATGATTTATGGTTGGGGTCATTATTTTTAGAGCTAGGTGCTGTTTTTAACTCAGCTTCCTAGACTCAGGGTACCCCTGTTTTTTCAGCTGTTTGTAGTGTAGATTTACTTATATCTCCCACTTTCACGTCATACGATACGTGTCAAATGGAACTCATCTGTTTTCCCAAGAAGGGAAGTTTGGCGAGATCTTTGACTCTTTCCTGACCTCTATTAGCTATGTCTGGTTGGCTACCTAGCCTTGCCACAAGATTTCTCTCCACCCTAATGCAAGGAATTAAGAGCCCATGTAATTACTCAACATCCTAGCCTTAAAAATCCGTGACTACCTCAGGTCTAATGGGCTTACCTTTACTTCTCTAGCTGCCTGCTCCATGCCACATCTGGACCTTGTTAGCATGTGAGAATGTGTTATTTTAGAAATCGTAAGCTCTGGGACATGCTTTCCCTATCCGTTCAATCTTTCTCAGGCCCTCTGCTTCTACATGAACCACTTAGCACACTATTATAATTGACTCTTGTGATACAGACTGCTAGTTTCCCTGGTATCCATTTTCCCTTTTTTTCTGTAATTGTAGTGGTAACGGTGTTAGCTGCTGTAGAGTCAGCCCCCTACTCATGGCAACCCCATGCCAACGGTATTGGACCATTGTGCTCCATCAGGTTTTCATTGGCTGATTTTTGGAAGTAGATCATCAGGCCTCTCTTCCTAGTCTGCTTAATGTCCACTGTTAGGCATCACAGCAACACAAGCCTCCACTGACAGGTGCATTGGCTGGGGATTGAACCCTGCTCTCCCTCTTGGTAGTTGAGTCTTCTACCACTGAGCCACCGCTGCCCTCCTGTAATGATACAACTTACAATTTTTAGCTGGGCATGTGGCTGCCCTTACAATAAAGGCTATATTTCCCTGCATCCTTTGTAGATAGTTGTGGCCATGTGACTATGTTCTAGCTAGTGTAATGTGAGGAGAAGTGGTATGTGCACTTTGATTCAATTATTTTTTTTTAATCAAATGTTTCCAAAATAGAATGAGTGATTTACTCCTCCCCCAAAATGCAACAGGTCATGTGTGCTCTCCCTCAGGCTTATCACAAGTCAAATGAAAAGAATAACAAGAAGCAGCAGTGAAGGAGAAAGGAAGGACCAGAGCAAGGCAGACGTGGCTTTGGGGCTGGGAAGGAGGGCCCCTGCACCTGGTGCATCTTGGCTCCCAGGCCCGGATCTAGTCCGCTCCACCAGGGTGAAGTCTGGCTGGATCTGGCAATAAAGTACAATGACTATGTGAAGGAATCTGACAGAAGTGCCCACCTGGAAAGCAGTATCTCTTGGCTCCACAGCATCCCCAGGTTGCTTAGTGTGTAGCTTGGCCCAGAAATGATTCCTTTACACAGCAGCACGTGTTCTTGTCATAGCTCAAGGCATAAACTATACTTCCCAGCCAAAAAACCCCTATCTTGTTAACAGTGCATAACTTATCCTTGGAAACTTGCTAGAAGACCAGTGGTGAATCACAAAGCAGATATAGGTTTTTGCTTTTGTCTGTAAAAATGTACAGTGCGCCTGCTTGGGGCTATGGTGTCAGGAATGGATATCACAACTTCCAGGTTGTGACCTTAAAGGGATAGGGCATGCTGTTTCTTCCCGTCTTCTACCCTGCTGATTAGAATATGAACATGGTGGCCGGTCATCTTGGACCCTGTGGATATTGGCAACCCTCAAGGGGTAGTGCAACAAGATAGAAAGAGCCTTGGTCTCAGAACACCTTCAGCCCTCAGCCCTCTGTATCTGGACTGTTTGAGGAGAAAAATAAACTTACTTTCATTTAATTCATTGCTATTTTAGGAAGTTGCTATTTCATGCAACTGAGCCTGTATTCATGCAACACTGTCTGTATCCGCCAATGGACTGAAGTGCCTTATCTTAGACTAATTTAGGACTAATTGGTTGGTTCTGGAGGTGGAATGGAAACCCTGGTGGCATAGTGGTTAAAAGCCACGGCTGCTAACCCAAAGGTCGGGAGTTCAAATCCACCAGGTGCTTCTTAGAAACCTGATGGGGGCAGTTCTACTCTGTCCTATAGGGTCTATGAGTCGGAATCAACTTGACAGCAACAGGTTTGGTTTATTTTTGGAGGTGGAATTGGAAATAGATCAGTTATTTTCCTCCAAATGAAAGGACCTTTAAATGAGGCACAAATACACATGGTATGGGTAAAACACAAGCACACTTTAATGCTGCCTCTTGTCTTTGTAGAACCCAGTGGGGAAGAAATGGGAGGGTCCCTAGGAAAAGGCAAAGGCTTGTAGGGCAAGTTTCCACTCATGCTGACTGTAGAAAAGGGGGAATGGCAAAGCCCCAGTGGACCACAGGTTCTTGAGCAAGCTGAGTTCCTTCTTATCCTGCTACACCGGTAGCAGATCGCAGCTGGCACAACAGCCAGGTATTAGGCTGTCTCTTTGCATGGAGTTGGCCGGGTGGAGTCCAGACTCTGGAAAGAATTCATGCAGGCGGGCTGGGCAGACTAATCACATTAAGGATGGCCAGGCATTCAGGGCTTAGACCGCACAGTCACATTAAGGGTGACCAGACATTCAGGAGCTGGCCTCCCAGGCCAGTATGACTCACCAACCCTTTTAAAGTGTATGGATAAAAGCCAGTTACACATGTTAAAAACGTCCTGTACAATCAATGTCAGATCAAGACATAAGAAACCGTACCCCTTATTTAAACAGAGAATTTAATATACAGAGTTGTATAAAGTTATATAAAGGTATAAAGTTATTAACTAGGTAACTGAAAAGGCAGGAAAAGAATATCAAGGTATCACAGAGGTAACGATAGCAGGAAGCAGCTACCATGCCCAGGGCTTGGGCAATCAAGACTGGGATTTTAAACTGTAGGAGCTTGGAGGAGGGGCCTTGACCTCAGAGGAGGAGGCTCAGGGCTGGTGTCCCTGCGCTTGGAAAAGGGACTCTGCAGATTTGAGACCCAGGCTTCCTAGAAGGGGCTGCAGCTTGGCTGTGGCTGGTGTCTCTGAGCTTGGAGAAGGGGCCTGTGGGCTTGAAAATCAGACCACCAAGAAGGGGGCACCAGCTGGAAAGAGGCTAGTACTGTAAGTGTTGGATAAATGGTGAACTACATTTAACTGCTACAATGGGGGAAGAAGCATTGATGGTGTGATGCTTGCAGGACTCTGGAGCTGACAGGAAGCTAGCAGGAAGGAGTGAGTCCCTTCTTTCTCCCTCCTCCAGCCTTGCAGTCTCCCTCTAGCACCACTTCTTGGCAGAGCTTTATAGGGAGACTGCTGACCAAGCTGAAATGTGGTTTGCAGAGTCTCTGTCCCAGCACCACCGACAGCATAGAATGATGGGTTTGGAGCAGAGATTATAGCTTAGTAACTAGCACGTACCTCAATGGTGTGTGAATTCAGACTGTTTTGGGTTGCATCAGTCAGCATTGTAGGTAAGGCTTCAATTACTTTAGGGATAATCAGGTTATTAGAGGAAGAAAATCTTATTACAAGATGACATTTGAATTGTTCCAGGGAGATGAGTCAGATAAAGCATCACAGGGCTGGTGAGAGGGAGTAAGTCTTGAAGGATGAAAAGGAGTTCCCTACGAGACCCAGTGGAAGAAGGGTGTTCCAGGTAGAAGGAACAGTAGGTGCAGCAGCCCAAACCCTTCAGTGAACTGAGTTGCGTGAAACCCTCAGGGCAAAGCCTGAACTACTCAGGTCTTTGGGCTTCCCAAGGAGAAGCCAGGAGGGCAAAGGTGGGTGACTGGGGAGAACAGACTTCCCTGGGACCAGTGACCTCCTAGGTATCTTACCCTCAGAGTAATTAGGACACTTTGCTATTCTAGCTCTCTGTTTAAGGGTGATATTTTATGCTGGGCAGGTTTGGATAAGTTAAAGTCTGAGAAGAGACTACTATCCCCATTTGACAAATAAGGAGATGGAGGGTCTAAGAAGTTAAGTGACACGCTCAAGATCACAAATGTCCCAAATGCCTAAATTTCCTGCTGGGTATCTCCACCTGGATTTCTGCATGGATCCTCCATCTGAGCACCTTCCAGCCTGAACTCATTCCTTCTCTCTGTGTCCAGTTGCAGATCTTTCTGGATCCTTGAAGTCAGTCGGTGACATCACTCTTCCATTGGACTCTGAAGCCTGGATTCCTTTCTTCTTGCCTCCACACCCCCAACTCAGCCCCTGCAATCAATCACCAAGCCCTGTAGAGTTGACCTGCAAAATATATGTTCTGTACTCTCTGTCACTGTTGGCTTGTTTTAGTTCCAGCACTCACTTGATTGTTGTTAACATTTCCTAAGTGGTCTCCCTGTTTCCAGCTTTGCCCCCTCCAGTCCAGGCACCATTCTGAGGCGAGAGAAATCTTTTAGAAATGCAAATCTGACCATGTTACTTCTCAAAACTTTTTGATGGCTCTTATGGCTTACGGGGTGAAGTCCAACCTCCTTTATATTTTACAACATAAACCTGTGCCAGAAAGACCAGTGTATACTCTTGAACTTTTAAATTCAATGTTGTAAAGAATATTTAAAAAAAACCAGAAGCTTATAAAATATTTTGCATCTATTCTTGTACTTTGGATTATTTAACTCTTATTTACTATTGATACCATTACTTATGAGACTATACAATTACTTACTGTTAGTTTGCCAGTAGCTGTTAAAGACTTTAACCATGGGACTCTCTAGACACTTGAAAAATACTTATTGAACTTGAATTTACAGTTATGAATTAATTAATTAATGGGCTGCCTGTCACAAAGGGGCTAGGGATACTGCAGTGTTTATAAGAGGGCCAACCATGATGCTGTTTTCCTCATTCTCCCCTGCTAAGAGTAGAAGGGTCATATCTGAACAAGATATGCCAGAGGTGGGTGTCCCATCCAAAATCAGTCAGGCTGTATGTTGGCCAATGACCTATAAGATGGCTTGGTATCAAGGATCTGTCTAGTCTGTTACGATGGTGCCTAATGGGTCCTTCGGTAGTATAGATGATTAACACACTCCTCTGCTAACCAAAAGTCGGAGGTTTGAGATCCACACACAGGTGCCTTGGAAGAAAGGCCTGGTGATCTACTTTCAAAAAATCAGCCATTGAAAACCCTATGGAGCACAGTTCTGTTCTGATACACATGGGGTCGCCATGAGTCGGAATCAACCTGATGGCAACTGGTTATACTGGCAGATTCTTTGTCTTCAAGGGAATTGAGATAGAGAGTCAGGAGTTGGTTGTAGGTGCAGGAGCTGAAAATACACACTGAGAGAGGGTGGTATGCAGATGTTACAGGGCCTTGAAGCCACAAGTTAGCCAAAATCAAGAGAGAAAGGACACGTATAGCTTCCAGAAGTGTATCCTGAGCTGTGCCTCATTAGCTGTTAGCAGGTGTTCTTTAAATGGGGTTTTGTAGGCAAGTGCATTTAGGGAAAACCACATCTGTGTCCCCTCCTGGAGTCACACAGACATGCTTTAGTGTATTAGAGGCTCTGAGTAAGAAACCTAACACTAATTTTTTCCCAGACTTATTTGGCAACAGAACTCTCATCTATTAATGTCTTCTGTAACACTAGTGTTCCATGGAACAGAGTGTAATGTAGGAGCTTATGTTTGTGGGTGGAAGCAAAAGGAGGCGTGGCAGCAGGAGCAGAGAGGACGCTTGGTTACCCTGACAGGGAACTGTGAACTGCTGAGGAGGTGACAAGATTTCCTGGTCAGTGGATCTGTTTCACCCTCTGAACTGCCTTCTAGTCATGTGAGGTGTGGTGTAGCTGCTCTTGGGCTGCCATGATATTTTAGTGCTTATTTCTGTGAGTGTTCTTATCTCCAACCTCCAGTAATTAAGATGAATTGAGGGAGCCTTTTTTTCCTTGTAACTGAGAGTCTGACTAATGTAACAAGATGTTAGATGTGGCTTTCTAGTTTTCTCCCCAGAACAACAGGACAGGTGACAAATGTCCCCACTTCCTCGTGAGATGTAGGACTACCTATGTGGGACATGCTAACAGGCTGTGGAAATGGTGTCGCCAGCATTAGCCCCACCTGAAGAGCCCCACCAGCATTCAGTCTCACCTGAAGAGGTATTAACCAAAAGGTTGGCAGTTTGAATCCATCAGCTGCTCCTTGGAAACATTATGAGGCAGTTGTACTCTGTCCTATAGGGTCACTATGAGCCGGAATCTACTTGCTTTTTTTGTTTGGAAGAGGAGAAAGAGTTCATCATGGGAGTGGGGAGTTAAAATTCTTTGAAGAGAGTTGTCTGTACCTTCCTGGGGAAAGGGAAAGATTGCTTCCCCAGGGTCTTAGGCCAAATGAGGGAAGCTTCAGAGTCTGGGGCGCATAGCGACTGGTACCTGTTTAATGCTGGCTAGAGCTGGCAGAGTGAGGTGAGAGGGTGCTGGGGAAGGAACTGTACTCCCACTGATGGAGGGCTAAGGCATGAACTGGTGAGGACCCATGGAAGGAAATGAGACTCGGCTTATCTTAAAAAAGAGGATTTCCTGGAGGGGCAAGCATTAAGAGGCTGGAGGTGGACAGCAGGAAGCTAGAGGTTGAGGGAAAATGGTGGTGGCAAGCTGGAGGAGGCTGCAGCAGGGACCTCAGTGGTGAGGAGTTTTGGTGGCAAGGAGAAAGAGCCAGCTACTGTGCATCTGCTGCACTGAGGCCTGCTTTCAGATTACAACTCTACCGCATAGGCAAGCTTTGATGTCTCTATCTTTTTCCCCTCCTACCACTCCCCTGGGAACCCTGGTGACGTAGTAGTTAAGTGCTATGGCTGCTAACCAAAAGGTCAGCAGTTCAAATCCACCAGCCGCTCCTTGGAAACTCTATGGGTCAGTTCTACCCTGTCCTGTAGGGTCGGAATTGACTTGGTGGCAGTGGTTTTTTTTTTTTTTTTTAACTACTCCCCTAACCCAGGGAGAAGCCAGAGGCCGCAGAAGGAATGAGGAAGGAGGCCTAAAAGGTATTGACTATGCTCCCTTCTCACTTCCCACCATCCTCATGCAGTTTTCCCAGAGGAATAGGCCCCAGCTGGGGTAGTAGAGAAGTTCAAATTGAATGAGAGTTTGGAGATCGGCTGTTTGATTAGACTAGAATATTTGCATGAAAGTGACCAAAGGACTTTTATTATCTGACTTACTGGAGAATCTATGAGCCTAAAAGTGCAATGGAACAAGTCCGCACAGTGAGTTTTGTGGAGGTAGCCATGCTTTGGCTTACTTAATTCTTCACTCCATATAGTGGGAATAGGACAAAGCTAAATAACAGTTTAAAGTGTTTACACTATTTATAACAGGTTTTAAGTATTTACACTGCTTCCTAAGTAACTAATTACACATGATCTAATTCTAACATGAATATGCAGTCAATAAATGAACCTTTACTAAACATCTCAGCTGGGTGCTGGGGTGACAAGGATGAATAAAATCTGGTTCTTGCCTTCAAGAAACATGCTGTCAATAAGAGGAGGAAATGGAATGTGTGGCTAATTGCCTCCATGAACAACTGCCTCCTCTGCCATGAGAACAGAAGAACTGGATGGTGCCCAGCTACCGTTACTGAACACTTTGGTCAAAGATTCTACAGAAGAATCCTAATCAAAAGGGGAAAAATACAGAACAGAATTTCAAATTTTCATGGAATCCAGATTTTCTGGAGCCATGGAAACTGGATGAACCCCTGAAACTATTGTCCTCAGATAATCTTTAAACCTTAAACCAAAAATGTCCCCTGAAGTCTTCTCAAAACCAAACAATAGTTTAGCTTAGCTAGTAAAGAATGTCTGCCTTGAGCATTGTGCTCTTTCAAGGTCTATGTATACGGGATCAAACTGACAACAGCAATTAGAAAGATTAGATAGGAAACTTAGGGGGCAGTGAATTTATGTTAATGGGAGAGGAACAACTCTGAAAAGGAGGGTAAGAATGGTTGCACAACTCAAAGAATGTGATCAATGTCACTAAATTGCACACGTAGAAACTGTTGAATTGGTGTATATTTTGCTGTATATATTCTCAACAATAAAAATAAAATAAATTTTAAAGAAAAGAAACATGCTGTCTAGTTTGAAAAGTCCCAGTCTAGTCTGAGGGCTTCTTATTTTAGGTTGCATAAGAATCAGAGTGGTGTTGGTTGTAGGGCTTATTAAAATGCATCTTCATTTGTAGGTCTGATTCAGTAGGTCTGGGTAGGGATCCAGGAAACTGCATTTTAATGAGCACCTTATTCTACAGACCATCCATGGAGAAATAATAATTAGCACCACACACCAAAGCAACTTTAATATATTAGGTTATGTGTTACTGACTGTAAAACATTTTCTCCAGAATCCAGAACAATATTACCCATTTGGATAAAACAAAGTCTCTGTGCCTGTTCTTTATTACATCATATAAAAACAGCTGGATAGATTTTTTTACCAAATTAGAAGAGCATGTCTAAGCTTGTCTGACTTAAAATATAGGGTAAAGGAAATTTACTTTGGGGGGGTCCCTGATGAGGGAGTCCTATGAAGACAGAAGCAACCATCTTCCAGAGCAGCTTCAGAAGCCCTGATTTCTGACAGCTCCACTTCTCTCAGGAGCAAGCTGAGCTTAGGGTGGAAGCTGAAGGAGTTTATTGATTTAATGATGGTGAATGATTGATGTTAGCAGTCCAAGGGAGGCCAGGTACTTGATAAGAAAATCCTTACAAAAACACATGCAGGAGAAAGTGGACTATAAATGTATAAGCAGAAAGTTGTTTTTTTTTTTTAAGAATATGTGGAATATTCTTTTTTTTTATTGTGCGAAGGTTTACAGAACAAACTAGCTTCTCATTAAACAATTAGTACACATATTGTTTTGAGACAATTGTTGCCACCCCCATGAAATTTTTGTTTTGTTTTCACTTAAAATTTTTTATCACGGTAAAACATTGTGATGGTTAGGGTTGTGTGTCACTTGGCTGAACCGTGATTCTCAGTGGTTTGGCAGTTATGATGTAGTTTGGCAGCTGTGTAATGATGTGATCCCCTACATAATGCGGTCTGATATAACGTAGTAACCTCCATGATGAGATCTGTTCTGAGCAACTAATGAGTTGAAAGGGAGTTTCCTTGGGGATGTGGCCTGCATCCAGTATAGGTGGACTTTCTGGCAAAGCTTGCTGGCTTTTTGCTTGCTCTGGATCCTGAAGCTGGCTCCTGTTCATCTGAACCCTGGTTCTTGAGACTTGAGCTAGTGGCTTTCTTGCCAATCTTGGGATTCGTCAGCTTCCGCAGCCTGCGAGCCAGAGATCTGGTGTCTAATCTGCCGAGCTTGCATTCGCCAGCCGCTGCAGCTACGTGAGTCAGGAGAAGCCTCCCGCCTGACCTGTGGATTTGGGACTTTCCAGCCTGTACAACTGTGTGAGCTGTTTACTTGATATAAATCTCTTTATATATATGCTTCATTGGTTTTGCTTCTCTAGAGAACCCAGTCTAAGACAAATATGTATAACAAAAAGTTTACCATTTAACCATTTTTAAGTGTACAATTCAGTGCATTAATTACATTCACTCTGCTACTAATCACCACTATTCATTTCCAAAAGTTTTACATCACCCCAAACAGAAACTCAGTATGCTTTCAGCAGTAACTCCCATTTCCTCCTCCCTCCAGCCCCAGGTAAACCCATTGCCATTGAGTCAATTCCAACTCAAAGCGACCCTATAGGACAGAGTAGAACTGCCCCATAGGGTTTCCAAGGAGTGACTGGTGGATTTGAACTGCTGACCTTTTGGTTAGTAGCTGAGCTCTTAACCACTGAGCCACCAGGGATCTCAAGCCCCCAGTAACCACCAATAAACTTTTGTCTCTGTCAAGCAGAAAGTTTTAATCCCCATTTTGCTGTTTATCATGGAAGTTTGGACAAGGGTTTGACTTCTCTGTTTCCCTGATTATATAATGAGGACAGTGCCAACTTTTTTCCCATAAAGTTATTGTAAGGAATAATGAATGAATCGCTATTTTAAGCACTTGAGAAGTTTGTAAAGATGAGTTTTTTAAATTTAAAGTATGAATTTTGTTGTACATTAAAAATGCAGAATAATTGGAATAAGCTAAACATTTCTGCAAGATCCTGGATTTACTTTAATCCAGCATTACATTACAGTGTATTATTTGTATTACAGTGTTTCATTCATTGTTTACAAGTTTACAAATGTGATGTGGTAGAAAAGTATTTTAAAAATCTAACACAGGAACAAAGGCCATTGGAAAATAGAGGTTAGGCATATTTTTAGAAAGCTGAATAGCGTTTTAGAGATAAAACAAGTGTGGAGAACCGTGCTTAGCAGTGGGCTGTGGTCTTTTGGTTATTAATTTGCTAAGGGGCCCTTGAGCCATGAATATAGATGAAAATCTATGAAGAATTGACGTGTGTACTTAAATTGGGGCAATAGATCACCACAGCCAAGATATGGTGCAATATGATAGTCTTAAATATTTAACATAATGCTATGCCATATAATTACACGTATGCCATTATCGTTAATAGGAGCTGATTAATGAGGGTAACATTAAGCAAGGATGAATGTTAGCTATTCAGCACTGATGTTCAGATGGCCACCTGGAAAATCATTTTTCTCAAAGTCCTATTCCTTAAGGATTGTAGAAATGTCAATTGTTTTTGCAGAACTTCCATTTCAAGAAGCAGTTAGTCATAATCCCTAGAGATCTCATCCCTGACAGACTACAATAAAATTTAGAATTAATGGTGATGACATTTTAGACCTAAATTACTGCTTTCATGGTTTAAATAATTATCCTGCTATCCCTGTGCAAGGGATTTTCAGATTTTTCACTCCATTCCTGGCTTATCTCTCATCTGTACTGTTGACTAGTTCGTTGTCTCTTACAGCTGAATATAGGAGGCTGAATTTCTAATTTTCTGCTTAAAATTCTCCTGCTTGTTAGCAGTGCTTTTATGGTATTTCATTTAAAATAATTGTTCAACATATTCTAGTCAAAGGCCATCTCTGGCTGTCTATTTCCTTCTTCATTTTAGTGTTGAATAACTGCTATGCACTGCTTCATCCTGCTATTTATACAGTTCCTCTCTATCTCTCTATTTCTCAAATGTGATACTGTATTTTTAGCCCCCTTTAGCCACTTCCCCTCTGTCAGTTTGTCATACTGTGGTGGCTTGTGTGTTGCTATGATGCTGGAAGCTATGCCACTGGTATTTCAGGGTCACCCATGGTGGACAGGTTTCAGCAAAGCTTTCAGACTAAGGCAGACTAGGAAGAAAGGCCTGGTAATCTACTTGTGAAAATTAACCAATGAAAACATTATAAATTGCAACGGAATATATATATACGTATTTATTGTGCTTCAGGTGAAGGTACAGCTCAGGTTAATTTCTCATTCACAAATTTATACATAAATTGTTTTCTGACATTGGTTGCAATCCCCACAATATGACAGCACACTCCCCCTTTCTACCTTGGGTTCCCTATGTCCATTTGACCAGTTCCTGTCCCTTCCTGCCTTCTTACCCTGCTTTTGGACAGGAGCTGCCCATTTGGTCTTATATATCTGAATGAACTAAGAAGCACATTCCTCGAGTGTATTGTTTTTTGTTTTATAGTCCTGTCTAATCTTCGTCTGAAGAGTGGGCTTTGGGAATGGTTTCAGTTCTGGGTTAACAGGGCGTCCAGGGGCCATACTTTCTGGGATTCCTCCAGTCTCCGTCAGACCATTAAATCTAGTCTTTTTATGTGAATTTGAATTCTGTTGTATGTTTTTCTCCTGCTCTGTCGGGGACTTTCTGTTGTGTTCCCTGTCAGGGAGGTCATTGGCGGGTAGCCAGGCACCATCTAGTTCTTCTGGTCTCAGGCTGGTGGAGTCTCTGGTTCATTTGGTCCTTTAGTCCTTTGGGCTAGCATTTTCCTTGTGTCTTTGGTTTTCTTCATTCTCCTTTGCTCCAAGTGGGATGGGACCAATAGATGTATCTTAGATGGCCACTTGAAAACTTTGAAGACCCCAGATGCTACTCATCAAAGTGAGATGTAGAACATTTTCTTTATAAACTGTTATGCCAGTTGACCTAGATGTCCCCCGAAACTATGGTTCCCAAGCCCCAGTCCTAGCTACTCTGTCCCTCTAAGTGTTTGGATGTGTCTAGGAAGCTTCTTTGCTTTTGCTTTGGTCCAGTTGTGCTGGCTTCCCCTGTATTGTGTGTTGTTCTTCCCTTTACTGAAATCGACCCTTGTCTACTACCTAGTTAGACATTTCTCCTTCCCCTCCCTCCCCACCCTCATAACCATCAAAGAATGCTTTTTTCCGTGTTAAAACCTTTTCTCAAGTTCTTATAATAATGGTCTCATACAGTGTTTGTCCTTTTGTGACTGGCTTATTTCACTCAGCTTAATGCCCTCAAGATTCATCCATATTGTGAGCTGCTTCATGGATTTCTCATTGTTCTTTATCGTTGTGTAGTATTCCATTGTATGTATGTACCATAATTTGTTTATCCATTCATCTGTTGATGGGCATTTAGGTTGTTTCCTTCTTTTTGCTATTGTGAATAGTGCTGCAGTGAACATGAGTGTGCATATGTCTGTTCGTGTGATGGTTCTTCTTTCTCTCGGGTATATTCCTAGGAGTTGGATTGCTGGATTGTATGATATTTCTATTTATAGCTTTTTAAAGAAGCGCCATATCATTTTCCAAAATTGTTGTACCATTTTACATTCCCACCAGCAGTGCATAAGAGTTCCAATCTCCTCACAACCTCTCCAACATTTGTAATTTTGTGTTTTTTGGATTAGTGCCAGCCTTGGTAGGGTTAGACAGTATCTCATTGTAGTTTTGATTTGCATTTCTCTACTGGCTAGTGATTATGAGCATTTCCTCATGTGTCTGTTAACTGCCTGAATGTCTTCTTTGGTGAAGTGTCTGTTCATATCCTTTGCCCATTTTTAAATTGGATTATTTGTCTTTTTGTTGTTGAGGTGTTGCGGTATCTTATAGATTTTAGACATTAGACCCGTATTGGATATGTCATAGCCAATTTTTTTTCCCCAGTCTGTAGGTTCTCTTTTAACTCTTTTGGTGAAGTCTTTTGATGAGCATAAGTGTTTGATTTTTAGGAGCTCCCAGTTATCTAGTCTCTCTTCTGGTGTTCATGCGTCATTACTTATGGTTTGTATTCTGTTTATGCCATGTATTAGGGCTCCTAGCATTGTCCCTATTTTTCCTTCCATGATCTTTATCATTTTAGATTTTATATTTAGGTCTTTGATCCATTATGAGTTAGTTTTTGTGCATGGTGTGAGGTATGGGTCTTGTTTCAATTTTTTGCAGATGGATATCCAGTTATACCAGCACCATTTGTTAAAGAGACTGTCTTTTCTCCATTTAATGGACTTTGGGCCTTTGTCAAATATCAGTTGCTCATAGGTGGATGGATTTACGTCTGGGTTCTCAATTCTGTTCCATTGGTCTAAGTGTCTGTTGTTGTACCAGTACCAGGCTGTTTTGACTACCTTGGTGGTATAATAGGTTCTAAAATCAGGTAGTGTGAGACCTCCCATTCTGTTCTTCTTCAGTAGTGCTTTACTTATCCGAAGCCTTTTCCTTTTCCATATAAAGTTGGTGATGTGTTTTCTCCATCTCCTTAAAAAATGCCATTGGAATTTGGATTGGGATTGCATTGTATCTGTAGATTGATTTGGGTAGAATTGACATTTTCACAATGTTGAGTCTTCATATCCATGAGCAAGGTATGTTTTTCCACTTATGTAGGTCTCTTTTGGTTTCTTGCAATAGTGGTTTGTAGTTTTCTTTGTATAGATCTTTTCTGTCTCTGGTTAGATTTATTCCTAAGTACTTTACCTTCTTGGGGGCTATTGTAAATGGTATTGATTTGGTGATTTCCTTTTTGAAGTTCTCTTTGTTGGTGTAAAGGAATCCAACTGATTTTTATATGTTTATCTTGTATCCTGATACTTTGCTGAAATCTTCTTTAGTTCTGGTAGTTTTCTTGTAGATTCTTTGGAGTTTTCTGTGTATAAGATCATATCATCTGCAAATAGGGATACTTTTCCTTCTTCCTTACCAATTTGGATGCCCTTTGTTTCTTTTTATTGCCTTATTGCTCTGGCTAGGACCTCCAGTACAATGTTGAGTAAGAGTGGGGATAAAGGGCATCCTTGTCTGGTTCCTGTTCTCAAGGGGAATGCTTTCAAAGTCTCTCCATTTAGGATGATGTTGGCTGTTGGCTTTGTATAAATGCCCTTTGTTATGTTGAGGAATTTCCTTTGTATTCCTATTTTGCTGAGAGTTTTTATCAGGAATGGATGTTGGACTTTGTCAAATGCCTTTTCTGCATTGATTGATAGGATCATGTGGATCTTTTCTTTTGTTTATTTATGTGATGGATTACGTTGATTGATTTTCTAATGTGGAACCATCCCTGCATACCCGGTATGAATCCCACTTTGGTCATGATGTATTATTTTTTTGATATGCTGTTGAATTCTATTGGCTAGAATTTTTTGAGGATTTTTGTGTCTATGTTCATGAGGGATATTGGTGTGTAATTTTCTTTTTTTGTGTTGCCTTTGCCTGTCTTTGGTATCAGGGTTATGCTGGCTTCATAGAATGAGTTTTGGAGTATTCCTTACTTTTCAATGCTCTGAAACACCTTTAGTAGTACTGGTGTTAACTTTTCTCTGAAAGTTTGGTAGAATTCTCCATCACAACAGAATATTATCTGATACAGTGCTGCAAGATGAGCTCCCTAGGTTGGAAGGCACTCAAAATACACAGTGGCTGCAACAGTGGACTCAAATTTACCAACAGTCTTGAAGATGGCACCAGACCGGGCAATATTTCCTTCTGTTGTACCTGGGACCACCATGAGTTGGAGCCAATTCGATGGCAAGTAACAACAACAAAGCTATTCCCCGCACTGTGGAAGTCACTTCATTCTCGATGCCCTTCCTTGTGAATGGACCAGCTTCCCACTCTGCGCACATGAACTTGTGCACCGCCTCTCTGCCTGCGTCCTTCATCAAAGACTACCGGGGAGGTTCACTTCAGGAACCATTTCTTGAACAGTGTGCTATGAAATGAAAACTTCAAACAAGATGCTGCACACCTGGTTTCCTATGGTTCTCAGCACCCAAGGGTGGGCTTCTCTCCTCTACCTCTTCTATGCTTAATGCTCAGCATTGTGTGGATGGGGCAGTGAGCTGTGGCGATGAGAGAGGCTGTGTCAGTCTCTGGAAAAACATCCCTGAACTTTCAAGACACACGAGGCTGCTGAGAATGCAAGTGGAGCATTCTTCTAGCCAGTGAACGAGAGGTTTCATCAAAGAATTTCCCAATGCTGTCCAAAATCAAGGCCCCAGTGTTTCCCGGAGTATGCTCTTCCTTTGAGGCTTGCGCCACAGGGGTCTCATACAGTACATTGAAGTTACAGTGACGTCACAGTGGAATTGGCTCTGAACAATACCACTGCCATTTTTTTGGTTGTTGTTGTCGTCCTTAAAACTCACTGTAAACTATAGCAATAATTATAGGAAAAAGTTTTTAAACTCAGAAGCTTCTAAAAAAATGGACTTTTAGCAGTCTGGTGATAGGAACTAGGTTCTTTGGGAGGCATCAGTGGGATGCAAAATGTGGAGACTCCCTCTTTGAGGCTAAATTTCTTGGTGTTAGTAGTGCTGTGTGCACAGAAGTCCTTTTGTTTGGGAGCCCTGGACGGTTAGAGAATGAGAAGACTCCAGTCTCCTCTTGTCCTTGGTTATCACCTCCTGTGCACACAGAATACTGTATCTTTAAGAAATATAAAGTTAGAATATGGGAGGTATAGGTACATTTTCACTAAATCCAAAAAATACATTTGATACTCAAAATGAACTTGTTTTTATTTCAACTCCCCAATCTACTTATTCCCACTTTCCCGAACTTTTTCAAGGCTAAAGATTTATCTTATACAATGAAACCTATGGGAGCTGGAACTCTGCGTGACTGTGTATTAATTATCTAGTGTTGCTGCAACAGAAATACACAAGTGGGTGACTTTAACAAGCAGAAATTTATTCTCTCACATTTTAGGAGGCTAGAAGTCTGAATTCAGAGTGCCAGCTCTAGGGGAAGGCTTTCTCTTTCGGCTCTGGGGGAAGCTCCTTGTCTCCTTTCAACATTTGTGGGCCTGATGTTCCTTGGAGATCTCCATGTGTCTTGGCATCAGTGTTTACCTTGGTCTAGGAGGTTCTCAGCACAGGTACCCAAGGTCCAAAGAACACACTCCGTTCCCAGCTCTTCTTTCTTGGTGGTAGTAAGGTCCCTCCCTCTATGCTCACTTCTCTCTCCTTTTGTCTCTTGTAAGATAAAAGGTATGACTCAAGGAAGGGTATGACTTGAGTAAGAGTGTGACTTAAGTAAGGGTGTGACTGAAGTCACACCCTCTTTAAGGCTGTGACTCAAGTTACACTTCAAACTGATGCTTCCTCATTAAATACAGAGGTTAGGAAGATAATTACATCAGATCATAAGATGGAAGACAGCCACACAATACTGGGAATCATGGCCTAGCCAAGCTGATACATTTTTTGGGGGAACACAATTCAATCCATGACAGATTGCCTTGTTTTTTTGGGTCTCAAAATTCTTCCACCTTTGACAGGGAGCTTACTATTGCTCTCTATTAAGAAGACTACAGTCTTCAGTATGGATTACACTTCAACATAAAGAAAACAAAAATTCTCACAACTGGACCAATAAGCAGCATCAAGATAAATGGAGAAAATATTGAAGTTGTCAAAGATTTCATTTTATGTGGATCCACAATCAACGCCCATGGAAACAGCAGTCAAGAAATCAAATGGCCTATTGCATCGGGCAAATCTGCTGCAAAAGACCACTTTAAAGTGTTAAAAAGCAAAGGTGTCACTTTGAGGACTAAAGTGGGCCATGATATTTTCAATTGCCTCATATGCATGTGAAAGCTAGACAATGAATAAGGAAGACAGAAGAATTGATGCCTTTGAATTACGATGTTGGCGAAGAGTGTTGAATATCTCATGGACTACCAGATGAAAGAACAAATCTGTCTGTGAAGAAGTACAGCCAGCATGCTCTTTAGAAGCGAGATGGCAAGACTTCATCTCACATACTTTGGACGTGTTATGAGGAGGAACTACTCCATGGAGAAGGACATCATGCATGTTTTAAAGTAAAGGGTCACTGAAAGAGAAGAAAACCCTCAACAAGATGGATTGACACAGTGGCTGCAGCAATGGGCTCAAGTATAGAAACAGTTGTGATGATGGCACAGGACCGGACAGTGTTTTGTTCTGGTGTACCTAGGGTTGCTATGGGTTGGAACTGACAAGATAGCACCTAACAACAATACCTCATTTTAGTTTTGAATTTTCCTTCTCTGACAGGTTTCTACCTTACACAGGTTCCAGCTTTTGCAAGTTTTGCTGTAGTTGCAAAGGAAAGGGCTGAGGGCTTATTTTCAAATAATTTATTTCCTGCAACTGCTCACCTTCCCAGTTTCTTTTGTTACTCCTATTTTCAGCTTTTTATACTTTGGAAATTAAAGTCCTTAAAAATCAAGAAACATTGGGATGATTGTCAATTTTAAAATAAGCAATTGTTGAGTACCTACTATAAACTAGGCACTTAGAAAAAGATTGAAAACAAGGTCCCATGCCATTAAGAATCTTACAGTCTGTTGGGTAGCCAGTAACATAAACAGATGATTTTAATATAATTAATTAAATTGTTTTAATGAAGTTGTGTGTCAGGGTTGATGGGACCATAGGAGAAATGGAACTCATAAGTTGATCTGGGAATGCAGAGAAGGCTTCCCAACTATCCTTCAGTAGGAGTGCGCTGGTATGCAATGTAGGGAGGCATTGGCACAGAGATGGCAAGGGATGATATCCAGGTTGAGAGAATGGCATGTGCAGAGGCCTAGTGGCTTGAGAGGACGTGGCATGCTCAGAGTTACTACAGTAATTTAGTATGTTTGAAGAACTGGCTGTGAGGTAGGGTGCAGAAAGAGATGAGACTGGGAAGGAAGGCAGGGATGAAGATCATGAAACGTTTTGAATAGTATGGAAAGGAAGTTTATTAGATTCTATCCTGGAGGTACTGGGGAGCCACTGAAGAATTTTGAGCAGTGTAGTGATGTGATCAGACTTTTAAATTAGAAAAATCTACTCTGATGAAACTGTGGAAGATAGATTGGAGGGCAGCAAGATTGGAGGTAAGAAAGACCAGTGAGGATACTTTTATAATATCTAGTTTGGGAGAGGGACAATAAGGACAAGAATAGGGCAGTGGGGAAGAGATGAAGAAGAGAGATTTATGAGGTACACAGACTTGGTGACTGGTTAGATGAGGCGCAAAGAAGAGAGAGGTTCCTGGCTTCGTCAACTTACATTTATCAAAATGGAGAAGACAGAAAGAGGAACAGGGTTTTTTTTTTGTGTGTGGTTGGGGAGAGGTATTTGGTAAGAAGAAAGGTGGTTTGACTTTGGATGTAGTGTGTTTGAAGTGCTATGGGGACATTCATGTGGGAATGTAGAGGAGAATGGTGGCTCCACAGGTGTGTTGCTCAGTAGAGTGTTCTGAGCTAGACATATTGATTTGGGAGTTATGCTTGTGGGTGGGTGTGTAAAGTGTGAGTAGAGTAGGTGAGTATGTACAGTAGATAAGTATGAGTAGAGTAAGAGGAATAAGAATAGAGTAAGAAGGATAAAGAGCGAGCACCAGGTTTCAGATATCATGACAGTTCACCCCTAAATATTTCAGCTTGCATCTCCCAAGAATGAGGACATGGTCCTAGACAATCATAACATCGGTATTACACCAAGAAAATTCTACCCCTCGTCAACAACATTATTAAGAATTTTGTCCATATTCAAATTCCCCAAACTCTTCTTTATAGATTGAAAAAAAAAGAAAAGAAAAGAAAAATCCAGCCACCAGTCGGGTTCATGCATGGCATTCGCTGTTATGTCTCTTTAGGCTCAGTCTAGAAAGTACCCCCACCTTTCTTTGTTCTCCCTGACATTAAGTCCTTTGAAGAGTCCAGGCCAGTTATCCTACAAGACAGTCCACATTTCTGAATCCTAGTTAGATGTAGGTCAGCCATTTCCAGCAGTTCACCAGTAAATACCTTCCACTACATCACATCTGAAATCTTCTCATGCCAGGAGCCAGGCCCTTTTATAGTTAGATTTTTTACTACTATATCAGAAACTATACAAATTATTGGATTTGACAGATCAGATTTTTTTTTTTTTTTTGGTAGTCCTGGTCTTTTCCACAAAGTGATGCATATTCTGAGTCTCTTTTCTTTAAAACGCAACTCATCGTTAAGTTAACTTTGCGGCTGTTTATTCTGATTGTTTTTTCTTGATTTTATGTCCTAGTAGAAACTCGTGTTGCAAATGGCTTATTTTGACTGAGGCCTGGTCTGGTTCAGTTAAATCCAAAGCCTTTAGTCAATCTGGTTCATTGAGGACTACTTTTCTTTGTCACCAACCATTATTCCCTACGATTCTGATAGATAAGCCAATGCTTAAGGGACAGGCAGAGGAAGAATAAGGAGCAGCCAGAGAGAGAGAGGAGCAGCCAGAGAGAAAGGAAGCGGACTAGGAGTGAGGGAATATTTACATCAGTTAGGACTCTTGGTCATAAATAGCAGAAACCAAATGCAAACTGGGGTACAAAGCATTTGGGTAGTGCAAATAGTTAACGTGCTCGGCTGCTAACCAAAATGTTGGAGGTTTGAGTCTATTCACAGGCACCTCAGAAGAAAGATCTGGTGAACTATGTCTGGAAAAAAAAAATCAGCCACTGAAAACCCTATGGAACATAGTTCTACTCTGACACACATGGGGTCACCGTAAATTGGAATTGATTCGATGGTGACTGTTGTTTTGCTTTTTTAAAAAAATGCAAACTGACTCAAGCAAAAAGGGGAATGTATTATAAGGTTACAGGGGAAGTCAGGTATGTAGCTCTAGGCATGTAACTGGGAATTTGTGAGTGGAGCATTATGGGAAACCCAAGAAATTTAAGTTTTCCCTCTTTATTCCAAAAATTTCAGGAAGTCAATGATTGGTCTTGCCTGGAGAGCTCTACTCCTGGGCTAGCAACCATGGCAGGGAGGTGGAGGTGTGTGAGTATACAGACAAGGTGGCTGGGGACCCAGTTGGGTATTGAGGCCATTTGCTAGAGGACAAAAAATATTAACCAGGCTGTAAGAGGGGTTTATTACAGTGGTGTCAGCTGAGGGAAAGAGTTTCAGGATATGGGGATGGGTCACTGTGAGATGCAGCAGAAGGTCAAAGGAGAAGAAAGAAGCATCCATTGGGTTTGGCATTTAGGTTGTCAGTGGTGAATTTGTTGTTGTTATTAGGTGCCGTTGAGTTGGTTCTGACTCATAGTGACTCTACGTACAAGAGAATGAAACACTGCCCAGTCCTGCACCATCCTCACAATTGTTGTTACGTTTGAGCACGTTGTTGCAGCCACTGTGTCAATCCATCCTGTTGAAGGTCTTCCTCTGTTTCTCTGACCCTCAGCTTTACCAAGCATGATGTCCTTCTCTAGGGACTGATCCCTCCTAATAACATGTCCAAAGTACGTGAGACGAAGTCTTGCCATCTTTGCTTCTAAGGAGCATTCTGGTTGTACTTCTTCCAAGGCAGATTTGTTCATTCTAGCAGTCCATGGCATATTTAATATTCTTTGCCAACACCATAATTCAAAGGCATCAGTTCTTCTTCAGTCTTCCTTATTCATTGTCCAACTTTCACATGCATATGAGGTGATTGAAAATACCATGGCACACCTTAGTCCTTGTGAGGGATTGAATTTTGTCCCCCCAAAATATCTGTCAACTTGGCTAGGTCACGATTCCCAGTATTGTATGATTGATTTCCCTATGTGTTGTATATTCTATCACTACGATGTAATACGATGGAATGGTGGCAGTTATATTGATGAGATTGACAAGATTAGATAGTGTATTAAACCAGTCTCTTTTAAGATATAAAACAGAGAAGTGAGCACAGAGATGTAGGGATCTCATACGACCAAGAGAGCAGTGCTGGGAGCAGAGCGCATCCTTTAGACCTGAGGTTCTCGTGCTGAGATGCTCCCACACCAAGGGAAGCATCACAAGGGCCTTCCTCCAGAGCCCACAGAGAAAGCCTTCCCCTGGAGCTGATGCCCTGAATTTAGACTTGTAGCCTATTAGACTGTGAGAGAATAAATTTCTCTTTGTTAAAGCCATCCACTTGTGGTATTCTGTTATAGAAGCGCTAGATGACTAAGACAGTCCTCAAAGTGACATCTTTGCTTTTTAACACTTTAAAGAGATCTTTTGCAGCAGATTTGCCCAATGCAACAGGCCGTTTGATTTCTTGACTGCTGCTTCCATGGGCATTGATTGTGGATCCAAGTAAAATGAAATCCCTGTGACAACTTCAGTATTTTCTCCGGTTATCATGATGTTGCTTGTTGGTCCAGTTGTGAGGATTTTTGTTTTCTTTATGTTGAGGTGTAATTCATGCTGAAGGTTGTAGTCTTTGATCTTCATCAGTAAGTACTTTAAGTCCTCTTTGCTTTCAAGTGAAGCTGTGTCATTTACATATCATATGTTGTTTATGCATCTTCCTCTAATCCTGATGCCAAATTCTTCTTCAAATAGTCCAGCTTCTCGGATTATTTGCTCAGCATACAGATTTGAATAAGTATGGTGAAAGGATACAACCCTGACACACACCTTTCCTGATTTTAAACCAGGCCAGTATCCCCTTGTTCTGTTTGAACGACTGCCTCTTGGTCTATGTACAAGTTCCTCATGAGCACAATTAAGTGTTCTGAAATTCCCCTTCTTCGCAATATTATCCGTAAGTTGTTATGATCCACCCATCGGTAACTTTAGCAGGATCAATTTTAGCGGAATAAGGACAGCAGGTTGAGATGGGTGTAGGAAGTAGTGAGCACAAAGGTCTGTATTCTAGAAGCTTGGCTTTGAAAGGAAGGAGAGATGTCCTCTAGCAGCCATGGGCAGATGCAGGTCTAAGGTGGACAAGACTTATGGTATTTACATGTTAAAGCAGAATTTATTTACTTGGGGTCCATGAGCTCTGGGAATCTATCAGCCTCTTAGAAATGGCATGTAAATTTATCTGCTTCTCAAGAATCACTATGCTAAAGGAAAGGTGCAATAGAAAGGAAGGTGAAAGAAATAGGAGAAATGACGGATAGTTCGAACATGCCTGTGAGGAGGTAGAGGGGATGGGGACCAAAACTCAAAATTCCCCTGCTTGGGAGGAGGATGGAATGATTTTTTTTTTTTTGTTTTAAACTTTTGAGACAGGGGTAAGGATGTCAAAGCCAGGCAGATGCAGTCATGTTTGTGAGTAGAGTGGCAGGGGTCTGTGAGATTCATTGATGATAGATTCCATTGTTCTCTCTTTTGTCCTTGGTCCATCCTGGCCCGGCATCAGGGTAAAAGAGCCCTTTCTACAGATAGTTGGCCAAAAGTTGTTCATAGTCTGTTCTCTTCCTAGGCTTGTGTTGGGTTCTATGCCTCCATGATGCTTCTGACTGACTTGCCTGGGCCTTTGTGCTTGAGATCCGTGGTGAGTTAGAACCTGAGCTGTGCTGGAGCTGCTCCTGCATCTGCCCTCAAGACCTGCTAGAGGTCACTGATCACTCCCTGTAGGTGATACTGACAGTATGAACAATAATTGTACCTTTTCCTTTTCTTAAAAATAAGCTTCATTCCAGGGCTTTCCCCCAGTTTGGAGCTTCTTGTGTTGGAGTTTCCTAGAGAGGAGTGAGTCAGTAGGTCTGATTCAGAGAGTAGGTGCTTATGGGTGGATATTTATTGGAGTTAATTTACAGTGAGTGACCTTTGTTTCTTAAAAGATCTTGAGCTAGAAGTCAGGGAAATGGTGGCCCCCAGGCAAGAGATTCTAGAGATGATGGAATCTGAACTTCTTTTCTCATGGCTTGATCTCAGCTCAGTCTTTTTAGGTTTTCCATTCCTTCATTTTACCATCTGCAAAAGCACATAATATTTTTTACTTATATTTGTAGACATTTCTAAGAGGTAGCATGAGAACAGATTGTCCAAAGTGTTATTGTTAAAGGAAGAGCTGGAAATCCTTATAAACCACTCCTGTGATCTGAATATTCTCTAAGTTGCAATTGTGGAAGAACCAGTTTCTGAAAGAATCTTTAGAAGACCTTACTCATGGACAATACTCACATACCAGAGCACATTAGTTAGCTTTATTTTATTTTTTCGGTTAGCATTTTTGATGTAAGGACATATTTTCTTGCTTTTGACTTTTCATAAACACTTGAAGCTGGTAAATTTTCTGTACTATTAAGATTCTCTTTAAACAGAATAGTAATAAACCAGTTAAACCACCTGGGGCTTAGCTATACTTCTTTAGAAACGAAAGTAAATGAATGATCTATTTCTTACCTTTAATGACTCCTTCTTCGGAGGATCTGTATTAAGGTGCACAGGCTGAGTAACTACTTGCTCCTCCCTGGAAGCCTTTTATTTGTAATTCTAAGGAATGGTTCTGAAACTAAGTTAAAAGATGAAGACAAGAAAACCTAAAAACCCAAACCCGTTGCTGTCGAGTCGATTCTGACTCATAGCGACCCTAGAGGACAGAGTAGAACTGCCCCATAGGGTTTCCAAGGAGCAGCTGGTGGATTCAAACTGCCAACCTTTTGATTAGCAGCCAAGCTCTTAACCACTGTGCCACCAGGGCTCCATGAAGACAAGAGGCCCCCACTAAAGACTGACTTTGTCAGGGTTCACGGTCATTTAGGATTCCTGTTACAGCTCAGCTTGAAAGTTGTCAAGCTATTATTTGCTGACAAGATAAGGTAGGTTTTTCATAAACCAAGGTGACATGAGATAAGAAAATAACCTTAGATTTTTTTATTAGTCCAAGAAAGTGTAGTCTGTGCTGTAGGCAAGATATACATAGAATTGGACAGCAAGCTACTTGTTTACACATTGTAACACTCTTAACAAACACTAGATTTGTTTGGTTGGTTACCATCAGGAATACGTACGTGGGATAGATCACTATTACAAGGAATAGTAATATTCTTAGTCTACATCCTGATAGTATTAGGCATAATAAAATTTATCTTCTATTGTCTTACACACCTAAAAGGCAAAAGAAGGCCTCAGGCTAAAATGTTGATGTACATTGAGTCTGCTCAATCCAGCAATGCGACTGATGAGAGCATTGCTCTTACTTAATAACCTGGTGAAGAGCCAGATGGTATCCAGTGGAAAACCAGCACCATGAGTTTAAAGAGCCTGCAATGGCCACCATCTAGGAGCTCGACTAAGTCCAGGTATTGATCATTGATGTGTTACCTCCAATCTCTGATCAAAAGGAGGGAATGATTTAGGAAATAATACTGGAGATATTATTCCCTCTCCTTGAGCATAGAGAATGTGACCGTGGAGCTGAGCTCACAAGGACTCACAAGGACACATTGACTGGGCCCTGAGGTATAAAGACAATAGCTAAGATAATCTTAGAAAATATCTTTTAGGGAAACTTTCACATAAAGCCAATCAAACAGAACACAAAAGACTTTTCACTCTTATCTTTTTATATTAGCATTTAGTGAATAGAAATTTGTTGAACCAATTGAGACCTTCCTGACTGCCAGTTACTGAAACCTGTACCAAAGATTGTTAAGAAAGACAATTCAAAACGTAGGATCACAGTTTGTAGCCAATCTGTGAAAAGTTAATGGCATAGCCGTCAAGGATTTCTGAAGCTACGAATCCAGTCGAGCTTGAGGAGACCTGGACTGCGGAACAGAAGCTAACAAAGAGAAGTCCTATCTTCTGGACCCACGTGTTCCCACCCCATGACCCTTCAACACCGATGGGGGAAATTTTGCTTGATGCTCAGGTCTTGTCAAAAGGTTTCAACTACTAGACTCTACAGGTACCTATTATTGTTTTAACTGCATAGATCTTTCCAGGTCAAACTCCCTTGAAATCATCTCCAAGAAAATTATACCGATGCTACAAATGTTTGGTTAGAAGGAAGCTTCACACACTCTGGGGTGTGGGGACCACTTAGTAAAGGTCCGACCATTTTTAGGGCAACCCAAAACCAATCCGATTTCATGAAATGGTTGTTAAGCACCAATATCTTGGTGCCTATTACTAAAGGATGCCTGGGGAACCCAGTCCTGTGTGCCCCCAAAGGATATTGGTTCACATGCTTAGACCAAGCCAACAGGACTTGGGGATTAGGGTGCTTTGATTTAATCTTGGTCAACACCAGTTGTTTTGTTGGGCTTGTACTCCCCAGTAACAACACAGTTTCAGTCTTTCAGGGGAGCACTAACCCAACTTCCCAGAGAGCCCTCAGCTGAAGGAAAAGAGAACCCATTACCCACATAGCTTTAGGGATCACGGCCTTGATGGGAGCCCTTGCTAGATTAACAGTGGGTGCGGTTTACACCGATGCTCAAGCCCAAAATCTATTCAGTGTTGTCCAAGTAGTCAGTACCGATTCAGGACAAAGTCTATTAGGCTTACAGAGATCCCTGGATTCATAGTCATGGGCGACTGATCACATTGGACTACCTCCTGGCTGAACAGGGAGATACTTGCACAGTCGCAGACACTTCCTGCTGCATGTACATTAATGTTTCTGGGGAAGTAGAACTTTGGGCTCAGAGGATCCTTTAACAAGCTGAGTGGCTAAGGACAGCCCATACACAAATGGGTAACAATCTTTGGAATCAAATCAAAGGATTATTTATCTTCCATAACCTGGTTCCTTCCGCTTTTAGGACCCGCAATAACTATCCTACCACTTTTATTTGGTCCTTGCTTGCTCAAACCTCTGGTTAAGTTACGTCTTCTCGACTCCAGCAGTTCCAAGTCAAAGTAATGATGATGCAAGAGTTCCAGCCCATTCCCAGATCTGAGTCCAATAGCCCCAACAAAACTTTAGACCAAATAGGGAGAGATTTCTGCTCTGCTAGGCAGGCCAACAACCCACTGTCAGCTTGAAGAAGTTACAGAAGAGACTTCCGCCCCTACACCCTCATAAAGAATCATGAGTATGGAATCTCTCAGGGGGGAGTGAGATAGGAAAGGGAAAAAAGGGACTGAGTCCCTAGGCAAAGGACCCTGAACTAAAAACATGTGCTTAACTAATGACACAAAACCCATTATTTTGGAACATGCAATAAAGAAAGAAGGACCCACTCAGCTCTCAGTGTACTTCCTTGATAAGATGCTTTTCAGAAGAAGCGGCCTGATCTTGTCCCTGGAGCATGTGCAGACATCCGCAAGGTGACCAACAGACCCGCGACAGGAATAGAGCCGGCACCACAGGGGGACTGTGCAGGCGCAGCACCCCATAATAAGTCCTGCCATCCAGTCCCAGGAAACTTTGTTATGGGTTACATCTTGAATTACCTCTTGCGTACGCACCTAGTCTTTATAACCCTGCCTCTTTCATGAATGAAGATGATGCCTTTTCCCGCCTAAAAACCTTTATAAGCCCCAGCCAGTCCTTTATTTGGGGAGACAAAGGCTAGCGTTGAATTGTCCCTCTTTGTCTCCGCTCACGAGCTACTTCTGCTCAATAAAGCTTTGTTCATGCAGAAAAGAAAAAGAAGATAAAGTAGGTTTTATTTGGAGGGCAAAGGAGAGTTCCCAGGTTTCTGTAATTCTGGAGTGCCAGAGCTCTGAAGGGCTTGGTGATGGTGGCAGCAACATCTTGCGGCCAGAATCAGCCAACCTCAGCCCTGTGTGATGGCACACAGAGGGCAGGTAGGAGGGAGCAGGAAGGTGGCTGTGAAAGGATGAAGCGGTACAGGCTCAGGTAGTTGAAACCAGTTTACCATCCTGTTGGAAACTTGCCCTTTCCTTCTCAGTCGGAATCGACTTGATGGCAACGGGTTTTAATCGAAGTAATGCAGTTAGCTGGGAGTAGGGTGGATGGTAGTTTAGGAAGATTAAGCATTAGAACTGGTAATCTTCAACCCTTTTCCCCATGAATCAGTCTTTTTCTGGCATCATATGAAAGAAAAATAGCTTCGCTCCAGTGATTTGCTCAATACCAGTTCCCTAAAGACCTGCTTGTTCCAAATCTTATCTCTTCCATACTCACTGGGTTTTACCACAGTATGTTGATGACAGGTGTTAAGAAGCTCACAGCTGCATCTGTAGAAAACTCTGTACCAAAGGCCAACACAGGCAGAGAGAAGATCCAGGTGTCCTCCTAACAGGTTAAATGTCCTTGTTTGTAGGACTGGATTGTTTTTCCCTGTGGCATGGAGGATGAAAGTTTGCCCTTTGTATCTGTGGAGTCAAGTTCCTGTGGCACTGTCCAGTGGCTCTGACAGGGAGGGAAATGGGTTTTCTTGTCACGATGAAGAAAGAGTTTGAGGTCCTGGGGTCTGTATACCCTGGACTTGACTGAACACGGCATTGCCCTGTTCTGCTTGAGGGATGCCTCACTGAGTGGCAGGACAGCCTGCTCCTGGGACACCTCTCTCCTTAGCCAGCCATGTGCCAGGTCCCGGACATCTGTTAGACGTAGCACCAGCCTTCTGTTTCTAAGCTCCTCTCTGAAGCCTGGGAAACCTGGCAGTGGAATGGAGGGTGTGGCCTCCTGTGCTGAGGAGGTGCCAGGGCTGGCCACTCTCTAATGGCTGCAAAACCTGCTGTTGCACTTCCAAGCCCAATCTCTTTCTGTAATCTGAGAATCCACTTACGTTTAATGAGCATTTTCTCAGCTCCAACTGTATGCCAAGTGCTATGCTAGGCTCTAAATACTAAGGCAAATAAGACACTGTGAATAATAGTAACAACAGCAGCTAACATTTAGCAAGTGCTCAGCATTTACCAGACTCTGTACTAAGAGCTTTATATATATTATTTCATTTAATCCTCACAACATCTCTATATGATGGTTACAACATTGCCCATTTCACAGGAAAGGAAAGTGAGGTTCAGATAGGTTTACAACTTGCCCTAGGCCATGTAACTTGTAAGGACTTAGGTCTAACTCATAGTTCCATTTTTCTTTACTGCTACCCTCTATTGGCCTTTAGTAGGTTACTTGAGTTCCTGGGGACTTCAGGCTTCCCGTAAGAATGTTTTATGATATTGAATTGATCCTAGGTTATTGGTTTCTTCCAGGTCTAGGAAGCAATGTGCAGCCCTAAAATTTAATTAGGGGTGTGTGTGTGTGTGTGTGTGTGTGTATGTGCGTGCATGAGAGACAGAGACACACAGCAATGGAGAGAGACTGAAAGAGTCAGAGACAGAAAGAGAGATTGAGAGAAAGACAGAGACACAAGGGAAGAAGGAAGGGAGAGAGATCCCTAGACTGACAGACATACCAACCAACCCACTGACCAAGTTTCTTGCTCCCTTTCTCTAAATTTTCTTTCATTAGTTTGGGTCCAGTGCAGGTAGTCCCCAACTTACGACATAGTTGAGTTACAACGAAGTGTACTTAACGACCGTCTTCTTCCTGGTACATCTTATTGTAATATGTACTACATACGATGTTGCAGCATGTAATTTGCTGATATTATCATTCTCAGATGTTAACTCACAGACGTTCAGTTTTATGATTTACTATTCAAAACACTGCCATATAGATGTAGTTTTCTAAACTAAATCAGGGGCTTCAGTTTCTTGAAAACGTGGATCCAAACGCTGATCGCTTTTGCTAAAGTCGATGGGTAGATTCGGGAAGCAGTGAGATGTTACTACAAAATATGTGAAGAAAAAAAAAAAAGGAACATACAGACAACTCTCACTAGCTTTCTGACTAGAAACGCCATCCCCATTCCCAGGGATAATCCAGATGATCCAGAACCTTCCACAAGTGGAGTTATTACCGCAACTGATGAAATACCAACGTCGTCCAACTCTTCGTTGTCAGAGTAAATTTTTATGATTTGTGTATTTCTTAATGTATGTATTAAAATATATCTGTAAGTTTATATGTAATGTTTCCAACCCCCAAAGACAAATAAAGATTGGATTTATAAAGATACTGATAATATAAGGTAATAATAATGAAAACTAAAAAAAAAAAAAAAAGAGGTATTCGACTTACGTCAGAACCAATTTATGACAGAGTTGTTGGAATGGATCCCCCGTCGTAAGCTGGGACTGACTACCTGTATAATGTTTCCGAAGGATCCCTGGTGGCGCAGTGGTTAAAGCATTCATCTGCCAAATGAAAGGTCAATGGTTCAAACCCACTATTTGCTCCACTGGAGAAAAGACGTGGTGATGGGCTACTGTCAAGATTACAGCCTAGGAAACCCTATGGAGCAGTTCTACTCTTCCCTGTAAGGTTGCTATGAGTTGCAATTGACTGATGGCACAGAACAACATAGTGTTTCCTCACCTGTTTCTTGTGAAGCAATACAAATGATGAGCGATGGTAGCAAGCACTATGTTGTGCGCTGTGGGGAATATAAAAGATTCCCAAGGAATCTCTGCCCAGAACCCTTCCTTTCTCTTTCCTGGCATGTCCATCTGTCAAAAGTCTGGGAACTGCTTTTAGTAGCTTTTCCCAATACCCATACTTCCCTCTTCTGTAGATCCATAGCACTTTTGAAACACCTCTGTTATGGCAGTTATTATAATATCTATCTACCCTGGTAGATTGTGAGTTCCTTGTTGTCGGGCAGTTATCTTATTTGCCTTTGCATTCTTATCCGGTTGGGCAGAGCCCCTGATGATTCTGTGGAAAAAGAGTCTTCTGTTACTTGTCACGTCCAAAACTTCCTTTCCTTTGCTAAGTAGTTACCCGGAGAGCCCAGCCAGCATGGCTTAGACATTTCTGTCACATAACAAGGGGCTAGAAGATGAGTCCCTGAGTGGTGCAAACGGTTAATGCTCTCAGCTGCTAACCAAAAGGTTGGAGGTTTTAGTCCATCCAGAGGTGCCTTGGAAGGAAGGCCTGGTGATCTACTTCCGAAAAGTCAGCCATTTAAAACCCTGTGGAGGACAGTTCTACTCTGACACACAGGGAATCACCATGAGTCGGAGTCAACTCCATGGCAACTGGTTCTGATAGAACAGGGCGTAAATATCGATTAGTTTTATATTTTACATATGGTTTATATTGTGTCATGAGAATATTTGCAGGCTTGTTACTTCAAGTTACCTCTGGCAGAGACTATAGGAAGCCCACTTCTTGAGCTCAAGTGAGAGAGGACAAGTTGTAATTGGTTGCCATCATTGTCAGTCATCTTGAAAGTGAACGAGGGAGGGAGGTAGCCTCAAGGGGGATGTGATTTCTAGGTGGTGTTCATGGTGCTTGACTGTGGACAAATCCTGTTTTGCTGACTACTCCAAACATAGGGGAGCTTGACTGTCCACTTGGACGTTTAAAATGTTGATTATTTAAGCAGAGAAACATTGCCATGAGAAGTCTGATAAACTAATGTGAGTGATATCTAATTATTCCTTAATATTATCTTGAGTAGAAAAAAAGGGAGTTTGCTGTAAAGCCCTTCGGACTGTATCTCAAAGTTCAGAACCTTCTGTGACTTACTTTTTAAGAAGAGCCTGCTTATCATTTCTGGGGCATGAGGGAGAAGAGAGACTCCCATGATATTTGGACAAAAATGCTCCTAAGAGAACAGGACATAGTACAGTCACAGAGTATAGAGCAGGTGGTCTGGAAATGCTTACTGAACAGAATTTGAATTTAGAAAGCAATTTTTAGCTAGTGGAGGGCTGGTAATTATACCACTCACTTCCTGGTATTGTTTTTATTGCCTCAATTTCATTATTTTTATTTGAGCAAGTTTTTTCATCTGAACTCATTTGGTTGTAAAAATAGCAACACACAAAAGCAATAAATGTGAAAGGGAAGTTTATTGTCAGGATACAGAGGCCAGGAAAGGCCTCAGGAAGAACCAGGACCCTTAGGAGCAAGAGTTCTGGTACATTTGGTGTACTGCATTTGCATGAATTTGGAAGTAATCTATGAGTTTGGATGTCTATCTCTGTCCTGTTGCCTCCTGACTCAGTTTCTTGGGTAAGTCACAAATCCCTGGGGGAGGAAACTGATTGGCCCAGTTTATGGTTTTATGCAAGCATCTGACCAGCCTAGGACATGCTTCTCTCTTTAGGGCATAGTTCTCCCCTGGTTTTGTGGCTCACGGCTCATTCAGCAAGAGCTGTAGGTGACTGCAGATTTCTTAAGAAAGTGGTGTGGGCAGGACAGACATCTAAGATAGTCTGATGTTCTTTAAGCAGAAAATGATAGTTTTCCTTTTATCTAAAATGGAAAACACTTAAAAGACTCTCTGCAACCCATGTTTGTGTTGCGGGAAAATGTTCCTTATGAAAGACTGCAATGTCCATCATTTCGACAGGAGATGCGCAAAGCAATGACGTAGGCTGAGGAACTCGCTTTGCATGGCCTGAAGTTGAACTATCCTTGAATTCCACCTTTGCGTTGCTCCACAACTTTGTGAATCTGAATCACAGGCCAGTTCAGATCCTGGGCAGAAATTTAATTGCTGGACTGACTGTGAGCCCTTGGCAGGTGGCAAGCCTGGGGCTGCAACTGTAGGCTGGCCTTTACTATCTTCAGCCCAAGAGCCTGGAACACTGGCACAGGCTCAAGCATTGCACAGAATGGTCCAAGATCTCCCTTCCCCCTCATCAATTTTGGAAACATTATGAGAACCTTCTCCCCTGGACTGTTAATAATTCCATACCAGATCTGAGATCTGCTGAGAATTAGTTCTCATCTCTTTAGTTTGAAGTTAGTTTTCAGTATTAATTTGTTCGTTATCTGCAGGGCTTCTCGGTTTTGAAAGGAGGAGGGCAAGTGGGGAATCTGTCGTGGTGAACGAAGAGTTGGAGGCAGCCCTCACTGCTTGGGAACCTCTGGGTAAGCCCCATCCATGTTGTTCTGGGTGGTGGCTCCTTGAGCTCGTTTGTGTTCAGACTTGTGAGGCTAAGATTAGCCATTCATTTATAAGCTGCCTTTTGAGGTTAGATATGCCACAGGTCTGGGCCGGTTGGCTTGGTCAAAGGGTAACTGTACTGATGATTTCAATTCTGAACCTGCACCTGCCGCTTGCCAGGTTCCTTGTGTCATGACATAAAGCACAGGTCTTTGCTGGGACGGGCAGATTGCATCTGCTTTTCTTGGAAGTCCTGACACTCTATGCCACCAAGAAGGAACTTTTGTAAGAGGGTTAAGGTTCAGTTTCCAAAGTGAAGGCAGGGCTGATGGGCCTTTCCTTTTGCAGGAAGCTGAGTAATGTATGGTTGGAGAGCATGAGCTATGGCATCAGCTTTCTGGGTTCATATTCCAACCACGCCACTTCTCCGCTGTGTAACTATGGGCAAGTTTCTTAGGGTATCTGATGCTCAGGGACTTCATCTGACTAGAGGAGATTTTATGAACAACATTGTCTTAGGGGCTTGTGCTGGGTGGATACACCCTGGGACAAGGCCTTCTAGAAAGAAGAGTCCTCAGCTACTTCTTTCTTGCTGTATGAGTATTGGCTCAGCATGTATTCTGTCTGAGGATGTGTGGTACCATTCTGAACGCTGAGTGGAAGGAGACACATGGAGCAGTCTTTTAATAACTCACAATTTACAACAGATATCTTTAGTGTACTCCAAGCAAAGCTTGAAAAGATATATATAAAGCAGTGCACATAAAAAACTAGATTTCTAAACAAACAATTATATTCCTGTGTTTTAGTGAACAGGAAATTGCACTGGTTGGGAGGTAGATCTTTATCTGATGGTGAATGGGCCATTAGTCTTCAGGGTCCAGATGGAAATCCATGAGCTCTTTGATTAATCAAAGAAAGAGAAGTTATAAAACATGCTAGTATTTTTCCGAACACCTGAAGAGCACTTAACTCACAAGATGTTGTGAGATAAAACGAGTCTATGATCAAAAAGGGTTGGAAATGAAATGTTATTAGGTCCCGTCAAGTCGGCTGTGACTCTATGTATAACAGAATGAAATGTTGCCCGTTCCTGTACCATCCTCACAATAGTAGGTATGTTTCAGCCCATTATTGCAGCCACTGTGTCAGTTGATCTTGTTAAGGGTCTTCCTCGTTTTTGCTGACCCTCTGCTTTACCAAGCATGATGTCCTTCTCCAGGGACTGGTCCCTCCTGATAACATGGCTAAAGTAAGCAAGATGAAGTCTCACCATCCCCACTTCTAAGGAGCATTCTGGCTGTACGACCTCCAAGACAGAATTATTCATTCTTCCGGCAGTCTATAGTATGTTCAATATTCTTCATCAACACTATAATTCAAGTGCGTCAATTCTTCAGTCTTCCTTTTTCATTGTCCAGCTTTCGCATGCGTATGAGGTGATTGAAAATACCATGGGTTGGGTTAGGTGCACCTGAGTCATCAAGGTGACATTTTTGCTTTTTAATACTTTAAAGAGGTCTTTTGTAGCAGATTTGCCCAATGCAATATGTCATTTGATTTCTTGACTGCTGCTTCCATGGGCATTGATTGTGGATCCAAGTAAAATGAAATCCTTGACAACTTCAATATTTTCTCCAGTTATCAGGATGTTGTTATTGGTCCAGTTGTGAGGATTTTTGTTTTATGTTGAGGTGCAATCCATACTGAAGGCTGTAGTCTTTGATCATCAGTAGGTGCTTCAAGTCCTCTTTGCTTTCAGCAAACAAGTTTGTGTCACCAGCATATCACAGGTTGTTAATGAGTCTTCCTCCAATCCTGATGCTGTGTTCTTCTTCATCTATTTCAGCTTCTCAGATTATTTGCTCAGCATACATATTGATTAAGTATGGTGAAAGGATACAACCCTGCCGCATACCTTTTCCAATTTTAAATCACACACTGTCAACTTATTCTTTTTGAAAGACTGCCTCTTGGTCTATGTACAGGTTCCGCATAAGCACAAGTAAGTGTTCTGGAATTCCCATTATTTGCAATGTTATCTATAAATCAACTGGAAGAGATCCATATTCATGCCCGTTCCAAAGAAAGGTGATCCAATGGAACGCAGAAATTATCGAACAATGTTGTTAATATCACATGCAAGCAAAATTTTGCTGAAGATAATTAAAAAAATATCTGCAGTCGTACATTGACAGGGAACTGCTAGAAAGTCAAGCCAGAGTCAGAAGAGGATGTAGAATGAGAGATATCATACTAATGTCAGATGGATCTTGGCTGAAAGCAAAGAATACTAGAAAAATGTTTACCTGTGTTTTGTTGACTGTGCGAAGGCATTTGACTATGTGGATCATAACAAATTATGGATAACATTGGAAATGAACTAGGGTTGAGAAATGTTGCCTTACTGTGCTGCCTAGCCCAGCATTTCTCAAACTCATTTGAACAAGAGACCTTTCCCATTAACTCCTATTAAAATTCAGTGGGTGAAGGTTGAGAAACGCAGCTTTGATCATTGGTTGTGGTGTGAGGTTGATTGCGTAAGGTTGAGTTGTGAGTAGGTGTCATGGATTATGTCCCCCAAAAAATGTGTGTATCAATTTGGCCGGGCCATGATTCCTGGTATTGTGTGGTTTTCCTATATGTTGTAAATCCTGCCTCTATGATGTTAATGAGGGAGGATGAGCGGCAGTTGTGTTAGTAAGGCAGGACTCAGTCTACAGGATTGGATTGTATCCTGAGGCAATGTCTTGAGATATAAAAGACAGAAGTGAGCAGTGAGGCTGGGGAACCTCATACCATCAAGAAAGCAGTGCCGAGAGCAGAGCGTGTCCTTTGGACCGGGGGCCCTGCACCGAGAAGCTCCTAGTCCGGGAGAATACTGATGACAAGGCCGAGAGAGAGAAAGCCTTCCCTTGGAGCTGACACCCTGAATTTGGACTTTTAGCCTACTTTACCGTAAGGAAGTAAACTTCTCTTTGTTAAAACCATCCACTTGTGGTATTTCTGTTATAGCAGCACTAGATGACTAAGACAGTAGGTTTTCCTGAAAAATTCTCAAGAAAGAAGTAGTGCAGATAGTAATTATACTATCTTTGTGAGTAGATATTAATCTCTATTTTTGATTTTTCTCATTTCTTCAATTTATTATTATGAAATATTTCAAACATACAGAAAAATTGAAAGAATAGTACAATAAACTCCCATATACCCTCAACCTAGCTTCAACAATTGTTACCATTTTGCCATATTTGCTTTATTTCTCTATGTATATACTTTTTCCTTTGCTGAATCATTTGAAAGAAAATTGTATGCACATTATGACACATCACTTCTGAATCTTCAGCATATATCACTTAATAATGTAGGTTTTTGTCTATAGAACCACAATGCCATTATCATTACTAAGAAAATTAACCATCTAAAATCAACTTAATATTTAAGTTTCCCCAATTGCTCACAAAATATCTTTATGACTATTTTTACCAAACTAATGAGCACATTATGATTTATTTATTTATTTATAACATAGACTAGTTTCTCCCTCTTTTTTTCCCCCATGAAAAGAGGTACAAGGGAAAGATTAGTCCAAATGACTAATGGACCACAGCTACCAAGGCCTCCACCAGACTGAGTCCATTACAACAAGATGGTGCCTGGCTACCACCAATGACTGCTCTGACAGGGATCACAACAGAGGGTCCTGGACAGAGCTAGAGAAAAATGCAAAACAAAATTCTAACTTACAAAAAAAGACCAGACTTTCTTGAAGACTATGCTTGAAGAATCCAGGCGAGTGGGTTTATCAAATGTCACACATTCTAGATTTGACTGTTTCCTCATGATATTAACTTGTTTTTCTACCCCAGCGATCTTCAACCCTGGCTTCACATCACAATCACCTGAGACACCTTTAAAAAATACAGACACTTGTGTCCGATCATAAACCAATTAAATCAGAATCTCTGGGGATGAAGCCCAGGTGGCCCTATTTTCAAAATTTCCCAAGTGATTCAAATGTGCAGTCAGTGTTAAGAACCACTGCTTTATGTCCTGTATGTCCTATAAACTGGAAGTTAGATTCAGGGTAGACATTTTTGTACAAAATACCTTGACTGTACATTGCAATAACCTGAGAAGCTGATAGAGTTGGTCTGGTGGTATGGTCTAGGCATTACCCCCCACAAAAAAACCCATTGCTGTCGGGTCGATTCCAACTCATAGCGACCCATAGGGCAGAGTAGAACTGCCCCATAGACTATCTGTCTCAGTCATCTAGTGCTGCTCCAACAGAAATACCACAAGTGGATGGCCCCACAAAGAGAAATTTATTCTCTCACAGTCCAGTAGGCTACAAGTCCAAATTGAGGGCATCAGCTCCAGGGGAACACTTTCTCCTTCAGCTCTGGAGGAAGGTCCGTGTCATCAGCCTTCCTTTGGTTTGGGAGCTTCTCTGCGCAGGAACCTCAGGTCCAAAGGACATGCTCTGGTCCTAGCACTGCTTTCTTGGTGGTATGAGGTTCCCATGTAGCTCTGCTCCCTTCTCTCTTTTATATCTCAAAAGAGATTGCATTAAGACACTAATCTTGTCAACCTCATCAGTATAAACTCATCACAGTGACAGAAATTACAACACATGAGGAGATCACATATAATCTCATCATAGTGGTAGAGTTTACAACACATAAGGAAATCACATCAGATAACACAATCATACAATACTGGGAATCATGACCTAGCCAAGTTGCTACACACATTTTTTGGGGGACACAATTCAATCCATGACACTATCCAAGGAGCACCTGGTGGATTCGAACTGCCGACCTTATGGTTAGCAGCCATAGCACTTAACCACTAGGCCAGGAGTTTTAAAATCTCCTCAGATGATTCTAATACAGTCACAAAGACCCACTGCCTTAGCTCATAGTGTTTTCTTAGTTTGTGTCACATGGGGAGGCATGTAATCTCCCACTGTTCCATTATTTGTGATGCTAAAATCGGTCACCAGTGTACTGCTCCATTATAAAGATACACCCCTCTTCTTTGCATTTTGTAAGTTGTCTCTGGGAGGATTCTTTGGCACTTGTATGAATCTCCTGTTTGCTAACAAGTTTTCACCCAATAGTTTTAGCTTGCATTGAGTATTGTTACCTGAATCAATTAATTATGTCGGGTAGGGGGTTCCAGATGGTGATCTTCTAATCCTGTCATTCCTTCTACATTTACTAGCAACTTTCTTTTGTAAAAATCTGTCCTGTTTACCTTCCTTCCCTCTGGGGACTCATGGATTTTCTTTTTTTGTTTTTTTTTTTAAAATGGTGCTTTAGATGAAGGTTTACAGAACAAATATTTTCTCATTAAACAGTTAGTACACATATTGTTTTATGGCAATGGTTAGCAACCCCACGACATGCCAACACTGTCCCTTCTCAACCTTGGGTTCCCTATCACCAGCTTTCCTGTCCCCTCCTACCTTCTAGTCCTTGTCCCTGGACTCTTGTGCCCCATTAGTCTCATTTTGTTTTATGGGGCTGTTTGATCTTTGGCTGAATGGTGAACCTTGGGAGTGACTTCATTACTGAGCTGAAAGTGTGTCTGGGGGCCATACTCTCGGGGTTTCTCCAGTCTCTATCAGACCAGTAAGTCTGGTCTTTTTTTGTAAGTTAGAATTTTGTTTTGCATTTTTCTCTAGCTCTGTCCAGGACCCTCTGTTGTGATCCCTGTCAGAGCAGTCATTGGTGGTAGCCAGGCACCATCTTGTTGTAATGGACTCAGTCTGGTGGAGGCCTTGGTAGCTGTGGTCCATTAGTCATTTGGACTAATCTTTCCCTTGTACCTTGTTTTCTTCATTCTCCCTTGCTCCCGAAGGTGTGAGATCAGTGGAGTATCTTAGATGGCTGCTCATAGGCTTTTAAGAACCTAGACGCTACTCACCAAGGTAGAAAGTAGAATATTTTCTTTATAAACTGTGTTATGCCAATTGAGCTAGATGTGGACTCATGGATTTTCATTTAATAATCATCTACCATCATTATCCTTTCAGATGTTCAGATTATACCAAATTTGGCCACTGTGAGTCCCTTCAAGCTGGCTCTTTTTAAAGTACATTTTTTTATTGAAATAAAAATATAGAAAAATACACAAAAAATCAAGTGTATAGTTCAAAAATTTTTCACAAAATGTGCACCTGTGTAACTAGCACCCAGATCAAGAAACAGAACATGCCAGTAGCCCAAAAGCCCTTGTAACACCCTCCTCCCATCACTACTTCCTCCCCCCACCCCAGAGTAACCTCTATCCTTACTCCTAACCCCATCAACCAGTTTGCTTGGTTTTGAACTTTGTATAAATGGAATTGTACAGTATGTACTCTTGTGTTTGGCTTCTTTTGCTCATCATTGTTTCATTGTTTGTGAGATTCATCCATGTTATTTTGTGCAGTTGTAGTTCTCTGTTTTTCAATGCTATTTGTAATTATCCAGTTTAAAGTAGATGGACATATAGGGTGATTTCAGGTTTTGACTATTAAAATAACACCGATAGGAAGATTATTGTACACGTTTTTCGGTGACCACATTTTTTTCGGGGTTGGGAAGGCATATACTTAGCAGTGGAATTGCTTGTTCTTTGGGTATGAGTGTGCGTATGTTTAATAGATTCTGCCAAGCAGTTTTTCTCCTGCTTTCTTTTGATAAAACCCCATTCATCTTTATGTACTTTTAAAACTTTCTGGCACAAGATGTCCTAGGCTAATCTTGTGTGTTATCTACCCTGGCCCTGGAATCAACCATCTCTCTAAAAAGCCCTGGTACTTTTGATAGGGAACTGTATTTGAAAAGCAAGGTCTGGGTGCTAGCTGTGCTCATTGCTACTGGGATATCATTGCTTTTAGTTCCTTTTAGTGGGCAAAGCTAGGAAATACATTAAAGAAAACAATCACGTTCAAATTGATAATTCCAATTCTAATTTAACATTACAGGGTTTTTTCCTTAACTCTTATATATGTATTTTTTATTTTGTTGTTGTTGTTGAGACTATACACAGCAAAACATACACCAATTCAATCGTTTCTATAGGTACAGTTAGTTCAGTGACATTGTCTTAACTCTTATATGTGTTTCTCTTTTATGTTGAAAATCCCAGTTCCTAATAACATTAATATATTTATTTACTTTATTCTGTATTTATATAATACAGCTTCCAAATTGCAATACTAATATTACTACTAACAATAAACCAACTGAGCAAAACTTAAGACTTCTTTGCAGTTCTTTTCATCCCTTGTGAGCATGTTTAGTACAAAGTTGAGCGGCTTAAATCTAATGAGGAGGATGACGAATTTAAATATTGGTTTAAGAAGGTGAGTGTTATGCTCAGAATATTGACTGCGGGAGTAGATAATTGCTGCTGTTGAGATTCCACTGTTTGCCCCTCCCTTCTCCAAATCCCTTTCTGGGGGTTTTCAGGGTTCACAGCTGGAGGCAGCACTTCCCTCTCTCACTGAGGCTTTATGGTCTCTCTGGTTGTCTCAAACCTTAGACAAAATGGTTAGGGATCTCTGCTGTGAGACCTAGTAGTGGCATCAGGGCGAGAAGCAGATAATTGTAATTGTCCAGGAAGAAGAGGAACAGACAAAGGGCCCTGCTGAGGGAGTGGGTGCAGGAAATGATGTGTAAGAACCTGTCTACCCTCCCACATGGGCTTGGCTAACTTGGCTATTAGTACTGGCAGGTATGACCCTTGTTTGATTTGGAACCAGAGCTTCCTCCTGGGCCTAACGTGCCCAGCTTTGGAGAGAGGAAGAGGCTCTCTGTGCCTCCCATATGGCTCCTGTCAGTAGCTCTTAGGTGGGGTAGGCCAAGCACACAACAGTGCTTGGCTTGTGTTTGGGAAGCTCATCCCCTTGGCAGCAGGAGGAAGTGGTGATAACCAGCGGCTAATTGTTTTCATTGTTTAAAGATTAAAGGTCAATGTGCTTTTTATAAGAAGCAGTATAGAGTTTTCTCCAACTTCTCCTTAATTTCTTGCCCACCTTATCCCTCTCCAGGAGGGGACTTTGCTAAAACAGAGGAAAACACAGACTATTGATTAACATACTAATATAATGAATTTAATGCTATGTGACAGTCAGTATAAGCAACAAGGACACTCCATTCTGACATCAAAAGGCTCCTCCAATGATGCCCAATAAGATTCTGCCACTGTGTTTCCAGGAAGGAGTGGGGATCCTGTGGGGTAGACAGAAGGGGTGGGAAAAGACCAAGGGGATAGTGGAGGGAGAGAAGAGAACGGAGATCCGAGAAAGAAGGGACCCCAGGGACCCAGGGGAAATGGGTGGGAAAGGCTACAGTGTTTTGCATCATCTTCTGGACACTGCGTTTATCCATAAACATCCATAAGCAAGATTCCCCTTGGTAACTGACTGAGCTCGCACCCCTCGTACATCAATACTGCATCAGTCTGCAGGTTATTGAGATCAGGTTTGAGTGCCACTTAGCTTGGGTTGGGGCAGAGTGGCATAGAGATTAGGAGCATGGCCCTTGCAGTCCAATGTTAGGTTACAAATCTTGGCTCTGCACTGCATAGTTTGTAAACTTGGATAAATTATACAACCTTTCTAAGCCTCAGCTTCCTTATCTATAAAATGGGGGTAATACTCTCCACAGCTCACAGGCAGCTGTGAGGGTCCAGTGAGGTAAGACATGCAAAGGGCAGCATCTCAGTAAATTGGTCCTGGTGGTTGTGATGGGTTTTCAGTGTATGTTTCCATGTTGGTTCTAGAGCAGTTGTTCTCAACCTTGGCTGCCTGTTAGAATCACTTGGAGAGCCTTGAAAAATTCCCATGCTGCATCCCTGACCAATTAACTCAGAATCTCTGGGGTGGGGCCTAGGTAGTGGTATTTTTTTTAGTTCCTCAGATGATTGCAATTTGCAATCTCTTATTCTCTGCCATCATGAACTTATTGAGTAAGTACTCTACAACCACAGTCCAGATGCCACCCCAGAGAGAAAAATGTGTTGTAATCATGTATATAATTCTGTCCTCAGAGAATTAATGGGACAATGAGGCTCATGTCATTCAGTACTGGGAATAAAGACATATGTAGTAATCATAGTGATTAGTCAGATAAAGTGCTGTGACATAAGGAAGTGAGAATAGTAATAGTGAGGGAACTAGGACAAAAGTTCACAAATCCAAAAGCATAAGGAAAATCTCAGAGGGCCACAGGACAGAAGGGTTTATTTAAAAAGTTAAAAAATTAGAACCAGCTAGGGAAGTTAAGTATCCCAGTACTGTGGCAAGAAGACAGCAACCCCTCCTGGTCCCAAGTAACGATGTTTGGAAACATAGGGTGGGTGATTGACACCCCTCCCACCGATAAGGAAAGGCTGAGAAAAGCCTGTTGGGGAGAATTAGAAAAGGGGGACCAAGAGCTGGGAATAGGAAAGGGAGGTAAAGGAGGTAGCAGAGTAGAATGTAATAGCTATCAGCAATTAAATACTATGAGCCAGGTACTTTTACTTGCATAATCTTATTAGTCTTTACAACTACTACATGAGAAATGTGCTATTAGTCTCCTCTTACACACCAGGAAATTGTGAGGTTAAGTAACTTGCCTAAGATCATACAAGTGGTAAGTGACTGAACAGGGATTCAAACTGAGACTGTTAGCCATTATGCTTTATTAATAGAAATGAAACATTGGGAGAAATAAAGATGAGGGAAAGTAAAGGTTGGCATTAGAACTGCACTTTTATGTCTATTAAGAAGAAAGATACTGAGTATATGTAATGACATCTGCAGGAAGTTATCAAAACAGCTAAGGCCACATAACTGTATACTCAGGAGAGGTTTTGATAAATCCCTATTGAATAACCAAAATAAACTACAGTTAGTAACTTTTGTTAGTGACTGAACCTCAGACAGCTAAATTATTCTGTGTCTCTCAGGTTACAGTGAGATACAAATGGTAGAAGTCATAAAATCTGGCAAGATTTATACATGGAGAGTAGACATGTATTTGTATGTATAGTACCTCCAGTAAAGTACACAGATTTGCAAACTTCTTGTTAAAACTGTTACTCTATGCTGTATTTTGAGTAATGTCCTCTGATCAGTCTCCCAGTTCGCTTATTCTCTCTTCAGCCAGGTCTAATTCACTCTTTAACCTATGCAATTGACTTTTTAATTTTATTGACTGTATTTTTTAATTTCTAGTCATTATATTTGATTATTTTCCAGATAAGCCTATTCTTTTCTCCCTCATAGTGTTAATTCTTTACCTATGTGTATATTTTCCTTTTATTGTTTAATATTTAAAAATTTACCTATTATATTTTTCAGGTTCTATTATCTTTGTTGTCTTTGCTGACTCATGTTCATGGTGAATTCTTTCTATGTATGTTTTATTACTACTACTATTACTATTTTATTGTGAGATCTTCTTCAGTAGGGATTCTTTTTATGGTGAATTCTAAGCAGGCTGAAGGATTTCCTCCAAGGTAGATTTGTGTTTGTAATTTTTGGACACTCCAATGGTACCACCAGCCCAGGAGAAATATTTATGTTTTGTTCTTGGCTTGGGGATTACTGTGCCACCCATGTATATACATTTAGATTTCAAATCTACTTGTGCCTTAGTTTCAACTTCTCTCCAATGTAGGCCCAAGACTTTGCTCCAAATCTGATGTTCCGTTTTGCTCCTTGTCTAGTACGCACACCACCTGAGGGATCTCACAGCATCAGCTTTCCAGCTTTCACTTTTGTTCTTGTGAGCTCAGCTGTGTATCTAACAATTTTTTTTGTTATATTTTATCCAACATTTCAAGATGTTTTTAGTTGCCATGTTTCAGAACTGAAAGTCCTATCTTGTTCAAAGTTTGATGAAGTGAAAATTTGAGATATTTTAAGTAAACATTAGATGGTAGTTGGAAAAATAATTGCACGATATCTATCATTATTAACTTAAGATACATGAAACGTGGTTAATGATTCTCATTCTTTGGTATATATATATATTTTTTTCCCTTTAGTAAAGCTTTATTTTGTTGTCCTCTTGTTCTGAAGATCTTGTTTCACATAAAGTAACATAGAACAAAAGCTTCACAGAGCTATTCACATTATTTTTCATCATTATTTTAACTCCATTACGTGACTGTATCAAATGCCTAGCAATTTCCATTTGTTATGTTAACTTATTTTTGAGTCTATGTCAGAGCTTATATTATAAAAATATGCTTATTAAATAGGAGTTGGACTCATAACTTACAGGTT
>NW_004443979.1:6571225-6579231 GCF_000243295.1 Trichechus manatus latirostris
ATCTCTTCATTTGATGTTCTAGGGTTTCAGGATTGTTGATTCTCTGTTTGGCTTAGTTTTTCGGATCTTTGTTGTGGAGGGACGGCGTGGTGTTTCTGCCTAGAGCGCCATCTTGCCGGCTCAATCTTTGGTATATTTTTAATTGTTCTATTTTAGTAAACATAAATGATAGGAAAAACAGCTTTTATAACTTTCCCCATGACCTTGCCCCCTAACTATATTCCCTATGAGAGCTCAAGTGACTTAACTGCTCACTATTCTACCTTGAGGTGTAGGTTCTAGCCTTGTTGAGTCTCTTGCCTTAGCCAAGCAGTGGTCCAGAAACAGATGTACCTTTTGTCTTTGAGCGCTTCATATTCTTGCAAGAAGGAAGAATCACACCGCCAGGCTGTGCCATCCAAAGAAGTCCCAGGCCCATTGTTCAGTTGGTTCCTGCTTATAGCAACAGCCAGATATGACAGCCAAGCAACCTGGGAGGTAAAACGAGAGGCCTAGAGGCCCACAGCACTTAGTTCCACAAAATCAGACCCCTTTCTCAACCCAATACAGAAAAAAGAACAACAGGAGAGAGATGTTGGCTTTGAGGTATTGTAACAATCTTGTTTTAGCTTTCCTTTTTCTATGGGCTATAAAGTATGGGTTGCGCTTGGCTTCTTATGTCTGAACTTAATTTGTTTTTCTTCTTTAGGGTTATTTTCTCTGTTCTCATGGATTGTTTTTCGTCTTCTGTCACTAGCAATTTCCTTTGCTGATCCTCCTTACCCTCTTTTTTCTACGAAAACAAGGATATTTTGTTAAATCTTAAAGGACCCAACATGGCGATTTAATAAAACAATTTCCTTATGGAACATGAATAATTTGGGTCAGGTTTGCTGCTTTCTGATAGTCTGATTTAATGTTGAGATGGATCTAGGAGAACCTGGAAAGAAGCATAATTAATATGTCCTTTAGGTCATGCTTTTCAGCCATGCTTACCCAGGGTTCGTGCTCCATGTTACTGTAGGTCACATAGAGCACAGACTACGGGCTACACTTCAGAACTCTGCTGAGAACTGCTAGTTTTCTCATATTGGATACCTTAAGGAAGCCTCCAGATAATATCAAAGTTGAACTCTCCAAGGAGTGTCAGAAGTGCTGATAATTCAATTCTTGGATTAAAGCAGCTCAATGTGCTTTAGAAGCTGCCTATCAAGAAGAAATAGAAGTCAGACTTATGTTCTCATTCACATTTGCTTGGTGGTAGATGCACCGGTTAGGAATCTTTTTGTGAGTTATCAAAAACTCCAAACAAATTAGCATCAGCAAAAAAGAAAATAAAAGGAATTCACTGGCTCTTGTAATTGAGAAAACCACAGGTAAACAAGCTTCAGGTAAAACTTGATTTCAGGGCTTGATGCTCACAGGATTCACCTCTTGGCTCTGCTTCTCTGGGTGGGCTCTTTCCTCAGGCTCTGTGTTGGGGTCCCAGGAATCTTTAGGTCCCCATCTTTGTTACATTTAGTCTTGTGAGGAAGTGAGGAAGTTTCTCTTTCTCATGAAGCCTAGCAAACTTCTCCGCTTCACTGAAGAAATCACTGTGGCCAAGAGAATGTGATGGGCTAATTACCTTAGAGATGGATAATATGTTCACCATGGAGCTAACTCTACCTGGCAGCCCACAGACAGAGAGTGGGTGGCTCCCCAGAGGAAAGTTGGGGTACTATCACCAAAGCTGGGGAAATGGATGCTGGGAGGCAAAAACAAACAAACATGCTGAGATGTACGTGAATAAGCCAGTTTTTTTCCCTAAGAAATGAATATTGAATATGATCAAGGCTTTTGGACTATTTTGAGACTCCACAACTTTTAAACACATTGCCCAGAAGAGAGAATTTGGACCTGAAAAAAAATGCAAAATCAGGTGTTACTGGTTACTTTGTCCATTAAAAGAACTCCTATGTCAAACATTTATTTGTTTATTTAACTACTATTTATTGTTTGTTTACTAAGTACTAGGAACTGGGTGAGACATTAGAGATAGAGGAGTGAGGAACACCAACAAGTACAGTCTCCATTTAGATTCAATTTAAATCCTACAAAATTATTTGTACAGTGTGGTAAAAGTTTCTGCCATACTGTAGGAATATCACTCACTGTTACTTCCTGCTAGGATGCTTGACTGTTTTTGATTGTATGTATTATGTCAAATTCTTCTCAAACTTAGCTAAAGAAATTGCATGATCGCCAGTTGTTGTGTCAATAGCCCATCCAAATATCCATCTAAGATAACAGACTTTAAAAGTTGAAATAACTCCTTGGTCCATTGGCTGGATTGATTAAGTTGTGTTTGCTGGTAAAGAACAAATTTCACATACTCAATCAAGACTGTAAAAGAGTTGGGTGACCTGGAGCATTATTCAACAGTAGTAGTGCTTTAAAATTTAAATTATTTTACCTATAGTATCTCTACCGATGGGGGACTGTTATGGATTGAATTGTGTATCCTACAAATGTGTGCCAACTTGGCTATGCCATGATCCCAGTATTGTGTAGTTGTCCTCCATTTTGGTATCTAATATAATTATCCTATGTGTTGTAATTCCTAACTTCTCTGATGTTAAGGAGACAGGATTAGAAGCAGTTATATTAATGAGGCAGGACTCAATCTACAGGATTAGGTTGTATCTTGGGTCAATCTCTGTTGAGATATAAAAAAGACAACCAAGCAGAAAGGAGAGGGCCCTCATTACCAGCAAGTGAGAAGAGCCAGGAGTGGAGTGCATTCTTTGGACTCGGGGTCCCTTCACTGAGAAGCTCCTAGACCAGGGCAAGATTGTTGAGAAGGACCTTCCCCCAGAGCCAACAGAGAGAGAAAGTCTTCCCTGAAGCTGGTGCCCTGAACTCAGACTTCTAGCCTCCTAGACTGTGAGAAAATAAATTTCTGATTGTTAAAGCCAACCACTTGTGGTATTTCTGTTATAGCAGCACTAGATAACTAAGATAGGGACAAAGAGGGAAAACAACTGTGTGCTTTACTGTCTATATGTGAACTGAATTAGAAATTCTCAGTGAATAATCAGGAACAGACCTTAAGTGATGAGATAGGTCACTGATCATTATAAGCATCTGTTACTTACACAGGTCCCTGGGTGGCACAGATTGTGCTCAATCAGGGCTTTGAACTGTAATCTTTTCTGTTCCAATTTACCAAAATTTAAAAACTTCAGTTCTGTTCCAATTTTGCTTCATCAACCATGGCTGAACCAGTTCGAACTGGTTTGAGCCTGTGTTTTACTCTTCCATCTCAAATTTATATTCTGCAAATGGATAACCTGGAACAATTTCACCTGAAGAAATATGGCTACAAAATTCTTCCTAATATTGCAAATAATATTGCATTTCCATATTAATTCAAATTTTGTTCATGCCAAGATTTTGTAATTAGTTTTGAAAGTAGCAATATTTCCTTCTACACATTCATTAGTGACTAAATCTAAAGTGACAATGATGTTTAATTTTAATCACTATCTCAAAACCTTTCAATACAAAAAATATATAAAATATATTATTTTTAAAAAATTCTATTTTTTAAAATATATAAAAACTATATATTTTAAAATGTACTAGAATTCACTGCAGCACTGAGTCACTTTAGAATAGTATTGTGATAAAAATACTCCTAACATACTGTATAAATATTAAATTGAAGACATGAAATACTTTTTTAGTAGGAAACTCTCAATACTGTAAAATACGCTGAAAACAAAGTTAATTTTGACGTAGATGACATTTCACTACTAACACTTAATAGTCATGTAACGTTGATAAGAATTTATTCACGAAGTATTAGAAGTACAAAGTGTGCTATCATACCTAATACATCAATACACAAAGACAAAGCACAATAAAATATTTAATACTTTAGTATTTACCCCAGTTTTAAGCTGAAGAATTGCCGTAACGTTACGTAAAATAAACATTTTATTACAAGTATAGAGTTAATTCATACACAGTTATACAGTTCATTAAGAAAACATTGATAAACCATAATTACACCTAATTAAAAGAGTGTCCTCTAAACAGAGAGTTCTGGTTGGAGCAGGAGAAAAGTGTGGAGCAGAACTCAAATTCACGTAAAAAGACTAGACTTCATTGTCTGGCAGAGACTGGGTGAACCCCCGAAACTACGGCCCCCAGATGCACTGTTAACCAGAACTGAAACCATTCCCGAAGCCAATTCTTCAGACAAAGATTAGACAGGACTATAAAACAAAAAACAATACACTCGAGGAACGTGCTTCTTAGCTCATTCAGATATGTAAGACCAAATGGGTGGCTCCTGTCCGGAGGCAGGATGAGAAGGCAGGAAGGGACAAGAACTAGTTGAATGGACACAGGGAACCTGGGGTGGAAAGGGGGAGTGTGCTGTCACATTGTGGGGATTGCAACTAATGTCACAAAACAATATATGTATAAATTTTTTTTTTAATGTATAAATTTTTGTATGAAAAATTAACTTGAGCTGTAAACTTTCACCTAAAGTATATATATAAAGAATGCCCTCTAATATGTTTTCATTTAAGCTATCCCTGTTGTCTCTCAAGATGAATTTCCAACCTGAGAAAGCTCTCTCAACACTGACCTGAGTAGCTGGTGTACTCAAAACTGTCATAGCAATTTCATGTAACTGGGGACACTGTGAACGGTTTTCTTCCCAAAATTCAAGAATACTTTTTTTCTCTCTCACTTCTTTGTACACCGTCAAAGCTTGTTAATATAGAGTCAATATTAACAGTAGAGTTGTAGATCTCAATTTAACTTTTTTTCTTTCTTTTTGAGAAAAAATTACATCTCATCAACATCATCATTTTAAACGAGAGTATTTCTTGAGGTGTTTTCGTTTGTTATACTTTCAACATTGCTCCTTTTCAGATTTTCTATCATTTCGCACATGCTTTTTAAATGTAATATGGCCTTCACCTAAAGTTCAGAACTATTTAAAATTTGATAACGAGGACCTAGATAAACTGCTCCTAATATGCTATCATTTTCAACAATAACTTTTTCCCTGATATTAAATTTTTCAATGTGTTTCCAAATGTATTCTTAAGAGTTCTTAATTTTAGCTTAGTTTCCACCCACATACCAAAAACATCACTCATCGTTAATTGTTTACTTTGCAATCTTATCGTAACTTCCTTTCAAAGGTTTTAAAGTTTCCAAAATTAATTTGACATACACCCATTTGTCATTAGAAAAGTAATATTTTATATTATTCTCAGCTAATACATCACAGAGATTTTTGCATCCTAGTAAGGTTTCTAATATGGTGTATATACTGTTCCATCTTGTTGGGCAATCCAGTACAGTTATCCTTAAATTAGTTTCCAAAAATTTGGTAGACAGTGTCGGAATACGAAGTATTTGAATGAGTTCACGGCATTCTTCTAAAAATTCTCCCAGTTCAGCATCATTTATTGTGTCTTTAATAACTAATTGAAGTGTGTGTGCAGCACACTTTATACCAGTCAATCTTTTATAAATCTTTTTGCTTTCACCACACTCTGCCATTGTTAATGTCTGCAGGTCAGAGTGCACTAAGTCAGAGTCTTCAAAATTGTCATTTTGTCCTGTGATGTGCCATTTGATTTCACTACCATTTCTGAGCCTATCAACAAATTTAATCATATTAGAGCCATTATCTATGGTTATAGAATAAATCTGTTGTAAATCAATGTTGTACTTCTCTAAAATTGATAGTGTTTTTTAATGTACAGATCTGTGTCTTTCTTTTAATTCTTTCATTTCCAGTGTCAACAGATGTATCTTACTGTCTTGTGCAAGTTCAGCATTTATTTCTAGAATTGACCGACTCAATCTATTGGCAACATCCACTTTCAAGGAGAATATTTGTTTCTCTAGATTACTACTAATTTTGGAGCTAAGTTTTAAGGACAAGTGAGGTATCATTTCCATAATATTTTCTGAGTTGATTAAAAAATTTTGGCCAGTTGAAGCAATAACTGGATTTAAAATTTTATGGAATCCTGAATATTCAATTAAACAAACAACCATTAACAGTAACAAATTCCATATGTACATTGACAATTGTTTGTTTATCTAATTTCACGTTAAGGCATTCTGGAATGTAGACTCGTCTAATGTTTTTTGTTGCTTATTCATAACACTTCTGACACTCTTCAATCTTCTTTGTCTTCTTGCTTTGCATTGCATTATATTCATCCATATGGTAACACTTCAGGTTCCTCTCTAAATTTGCTTCATAGTTTCCAACCATATCTTTGTTGCAAATTATACAAGTGCTTTTAGTTTCAATCTTTTCATACTTGAAAAATTCTTGATATGGATTTTCTTTGGTTCTTCCCTGTGGGATATATGCCATTTAAACATGGCTGCACTATTGACAACTGCAGCCCCCACAGGCCTCTATGCTGTATATGACATGTTGGAGACTTGTCAGCCATAAGAATGAGATTAGCCACGACTTGTTTTCCCAAACCTATTGCCCTGTTACTGATTGGCTTGTTTACCTGAATTCCTTCTCCCTTGCCTGAAACTTATTGTTACTCACCCAAAGCCCATTGTTCTGTTATTTGCTTCACTGCTTGCTGTATTGACTATAAATAAACTCCTGGGACTGAAGCCGGGGTTCGACTCCTCAGAGTGACCCTCCTGGCCCCACTTCTCTGTAAGAGTTGTGGAATTGGTTATTGTCTCCGCCGCCCTGGCATTCGCTGCCGCTGTGACACTTCCCTGTCTTAGTTATCTAGTGCTGCTATAACAGAAATACCACAAGTGGATGGCTGTAACAAACAGAAATTTTTTCTCTCACAGTCTAGGAGGCTAGAAGTCTGAATTCAGGGCTCCAGCTCCAGGGGAAGGCTTTCTCTCTCTTTTGGCTCTGGTGGAAAGTCCTTCTCATCAATCTTACCCTGAGTCTAGGAGGTTCTCAGCACAGGGACCTTAGGTCCAATGGACATACTCTGCTCTCAGCTCTTCTTTCTTGGTGGTAGGAGGTCCTTTCCTCTCTGCTCACTTCTCTCTTTTATATCTCAAAAGACTTTGACTCAAGATATAACCTAATCCTGTAGATTGTGTCCTGTCTCATTAACATAATTGCCTCTAATTCTGCTTCATTCACATCATAGAGTTTAGGATTTACAAGACATAGGATAATTATATTAGATCACAAAATGGAGGACAACCACACAATACTGGGAATCATAGCCTAGCCAAGTTGACACACAATTTTTGGGGGACACAATTCAATCTATAACAGACAGTCCCATACTAGAATTCAAGGAAAAAGAAATAATGTTAACATTAGGGCATATTTTATAGTCACTATGTTACATTACAGTAAAAACAATTCTTAGACTTTAATAACATAAAAAGAATAGAATGCACAAATAACATTTGTAGAAATGAATTATTACAGCCAGTACATATTAAAATGCTTCTAGCCATGCATCGTCAGTATATTAGAAAAACCAGAATAACTTAGATTTTACATTGGCAGGGTTTACTGATTTGTTTCATTAAAACTCCCACTTTACAACATTCTCATACATTTATCCAGCACCTTTTAAAGAAAAATCTCATTTCATAGTGATGCCATCAAGTTGTTTTCAGTGAAATAACAGTATATCACAATTGAAACATGAATTTTCTTCCCTTTAGTTACTGATGTTTGTTAGCATTTCAATTTGTGAGATAAATATCAAATTTAAACATAAGTACAGTGTGGGATAGTACATTTAAATGAAGACTGAATACAAGAATGGAATCATCAAAAAATTATATGCTATTTTCTATTTCCTGAATTTAAATCTCACACTTAAAAAATGTGAATAGTGTCCATTTAAAATATTTACACTCACCTGACAAATTTCTGTTCACATAAAACTGTGTTCAGAACTTGATGTAGTTTAACCAGCTCTTTCAGCTTTCTGACTATGAATGTTCTCAATCACCAAGTGTTTCTCACATCTTTTTTTTTTTTTTTT
>NW_004443979.1:6585494-6611207 GCF_000243295.1 Trichechus manatus latirostris
GGCCAGAATCAGCCAACCTCAGCCCTGTGTGATGGCACACAGAGGGCAGGTAGGAGGGAGCAGGAAGGTGGCTGTGAAAGGATGAAGCGGTACAGGCTCAGGTAGTTGAAACCAGTTTACCATCCTGTTGGAAACTTGCCCTTTCCTTCTCAGTCGGAATCGACTTGATGGCAACGGGTTTTAATCGAAGTAATGCAGTTAGCTGGGAGTAGGGTGGATGGTAGTTTAGGAAGATTAAGCATTAGAACTGGTAATCTTCAACCCTTTTCCCCATGAATCAGTCTTTTTCTGGCATCATATGAAAGAAAAATAGCTTCGCTCCAGTGATTTGCTCAATACCAGTTCCCTAAAGACCTGCTTGTTCCAAATCTTATCTCTTCCATACTCACTGGGTTTTACCACAGTATGTTGATGACAGGTGTTAAGAAGCTCACAGCTGCATCTGTAGAAAACTCTGTACCAAAGGCCAACACAGGCAGAGAGAAGATCCAGGTGTCCTCCTAACAGGTTAAATGTCCTTGTTTGTAGGACTGGATTGTTTTTCCCTGTGGCATGGAGGATGAAAGTTTGCCCTTTGTATCTGTGGAGTCAAGTTCCTGTGGCACTGTCCAGTGGCTCTGACAGGGAGGGAAATGGGTTTTCTTGTCACGATGAAGAAAGAGTTTGAGGTCCTGGGGTCTGTATACCCTGGACTTGACTGAACACGGCATTGCCCTGTTCTGCTTGAGGGATGCCTCACTGAGTGGCAGGACAGCCTGCTCCTGGGACACCTCTCTCCTTAGCCAGCCATGTGCCAGGTCCCGGACATCTGTTAGACGTAGCACCAGCCTTCTGTTTCTAAGCTCCTCTCTGAAGCCTGGGAAACCTGGCAGTGGAATGGAGGGTGTGGCCTCCTGTGCTGAGGAGGTGCCAGGGCTGGCCACTCTCTAATGGCTGCAAAACCTGCTGTTGCACTTCCAAGCCCAATCTCTTTCTGTAATCTGAGAATCCACTTACGTTTAATGAGCATTTTCTCAGCTCCAACTGTATGCCAAGTGCTATGCTAGGCTCTAAATACTAAGGCAAATAAGACACTGTGAATAATAGTAACAACAGCAGCTAACATTTAGCAAGTGCTCAGCATTTACCAGACTCTGTACTAAGAGCTTTATATATATTATTTCATTTAATCCTCACAACATCTCTATATGATGGTTACAACATTGCCCATTTCACAGGAAAGGAAAGTGAGGTTCAGATAGGTTTACAACTTGCCCTAGGCCATGTAACTTGTAAGGACTTAGGTCTAACTCATAGTTCCATTTTTCTTTACTGCTACCCTCTATTGGCCTTTAGTAGGTTACTTGAGTTCCTGGGGACTTCAGGCTTCCCGTAAGAATGTTTTATGATATTGAATTGATCCTAGGTTATTGGTTTCTTCCAGGTCTAGGAAGCAATGTGCAGCCCTAAAATTTAATTAGGGGTGTGTGTGTGTGTGTGTGTGTGTGTATGTGCGTGCATGAGAGACAGAGACACACAGCAATGGAGAGAGACTGAAAGAGTCAGAGACAGAAAGAGAGATTGAGAGAAAGACAGAGACACAAGGGAAGAAGGAAGGGAGAGAGATCCCTAGACTGACAGACATACCAACCAACCCACTGACCAAGTTTCTTGCTCCCTTTCTCTAAATTTTCTTTCATTAGTTTGGGTCCAGTGCAGGTAGTCCCCAACTTACGACATAGTTGAGTTACAACGAAGTGTACTTAACGACCGTCTTCTTCCTGGTACATCTTATTGTAATATGTACTACATACGATGTTGCAGCATGTAATTTGCTGATATTATCATTCTCAGATGTTAACTCACAGACGTTCAGTTTTATGATTTACTATTCAAAACACTGCCATATAGATGTAGTTTTCTAAACTAAATCAGGGGCTTCAGTTTCTTGAAAACGTGGATCCAAACGCTGATCGCTTTTGCTAAAGTCGATGGGTAGATTCGGGAAGCAGTGAGCTGTTACTATAAAATATGTGAAGAAAAAAAGAAAAGGACCATACAGACAACTCTCACTAGCTTTCTGACTAGAAACGCCATCCCCATTCCCAGGGATAATCCAGATGATCCAGAACCTTCCACAAGTGGAGTTATTACCGCAACTGATGAAATACCAACATCGTCCAACTCTTCGTTGTCAGAGTAAATTTTTATGATTTGTGTATTTCTTAATGTATGTATTAAAATATATCTGTAAGTTTATATGTAATGTTTCAAACCCCCAAAGACAAATAAAGATTGGATTTATAAAGATACTGATAATATAAGGTAATAATAATGAAAACTAAAAAAAAAAAAAAGAGGTATTCGACTTACGTCAGAACCAATTTATGACAGAGTTGTTGGAATGGATCCCCCGTCGTAAGCTGGGACTGACTACCTGTATAATGTTTCCGAAGGATCCCTGGTGGCGCAGTGGTTAAAGCATTCGTCTGCCAAATGAAAGGTCAATGGTTCAAACCCACTATTTGCTCCACTGGAGAAAAGACATGGTGATGGGCTACTGTCAAGATTACAGCCTAGGAAACCCTATGGAGCAGTTCTACTCTTTCCTGTAAGGTTGCTATGAGTTGGAATTGACTGATGGCACACAACAACATAGTGTTTCCTCACCTGTTTCTTGTGAAGCAATACAAATGATGAGCGATGGTAGCAAGCACTATGTTGTGCGCTGTGGGGAATATAAAAGATTCCCAAGGAATCTCTGCCCAGAACCCTTCCTTTCTCTTTCCTGGCATGTCCATCTGTCAAAAGTCTGGGAACTGCTTTTAGTAGCTTTTCCCAATACCCATACTTCCCTCTTCTGTAGATCCATAGCACTTTTGAAACACCTCTGTTATGGCAGTTATTATAACATCTATCTACCCTGGTAGATTGTGAGTTCCTTGTTGTCGGGCAGTTATCTTATTTGCCTTTGCATTCTTATCCGGTTGGGCAGAGCCCCTGATGATTCTGTGGAAAAAGAGTCTTCTGTTACTTGTCACGTCCAAAACTTCCTTTCCTTTGCTAAGTAGTTACCCGGAGAGCCCAGCCAGCATGGCTTAGACATTTCTGTCACATAACAAGGGGCTAGAAGATGAGTCCCTGAGTGGTGCAAACGGTTAATGCTCTCAGCTGCTAACCAAAAGGTTGGAGGTTTTAGTCCATCCAGAGGTGCCTTGGAAGGAAGGCCTGGTGATCTACTTCCGAAAAGTCAGCCATTGAAAACCCTGTGGAGGACAGTTCTACTCTGACACACAGGGAATCACCATGAGTCGGAGTCAACTCCATCGCAACTGGTTCTGATAGAACAGGGCATAAATGTCGATTAGTTTTATATTTTACTTATGGTTTATATTGTGTCATGAGAATATTTGCAGGCTTGTTACTTCTAGTTACCTCTGGCACCTCCAAGTTACCTCTGACACCATTATCCCACACACTTAATAGCCATTTCCAAATGTATTCGCCAGGTTTCTGTTTGTAAATATTAGAAAAGTCAAGCAGTGCTTTTGGAGTGTATTGTACTTCCTCCTGGGTCACACTTTGTACTTTACCTTTTGGGACTTGCTGGGACTTAAGTCTAGTTATAGGTCTAGAAGCAAAAATGGGTGGTGAGGGTGGGTTTTTGGAACGTTCAGCAATGTCTTGTAAGGCATCTACCTCAGGCAATACCCCAGGAAATGTCCCTGGCACCACCCTAGGCGATGTCTCAGACAAAGACTCTGCAGACACAGCTGGGTTAATCTCATCAGATGTGGGTGGAAGTGATAATGGTTTTCCTGGGGATGGTGGCTTAGCAGACAAAGACGGAGGGATCTCCTCAGATTGAAATAAGATGTCTGGTTTTGTTGGCAGGAGTGATTTAATGGAATTTAGGGGCTCAGAGCCCCAGCTTACTGATTATCTGCCCATATGTCCCTATCCCAATTTCAGGATCCCATTTCTTTCCGATCACTGCCCTCTTTTTAAGCTCAGACAGCATTTGAGGTTGGGAATTCAACTGGTGTTGTAATTCAGCTAATCTTGCAATAAGATTCTGGGTTTTTTTTTTTTTTTTTCAATATCAGCTCTGTTACTACAAGAAATAAGGCTTTCTTTTAGGATACAAGTGGCCATTTCAGGTCTTTTATGTGGTGCTTGAACTGTGACTTTGAAGCCTTGAGCTCATCTCTTTCTTTCACTACTTTGCCTAGCCAAAGTAGAACCAACCAATCAGTTTGCATATACTTCTCATTCTGACAGAATTGTAGAAAAATATTAAACAGGTGATTACCCAGAGCCTCTCTGCTCACCAGTACTTGATCTATTGGTGGTGATATTTTGCTTATTAATATTGTCACCTCATGGCATGGATTAGCAGCACCCTCTTTACTACTGGAGGCAGAGTCATCAGTGCCTTTAAGACTAGTCAGACTTGAGAACCAATGTGCAAAGCTCATCCTTAACAATTTTGTTTCTCTAGAACCACTGTTGGTATCAAATGTCTTAAGCTGAGTTCTCTAGATAAGCAATACCAGTGAAGCATATTTATCTATATCTATGTATATATAAACCCATTGCTGTCAAGTTGATTCTGACTCATAGTGACTGTATAGGACAGAGTAGATCTGCCCCATAGGGTTTCCAAGGAGCGTCTGGTGGGTTTGAACTGCCAACCTTTTGGTTAGCAGCTGAGCTCTTAACCACTGTGCCACCAGGGCTCTGACACACACACACACACACACACACACACACAGAGAGAGAGAGGGAGAGAGATTTATGAGAGATTTATCTCAAGGAAATGCCTTGTGGTTGTAAAGGCTGGCAAGTCTGATGTCTGTGGGTCAGGCATCAGGCTGGAGGCTTCACCTGACTTATGTAGCTGCAGGGGCTGACAAACCCAAGATCTGCAGGTCAGATGACAGGCTACTGGCTCATGGGCTGCAGAGACTGACAAATCCCAAGATCAGCAGGCAATACAGCAGGCTGCAGGCTCAAGTCCCAAGAGCTGGAGGTCAGATGATGACAAGCTGGATGCAGGATCCAGGGCAAGCAAGTGAGCTTTGCTAGAATACTCCGTTACAATTGATTGGCTTATCGCATCATGGAGGATGACAACATCATTACATAACTGCCAAACCACTGAGAATCATGGCCCAGCCAAGTTGATACACAACCTTAACCATCACAACTTGCTATATTATCAGTGCCCATTTATTTGTCCAGTTTCCTCCACTAGATGTGAAGTTGGAGGCAGGGATGTGCCTCACTCGCCTGTGTCTCTTTAGAACCTGAAAGAGAGCCTGGCATATAGATATTTGTTGAACCAACAAATGAATTAACAAAATACATGAGAGTAGCTTAGAAGTGATTCTACTCTTGTTAAATGAAGGTAACATATTAAATCATTGTTTTCTTTATCACAATTAATTCTGCCAGAAAGTAGGATAAGGAAAAGGCTTTAAATCCTGGACCTAGAGAAATTATTTATGGTAAACAGGTGATGTAGGAGCCTGGGTTAGATAGAAATCAGGACACTTGCATTTACTTCCTCATTCTGGCACATTCCAGGAGAAGAATGCCAAAGCATTGGAGAGTAGATTCAGAAACACCCTCAGGATCAGAAAAAAAATGCAACAGATTCCTTTTGGGACTAAAGCTTTTGTGATTCTACACTTTCTGATTTATTAATACTACCAATTAGGTAAACCTAATTATTCTGAGCTGAGATGAGGTTTAGCAGCCAGATCATTATCTGGAAGATTTATGGGTTTACTAGTCTATTCCATTTGAGGAAGGGAAGGGAGTGTTCATTAAACAATCAGCTGGATGCCAAGGATGGTCTTCTTCCCTGTTACCAGAAGATTCCACAACCAAGGCTCAGCTGGACAGTAAAAACTTAAACCAAGCCAGCTGCCCTTTAGTCCATTCTGACTCATGGTGTCTGCATGTATTACAGAGTAGAACTGAGCTCCATAGGGTTTTCTTGGCTGTAATCTTTACAGAAGCAGATCACCAGGTCTTTTTTCCACAGCGCCGCTGTTGCCCGATTAGGTTCCATGCCCTGGAGTAGTTGAGCCAATAAAACGTACTCCAAGTCAGAAAAAGAGAAAAACTTTATTAGGAGGTGACACCAACGGGGAGTGCAGCAGCAACGCAGGCTGACTTTATGGAGTCCCGAAAGGCAATTTTACATTAGTGCTTATATGTGATTTTTACAAGGGTTAGAAGTGTCTTTGTAGCCCACAGATGGCATGGCTGGATGAGATATTCATTACAAGATAATTACAAGAGACTCTTTATCAGACTAAAGACATACATGCTAGACATCTCTATCAGGCTAAAGATTTACAGACTGGACATCTGGGCTCTAATCTTCAGGTAGGGGGTCATAAGTCACAGGTGGCCGGACAGAACAAAACAAAGTCATTAACAAAGGTATGTGGAAAGGAGAAGGCAGGAAGAAAAAAATTATAGGTTCATTATGGTGTTAGTTATGTCAAGCTCTCAGTCGCTCATTTTAAAAAGGGAGAAAACATATTGCGAAGTATTAGGGTCATGCCGCTGAGTGGGTTTTAACTGCCAACTTTTAGGTTAGTAGTCCATTGCAAACCATTTTTCCCACCCAAGAACAATGGGGCAATGACTAAGAAGATATTTGAGGGGACCCAGTGGTCAGTGGGAGTGTCATCAGGTTATGCTTTCCGGATAGGTCAATGTAAACCATTCAATCGGGAACTGCACAAAGAGACGGTATGACTGGGAAATTTAGTTGTCAAAACTATACCCGAGAAGTCTCAGTGAGCAGATTTTAAGGCCTTAAATGGATTGTTTTGAAGAATCTCAAAGCTACCTACAACAGCTCTTCATACGCTGTTAGGCCACAAAAGACAGATTTTCCCACCAAAAGCTCTCCAAGCTCGAGAATCTCTTTGTGGAGGCCTTGAGCTGAGAAGAGCCATGAATCCCAACATGAGAGAGCTCTGGAGTCCCATCAGACTTCAAGGATCCTGGGAAGCTTTGAGTTGTGTCAGTTGTTGTGTCTCTTTCTATGGCCACCTTTGTTGTAAAGAGCTGATTGGGAATAACCTGGGACAACTTCCCCTGGGTTCATGATGAGCCAAGGTTATTGGGAAAAACTGTCAGAAGAGTCCTCTGGACTCCTGAGATGGGCTGGTCAGGTAGGCATAGGAGAGAGGGCTTCTTAGCAGAAATCTGACTAAAAAGGTTTCAGAACTTCTGGCCATTGTCTAAAACGAAATCTGGGGTAGGATTAAGGCAGAGAGGCTTCTTTAGTTTGGTCTTCATACTTATTTTCCTTCCAATCAAGATATGGATTGATGTAGAGTCTTGGTTTATATCAGAAAATTAGTAATATTTGGACACCATGGATTTTAGCTCATGGATTTTTTTTCTCCTATTTTTCCCTATACAGGAACTGAATTACCTCAGATAAATGAAAAACAACCAAATTCCCATGGGTCTCCTGAACTGGGTTAATTGCTCTTATGGGGTTCATTTGAGCTTCTAGAGCCTTTAAATTGCCAAAGGCAGTAGCTTTAGAAGTGGGCCATCAGCTTCTCCCCGCCTCCCTATCTTTTACTTGAGGGGATTGTTTTGGGCTGGAATGCAGGATTTTTTTTTGTGGGGGAGGAATATGAGGGGGTAGTTAGTGCCTTTTCTGGGGCAAGGCTGCTGGGGGGTGCTTCTTTTTCAGGGTCTCTGGAGACAAGTCTTTCAGGTCCCACACGAGGTTTATGAAATCTTTACCTACAAAAAAGAGGGAAACTGCAGTTAGGTAGGTTATGTGCAGGGCATTCCCCAGCCATTTTCAAATTCTAGGACAAGTAAAGTTTCCCAGGATAACTGTCTCAAGGACAAACTGCTTGTTGTATGGGGAACTGAAGTCTGAACTGCTGCGGTAGAATTTGAAGGGAGACCTTATCCCCTGGCCATAGGAAGTTTTCTTGTAAAAGTGAGATCCTTTATTGAATTTAAACCTGGACCCCCAGGAGGTCAGAGCCCTCATTCTGGGTCTTACATTCACCAATGTAACAATTACCTGGAATGCCTTGGGTCCTTTAATAGCTCCCATGGCTCAGGTGTCAACAGTTATGGAGTCTCAGATTCTCAAAGTGTGATACTTTGGGGTGTGGGACCCAAGGGCGTGAGGGTCAGGAATCTGTGCTTATAACAAATCCCCCAGTGGTCCTCAAAGCAAAAGTTCAAGAGGATATAAAGGGAATCCCATCTTTGGGCCATCCACTCTCTTTGTTTCTCTCTGGGTGGTCATGTCTGAGAGACAAGAGGAGCCCTTTTTAGCAAACTCTTTATAAAAATTTTTCTGTGTGAATCTGTATCTAATACTTTTTTGATCATAGACATGAAGCAAAGCTGCAAAGGGTGCAGCTTTTCAGGACCTGAAAAACAAGTTCTGTTAGAACAGGTGAGGCTTATCCCCTTCTGTACTCTCTCCTCCTCCAATTTGTACCTATCAAATTTCTTCTCTCTGCCTCCCCCTGCTCCTGCTGTTGGCCTAGGCAGTGTGATTTGTCTCTGTGGTGCCAGTCGGGGAAGGTGAGGCTTAGGAGGGGCAGTTTGTGAAGCCCTGTGTTTGCACACCAAGATTTGGTGCCTAGCCAAGTGTGAGCTGGTTCCAGAAGATGGTTTCTAATTCTGAGACCTGATGCTTCTGCTGCCCCCTGGGTGAGTATTCTCACACAGGCACTCCAGGCCAGCTACAGGAGGACAAGATTGGTTTACCAGTACAGGTTGTGGTCAAGTGGACTTCATTCAACTCATGGTAACCCATGTGTGTCAGAGTTGAACTGTGCTCCACAGGGTTTTCAATGGCTGAATTTTTGGAAGTAGATCACCAAGCCTTTCTTCCAAGGCATATCTGGGCGAACTCAAACTGCCAGCCTTTTGGTTAGCAACCGAGTTCATTAACCATTTGCATACCCAGGGACTCCAAGATTAGTTTATTGTGTGACAAACTGGGGACTGGGCGTGAAGTGTGAAGGAGAGTTTTACTGGTTAGATTCACAGATGGGGAAAAACACACAAGATACAAAGAAAAGTACCAAAAAATATGTAGAAACTAAAGTCCCTTCATCTGAGGCTTTAATTCCCTCCATAGCATCCTCCCTTGTTCCTTCGACTCTTCTGCATGGGGCTCAGCTTGAAGACCCCATCTCAAATTAGTCATTCTCCTTAATAACAAAAACTTGTCAATTCCTTGCTGAAATCAAGTCTATCCTATTTCTCAAATCTGTTAGTTTAGATGTTCCATTTAAAGAGGGAATAAGATGAGGCATGACTTGTCCTGAGTGAATCCAAGCTTGGTCCCAGCAATTACTGCTTCCTTTTGTAAAAGGGGGAGCCCTGGTGGTGCACTGGTTAAGAGCTCGGCTGCTAACCAAAAGGTCGGCAGTTTGAATCCACCAGCTGATCCTTGGAAACACTATGGGGCAGTTTTACTCTGTCCTACAGGGTTGCTATAAGTCAGAATCAGCACAATGGCAAGGGGTTTGGTTTTTGTTTTTCTTTTTGTGTGAAAGTGGGTATAGTAGGACCCTATCTAAATCTCACCCCTAAGGCAACACAGAGTGAGGTCCACATAATTATAATGAGTTTTTGCTGTATTGGGTTTCTAGGACAAGCCTAGAAGCAAAACGGCCTGGATTCTAATTGAAGATACGCTGTTGACTCATTGGGAAGCCTTCAAATACTCAATTTAATTAACTCTCTTGTAGAATACTAGCTTATTTCTTTAACTTAAGCTGGAATATGTAACAGGATAAGACTTCCCTTTCTTTGAGAATATCTTATAGTTGCCTAAAAATCATCACAGTTGAGGATGTGTGTGTGTGTGAAGAAATAAAAAATTCTCTTTAATGTCTTTTTGGTTTATCTTCCCAGTTAGAATGGAATTATCAAGAAATTTTCCCTGGATGTGATTATACTTGAAGTGGTGTTTCCTTTAGGAAACAAAACAAATCAACAGCAAAAACTACCCACAGGATTTAAAGAACTCACTGTGTTTCCCATTCTTTTCTATTCTATTTTCCATGTCTTTTTATCCTCTTTATATTAGCAGCTCATCACTGCTTTTCTCCCCCCATATCACTTCTGACTTACTTACGTTTTGTCTGTTTAACTGCCTCATTGACTCATTTGCTTAATAGACTTAATGGCTGAATTAAAAATAGTTACATGAATGAAAATGTAATTTCCTAAAAATCCTCTGCTTCTTTACAGATGGCCCGACTTTCAGAAAACAAGTACTTTTTACCCTTTCTCTTTTCCATGACTTACTTAATACACGTGCTGGCAAGTTAACCTGGGGAGGGACTCCATTAGCCAAGTGACAATAGTTAGCCTGTGTCTGAAGGGGCTTTACTCCTGGCAGTTTTTTCTCGTTGAGTTCTTCTGTCTTTTCGCGAGAACACAGGCTTCCTTCTTTGGATTCATCTGTGTCAGTGCCAGGAGCTTTGTCATGGTGTTGGTGTGAACAAGAAGTTTTGTGCTTTAAATCAATAATTTGATAAATATTTATTTAGCATGACAGTGGCATATCAAAAGGAGCCCTGGTGGCACAGCGGTTAAGCATTCGGCTGCTAACTGAAAGGTTGGTGGTTGGAACCTTCCAGCCACTCCGCAGGGGAAGCATGTGGCAGTCTGGTTCTGTAAAGATTATAGCCTTGGAACCCCTATGTGGGCAGTTCTACTCTGCCCTGTAGGGTCACTCTGAGTTGGAATTGACACCAATGGGGGTGACATATAAAGAGTATAGCTCTTCATTTAACGGCAGAGGCCGGACAAAAAAAAAAAAAAAAGTTTAAATATCCAGCCCTTATTATAGCGTACTGTCCCTTTGTGTCTCACAATTTCCAAATATCCTTTTTTGGCATCTTTCAGCAGAGTTGTACATTGTAGCACAGACTCTCTGGTGGGGATGGTACGTCCCTGGGCTGTGGTGTGAGGACAGTCTTCCCTGTGGAGAGTGATAGATGAGAAAGGGCATTGAGAAGGTGCCTTCTGCATCCTCTCTGAGGGCAGCGCAAGGGAAAGAATCTGGATTTCAGAGTCAGGCCTGGCTCTGTGCAGTCTAAGGGCAAAATTTCAGCCTCGCTAGGCCTCAGTTTTCTCCTCTGTGAAGTGTGGATATTAATACTTGCCTCACCAAGTGGATGTGATGATTAAATGAAAAGAAAAAAAAAAAAAAGCATGTGAAGTGCTTACAGCAGTGCCTGGTGTGAAGTAGGTGCTTGCCTTGCTCCTCTTCCCTTATCCTCAACCAACAGCAGCACCAACAACTTTCAAACAGTTCCAGTTTCTCTCTAGAAAGAGGCTACACTATTTGTTAAGCTGCTCCAATGGTCCTTTGTTAAGCTGCTCCAATGGTCCAGTCAGTAGACTAAGAATTATGGTTCCCCAGAGTCAATCGACCTATTGTTATTAAATTGCCTTGGCCCTCCCGGTTTCTGGAGTTGTCATTTTGCACTGTAATTGATTTACTGTTCTTTTCTCTCAACCCTTCTCTTGCAGAAGTTGTTGCTGGTCTAGACCACTAGATGGTGCCATTTTACCAAGTATCAATGACGCACACATGGCGACAAGCTCTGGTCTTTTGACTCGTCCAGCACTACAAAAAGATTATTCTTATCGTGTGCATCAGCGTAGCCACACATTCCAGCACATCAAAGAAATCCCTTTACGTTTTTGTGTTTCTTTCATCTATAATAGAGAGAGTATAATGCTTAGAGATCAACCAGAGGTTCACATATTTGATTTGGTTCCTTGGTTAATGAGAGCTAGAGAAACTTGGAGCAGATTCAAAGGGAAGCCACACATTTGATAAAATTGAAAAGTGGAGTATATGAGGAAAAGTAAAATAAATGTGGATTACTTTAAAAAACAAAACAAAATAAACCCGTTGCTGTCAAGTCAATTCCGACTCATAGCAACCCTATAGGACAGAGTAGAACTGCCCCATAGAGTATCCAAGGAGCACCTGGTGGATTTGAACTGCTGACCTTTTGGTTAGTAGCCAAACGCTTAACCACTGCACCACCAGAGCCCCATGGATTACTTAGTTTTTTAAAAAAAACATCAGGTAGACAATGTCATGGTGGACTCTAACAATGAAGGGTCCCTACGGAAGATGGTAAGCAGCTATTATCTTCCATCACATGTATAAACAGAACAAGAGGAAATAGACATACATGACATATGTAAGTTAGTCACAAGGAAGAATTTCTGGATCCAAGGGGGTGTAATATCATAAGAAAATTATCAAATATTCCTTTATTAATATTAAAAAAAATTAGACAAGGTCTCAAAATTTCCCTGTGGATTGTGGTCCTACTGGAAGATGGAGGAATGTTCTGGTCCTTATTAAGATTCTTATTTGAACCCTGGCATGATATAGGCTAGGACAATGCCCCTTGCAGCCCAATGGCGCAGACCAGGACTAGATACAACTTAACAGGATTAGCAGTGTTTTCAAAAGTGCTTTATTCATATTTTTTCATAATATTAGAGGTTTATAGGCATTGCTTGCATTTTTTTCTTGTTTTCTAATATACTTATCATAAGGGTTAAACTAGAGGGAGGAAATCGACCCCAGGAGAAGAGAGAATCGGGGATGTCTTCCTTGGCATTTATGTTCTGAAACTCTCATTTGTTACTTATTAAATGATTCCTTAGACTGCAGTTTTGCTTTGTTTGTTGGCTATTCCTTATTTATACCTGTAATATCTGGTACATCAATATGAGGAAGACTAGCTCATACCAGAAGGAACCCTGGTGCACACAATGGTTAGGTGCACTCACTGCTAACCAAGAGGTTGGCAGTTCAAATCCACCAGCTGCTCTGTGGGAGAAAAGACATAGTGATCTGCTCTTGTAAAGGTTACAGCCTTGGAAATCCTATGAGGCAGTTCTAATCTGTCCTACAGGGCAGCTATGAGTTGGAATCTTCTCCATGGCACAGGAGAGCTCATAGTCACAATTATACACCAAGTCCACAGGATGGCGCCAAACATTACTTTCCCCACAGAACCATCCAACAGCCCATCTTGGAACCGTCTCCTTTCTTCCTCTTCCACCCTGTGAAACTGTCTGTCCTTCCCCCAGAGTCCCAGCTTCATCCTAGAGGAATAGCACATGACTTTCCAGGTCCTTCAGATTCCTCAGAGCAGATAATCTAAAAGACAGTAGCTTTCCGTTACTGAGACTGACTGCGTTTCATTGCTTAACTTAGCTGTGTTATGCTAATGAGGACAGACCAATACTATAACTCTCTGAAGGTCATCAGGAAGGGGTGAAGCATGCAAATAAATAAGGAGGCTGTTGGTGATGATGGGGATGGAGTGGGGTAGGAGAAAACGCAGCCCCACTGTTATTTTTTCTTTGCTTATTATAAATATAATGCATGTTCATTGTAGAAAATTTGGAAAAAACATAAAATATAATAAAAACAGAAAACAAAACCATCTATGATCCTACCACTTATGCATAACTACAGTTAAAAATTTGAAATATTTTCTTTTATACAGCTGTAGCCTATACTCTGTTTTGCTCCTATATAGCAATTCGGAGAAACGGAGCCTGTTTGTGGGGAGCTGATCTGAAAGATCACCTAAGGGGCTGATGGGTGAACTCAGGAGCAGGAATAATGAGTCATGTGCATGTCATCAGTGGGTAGGGAAAATCTGTTCTCAAAGAGAAATGCAAAGCAGGGATTCGGAAGGAAAAAGAAATGAGAGACTTTGACCTCAGACAGTGACAGACAGCAAGAGTGGCTTCCTGGGTTTTTGGTGCTTTTCCTGTTCCCATTTCCCAGGACTAAGGTTCCTTGGGCTTCAGGGCTCTCCCTGTCTTAAGTTTGGTGAGATTTTCTGGCATCCTTTCAATAACTCAAATAAGCGGGTTCCCGTTATTTGAACTTCATGCATAGCCATCACCCATCTGTTAGAGGAGGCTTGCGTGTTGCTGTGAAGCTGTACAGGTTTCAGTGGAGCTTCCAGACTAAGACATACTAGGAAGAAAGGCCTGGCAATCTACTTCTAAAAGTCAGTCAGTGAAAATCTTAGGGATCACAATGGTTTGATCGGCAGCTGATCATGGAGATGACACAGGACCAGGCAGTGTTTTGTTCTTTTGTGCATGGGGTTGCCATGAGTTGACAGCTAACAATAACAGCAACAACAACATTGCAATCGTCAAAATCAAAGATCTCTGACTAGGATAGTCACATAAAATAATAGACGCTTATTAATTATAGATTATTTGCTATTGACAATTCCATGGGAAGCGCCCTTCTTTGTTCTCATCCACTGTGGTTGATGCCTAATGCTGATGCTCTACCCAGATCCGCTTGGATTATTTTTAACCATTATTGTGCAACCCCCAGACTTCCTGTGTTTTCACTTCCAACATTAAGTCCCTATGTTTCTTTTTTTGGAGGACTGCCCTCAGCCTACTGGAATCCACCTTACCTGTATGCACAAAGAGTTGGAAGTGCCTAGAAATTTATGCCCCACTGAAGGTGACCCTTAACAATGACTGATGAGTATGGGAGTATACAGCCCTCTCTCTCTTGCCGTGAGTTGGAACAACTCTGAGGCATAACTTACTCTGGAGAGTTCCCCTGTGGGATCATGCTGAAGCTATCCTCTGTGGGATTTTGTCTGAGGTTGCTCCTGTGGTAGACCATCTGGTATTCATGCCCTTGTGTAATCCCCTCTCCTTAAGTGTGGGCTGAACCTAGTGAGTTATTTCTAACCAATGGAATATGGCAAAGGTGATGGAATGTCACTTCTATGATTAGGTTACAAAAGATTGTGACTTCCACTTTGCAAACAGACTCTCTAGTTCTTTCTCAGCTTACTTGCTTTGATGAAGCAAGATGCCTTGTTGGGGAGGCCCAAATGGCAAGGAACCAACGGCAGCCTCCAGCAAACACCTAGCAAGGAACTGAGGCTCTCAGGCCAACAACCCATGAGGAACTAAGCACTGTCAACAACCATTTGAGTGAGTGGGAAACAGATCCTTCCCAGGTTAAGCCTTCAGATGAGACCACAGACCCTGGGTTGCAACCTTGTGAGAGACCATGAAGCAAAAGACTCAGCTAGGCTGTGCCTGGATTTCTGACCCACAGAAACAGTAAAATAATGTGTGTTGTTTGAAGCTACTAAGTTTGGGGTGATTTGTTATATAGCAACAGATAGCTAATACAGTGCCTTGCGCAGCTTCCTCCCATCTCCTGTCTTTCTACCACCATTCTTACCAGTTTCTCCTGGGGGCTGTTCCTTAATAAAGCATTTGTACATGAATCCTCTGTAAGACAGTTGGTACTGGAAGTGGTCCTAGGCAGCAGATTCTAAGGATTGGATTCTGAAGTTGGGTAATTCACCCAGCAGATGGCAAAAAGGACTCCATTATTATAATAAGTGGAGTGTTGTAGTATGGCATGTTGTAGCCTTGCAAATGCTAAGACTTTCACTTGTGATGAATTGGGATGGGATATAGATGGAAGGGGATGTACTGGTTCATGCACTATCTGTAACATTTGAGAGATCTGAGGGAAATAGTAATTAAAGCATTGTGGAATTAGTTGGTTGATTTTGAGTACTATTGATGCATTGAAAAGAGAAAAATGACAAACTCACTACCAACATAAAGCATGGTATGAAAGTCTGACTCCATAGCAGCAGCTATAGGGTGGAGCATGCTTAAGATAAAGCTCAGGATATGAGTGTAAGAAAAGCAGAACTTCAGAGACTAAATTAGCAGCTTTTTAATGATAAAGTCAAGATTCTGATAGAGGAGGTATGGGACTCTGAGACTTGGGGTGGGGACAATCGGGTGCACTGGCATACACTGGACCCCCAGTTTCCTCTGAGCCTCTGGGCCTGCAGAAGTGGACCATTTCCTCTTGATAGAGCATAGCAGCACCTACCCCCTTGTTTCCGCAGAGCCCTCATTGAAGCAGATGCTTCGCAAGACAGTACATGCTCTCCTCATGATCTGCCCTCACCTCCCTTCATGGACGTTAGAATAATACTTTAGGTCAAATATTCCATCCCAGCTAGGAAACTGCTGGCTCTGCTGAGGGAGAAAGGAACTGAGCTGCAGGATTTGGCTAATATATTCTGGAATATTAGCCTGGGAATGGATCTTGAGAGTGATGGGCTGCGAATATAGCCTATTGAGTTAGATAAGGAGAGAGTTTGTTAATATGCATATACTTTCTTGTGAGTCAGAATTTAGTGTTCTTGCAAGGGCTCCTGGAGCCAGCCTCAATATGCTGCTGCTTGGCCCCTAGAAGCTTGGAAGAAATGATGGCCCACATTAAAAGAGACAGAAATTCCATACTGCCTTGGCATAGTGTCAAGCAAGAGATAAAAAGGCTCATAGAGGTGAGCATATTTTCCAGTTATCAATTTATTGCCTCTCAGTTCCAAATCCTTTTTTTTTTTGCTCTGCTTTGTCATTTTGGAGCTGGACTATGTAAACATTTCTCCTTTGCCATCTGGTGCAATATTACACTTTATCAGTAGAGGGCGCTAGAGGGATACTGCAAAGCATAGCCGAGGAGGGGGCTTCTCTTCTTGGTTTTGGTGTGCTTTTTTATTTTTTATTTTTTTCCCCCTCTGATGGTGTGGCTGTTAATAGTGAGCAGAAAGCCCAGTGGCGCTCACTCTTCTGCAAGTTTCTCTGGTGCTCCAGCAGGCTGCTTCCTGGGGGCCAGCTCCCGTTCACGGGTACCTCAGCAAACTTTACAGGAAACGGTGGGAGGGTCCATTGATAATTAGAATGCTTTAGCCTGCAAGATTCTCTGGCATTGTCTAATTGATCATGTTACCTTTAGGAATGAAAGAGATGGATATTCTTCATCTATATAGTAGAAGAAAAACTTCCAGATATGGTGGCCAACAACGTGATTTGAGGGCTTCTTATCTTTGCAATTTAAGGTTCTGTGGTTCTAGAAATTCTGGTTTCCAGAGGGGGAATGCTTTTATCAGGGGTTTTAGTAAGAGCCCCACTAAACCTAAAACTATGGCTGTACTGTGTCAAGTTGTGTTTCTCTTGCAGGCTATGAAAGGAGTTATCATACTGGCAGAGGTAATGGACCCTGATCATCATGAGGAGGTAGGGTTGATGCTCCATTATGGGGGCATAGAAGAACGTGTTTTGAACATAGGAGATCCACTAAGATGTCTTTTGGCGCTTTCATGTGGAAAAGGAATTACGGCTACTGCAGCCTGACAGGAGCACAGTAACCAGGGGCTCATACCCCTCAGGGATGAAGGTCTAGGTCATCCCACCAGGCGAACGACATGGTATAAGTGCTAGCCAAGGGGCAAAGGAATCTAGAATTGGTGGTAGAGGAAAGAGATGATGAATATCAGTTATAGCCTCAAGATCAACTAAACTTAGGGAACTTGGGGAATTTGTGAGGATTGTAGCTTGTCTAAGGAGCCCTGGTGGTGCAGTGGTTAAAGTGCTCGGCTGCTAACTGAAAGATTGGTTGGTGGTTGGAACCCACCAGCTGCTCTGCAGAAGAAAGATGTGCAGTCTGCTTCTGTAAAGATTAGAGCCTTAGATACCCTATGGGGCAGTTCTCCTCTGCCCTATGTGGTTGTCATGGATTGAATTATGTGCCCCAAAAATGTGTTCATCAATTTGGCTGGGCCATGATTCCCCGTATTGTGTGATTTTCCCATGTGTTGTAAATCCTGCCTCTATGATGTTAGTGAGGGAGGATGTGCGGCAGTTGTGTTAGTGAGGCAGGACTCAATCTACAAGATTGGATTATGTCTTGAGGCAATCCCTTGAGATATAAAAGAGAGAAGTGAGCAGAGAGAAGGGGGGATCTCATATCACGAAGAAAGCAGTGCCTGAAGCAGAGCGTGTCCTTTGGACCCAAGGTTCCTGTGCAGAGAAACTTCTAGTCCTGGGGAACATTGATGAGAAGGCCAACAGAGAGAGAAAGCCTTCCCCTGGAGCTGACACCCTGAATTTGGACTTTTAGCCTACTTGACTGTGAAGAAATAAATTTCTCTTTGTTAAAGCCAGCCACTTGTGGTATTTCTGTTATAGCAGCACTGGATAACTAAGACAATGGTAGTTATGAGTCAGAACTGACTCGATGGCAATAGATTTTTGGGTTATGGGTAGCTTGTCCTACTCTCCTCTTGTAAATGCTTTTTGTACATCTGCTGAGATGATCATGTGCTTTTTGGCCTTTATTCATTAATATGATACATTATATTGATTGGTTTTCATATGTCGAACCCAAACTTGCAATCCTGAGATAAACCCAACTTGGTCATGTTGTATAATCCTTTTTACATGTTGTTGGATTTGGTTGGAGCACTGGTTGTGCAGTGGTTAAGAGCTCGGCTGCTAACCAAAAGGTCAGCAGTTTGAATCCACCAGCTTATCCTTGGAAACCCTATTGGGCAGTTCTATTCTGTCCTATAGGGTCGTTATGAGTTGGAATTGAGGCAGGTTTGGTTTTTTCTGGTTTTTGGATTTGGTTTCCTGGTAATTGTTGAGGCTTTTTCCATTTGTATTTATAAGGGGTATTGATGTGTAGGTTTTTTTTCTTTTTCCTTGTGATATCTTTATCTGGTTTTGTTATCAGGGTATTACTGACCTCATAAATGACTTAAGAAACATTTCCTTCTCTATTTTTTGGAAGCATTTGGGAAGGATTGGTATTTATTATAGATTGAACTGTGTCCTCCCCAGAAGGTATAGATTGAAGTCCTAATCCCTGGTACCTATGAACACGATCTTGTTTGGAAATAGAGTCTTTGAAGATGTTATCAGTTAGGTTAACATGAGGTCATACTGGAGCAGGGTGGATCCTAATCCAATGTGAATGATGTCCTTATAAAAAGAGAAGAGACCCAGACCCAGGCAGAAGATGGCCCTGTGAAGATGGAGGCAGAGACTGAAGTGATGCATCTACTAGCCAAGGAACACCATGGGTTGTCAGGAACCACTAGTAGCTAGAAAGAGGCGAGAAAGATTCATCCCTTGGAGTCCTGGAGAGACTTTTCCCTAAAGAAAGCATGGCCCTGCTGACAAACTTGATTTTGGACCTCTAGCCTCCAAAACTATGAGACAATACATTTCTGATGTTTTATGTCACCCAGCTTGTGGTACTTTGTTACAGTAGCCCTGGGAAATGAATACACCTGGGTAGTTAGAGGCCTTCATCTCAACAGTGAACTACTTGGTCCCACAGTTTTTGCTAGTGTGATTTCCATACTTGCTGTCGACTCTAAAGCTGATAAAAAATGTCTTCTAGTGCATGACTGATGGAGGGCCTAAATGCTTTAATTCTTAATAGCTAGATTTAACATAAAATCTGATGTTTTACATGTTAGTAATCTCCTCATGGAACTTTAAAGCAAGCCAGGGCAGGAACGGGAGTAGGGAAGATTGGAAAACTGAAGGGAAAAACAAAACAAAAAAACCAACAGCAAAAATATTTAGTTGAATCATCCAGTTACAAAATGGTAAGAAAATGCTTGTTGAGCTTTCCCCATCATTAGAAGGAAAAATAAATAATGAAAATTGACGATAAAGACAAGAAGAAATAATTTTCAATCTCAATTTGTCTTTCTGAATGATGCCTCTTTGATCTTTTATGAAGGGTATATTACATTTGAAATGAAATCTTTTAAATGAATTCTCTTTTGGGTAGTTATTTTACACACCTTTAAAATGTATTTTACTTATTTGTTGGGGGTGGGGTGAAAAGATGATTTTTGAAGAACTTGAGAGGAAAATAATTTCAGGAGGTAATGGATGAACTTGGTCTGGAAGATTAATCAGGGCAGTTGCAAGAGAGTGCCAAATGCATAACCGGAGTAAAACTAAGTATCTGATTGTAATTAAAACTTTGGGTTTCTAATGGCTGCATGAAAGATATTTTAATAAACGTGAAATGCACTTTCTAAATGGCACGCTAACTTTTAATGACTTGGGTGTTTTGTTTGATTAGTGACCTGGACTGTTAAATTAAAGCCAACTGCAAGTGCATGATAAAATATTGATGGTTTCAGGCAAATGAATTGGGGGAGTTATGCTTGACAGATTTTTTGTATCATTAAGGATTTTAACTGGTGGAAAATATATATTGCTGGTGCTTAAAGATAGTTGAAGAGGATCTTCCTGTTTATATGACCTCGTTTTAATTTTACAGCAATAATAAGGGGGAAATCTGAATTATTCACAGATGGTTGGTCAAGAGAGGTCACTTAATTAAAAAAGTGTTATTTTAATTACACCTGTTTCACATTACTGGAATAGGAAATTAAATATTTTGAGGTATTTGGTTATTTCTGTTCCGTAGAGTACCTGGACTTTTGCTGACTCTTGTTAAGACCTGAGATTGTTGTGTACAAGGCTTTTACTTCTTGTTAGTAGAGAATTTTGCTTTAAGGAACGGGATTGTTAAAATAATGATTTCATTGAAAGTTTTACAAATAAGACAAGAACAACTATATGTAATTTTATGTATATATACACATATATATTTTTGTACATGCAGGACAATTTCTAGAAGGATGTGCAAGAAAATATGAGACACAGTTACTTGCAGGTAGGGAACTGAGGAGTCAAAAGGAAAGGGGATTTTATTTCTTTATTTCTTTTGTGAAATGTAAATACGTTTTTCAGTGAAGATATATTAGTTTTATACAAAAAAATTCTTCTTTGGAACCAAGATTTGTCTTTTAACAATTCAAGGCATGTTCCTTTTCATACCTCCCAACCTACAACAGAGAATTTTCTTGATTCCTTCTATCCCTCCAACCATTCATCCATCCTCAAATACTTAGTGTTTAGTGCCTCTTCTTGTTTTTTATAGCCTAAATGAAAGTAACATTTTGCTAAAGAAACCTTAGCAGTATTCTCAAGATAGCTCTCCCTCTCACAGGGCTTTTGTTGTTTGAAGGAGGGGAAAAGGGTGAAACTTTGAGTGGCTAGAGGAATTTTGCGAAGGATGTTTAGGACAATGATTCAGGGGTGGCCTAGGTGCTGTGTGCCTGGATACTGTCTCACATAGAAGGAAGACACCAGTATCTCCTTAATGAAAGACAGACTTGCAAAGTGCTGGAAAGGACACATTGGTCAACAGTGATGAAACAACTTCTTCATAGAGGAAAGGACCAGCTCCTCACAATGGTGCTGACCTTTGGGCTGATTTAGGAACATAGGCAAGTTAGGGTTGAAAAGACACAGGAAGATTCCTGGACAGTATTGACACACACACTTCTGTCCTATTGATTGCTCCTCAAATGACTGAACCTCAAGGGGCAGAGATATAAAATTAATTCAGATCCACTTATTTATTTTATTGCTGTGATCTCTTTTCCATAACTTTATGGGCTTCTTGACTTTGAAATGAAAAATGAAGATATTTGTTCTGTGTCAGAGTTGTTCAGCTAATAAGCTTACCTTCAACTACTAATATGTTGAAGTGTAATAAAGCTTTTTTTTTTTTGCTATATTTAAGGGATCATAGTTGTTTGGATTTATTTTTAATTTCAGTTTGTTTTTCTGAATGGTGCCTCTTTGGTCTTTTATGAAGGGTTATAATAAATAATCATAGTAGTAATAATAATAACAACAATTATCATTTGTTGGGTACATATATTATCTCATTTAATTTTTTCTGCAATCCCATGGAGTAGGCTACATTTTACAGACGAAGAAACTGAGGCTCAGAGAAGTTAAGCAACTTGTTAGTAAATGGCAGAGCCAGAGATTGGAACCCACAGTAACAGTATTTAATTAGGCTGCTTAACGGAAAGGAGTTTGTGGGTGGCACAAATGGTTAAGCACTTGACTACTAGCTGAAAGATTGGTGGTTTGAACCCACCCAGAGATGCCTCGAAAGACAGGCCTGGTGATCTGAGTCTGAAAGGTCACAGACTTGAAAACCCTGTGGAACAGTTCTACTCTGCACACGTAGGGTTGCCATGAGTCAGAATCGACTCGACTTCAACTAACAACAGCTCAACAGAAACTCAAATAAAATAGCTTAAACAAAATATAAGTTTATTTCTGTCTCATGTGGGTCTGGGGTGATAAGGTGTTCATATATGTTTGTGCATTAATCAGCGTCCCAGGCTCCTTCTATCTTGCTGCTCTGCCATCCTCACCATGCAGCTTCCATTTCATTCAAGATGACTGCTCCAGCTGTGCCAACATTACGCTTATATTCCAGTCAGCAAGAAGGAGGAAAAAGAAGCAAGTGTACAGCAAGCCTGGTTTCTAAAGGACATAATCCTGAAATCCCCACACCACTTCTGTGCCCATCCCGTTGGCCAGAATTGGTCACGGTGCCAACTAGCTGGAAGGGAGTCTGGGGTAGGTAGTTTTTATTCTGGGTACTCGTGTGTCGTACTAAAATTTTTGAGTTTTATTTCTGAGGAAGGAGCCCTGTAGTGTGGTGGTTAAAGCACTTGACTGCTAATTGAAAGGTTCGTGGTTTGAACCCAGCGGCCGCTCTGTGGGAGAAAGATGTGGCAGTCTGCTTCCATAAAGATTATAGCCTTGGAAACCCTATGGAGCAGTTCTACTGTATCCTATAGAGTTGCTACAAGTTGGAATCGACCTGATGGCAGTGGGTTTTGGTTATTTCTGAGGAGAAAGAGAAGAATTGATATTAGAAGATTAGCAATACCTTCTACATCTGTTTTGTAAGATTTCCAAGTTTATGCTCTTAACCACTAGGCTGTAAGTAAGCTTCATTTTGTCAAAAGATATCAATATTAGGAAAACTTTCCAATAAATAGTGCTGTTTAGTCACAGAAACATGAGTGAGCTATTTTCACAAAAGATTATTCAAACAGATGCTTGTTGACAACTTCTGTTGTGTACTACAGTTCTGAACATATATACTATATACTGTATTAGTGCTAGACAATGTTGTGTTTCTTTCAATTCTGAAATCCTGTAGTTCTATTAGAATTGGTTTGTGGCTATACCATATATGTTGACCCCACAAACTTATACATACTTGAAACTGTGAACAAATTCTTGGACTTTCTACCATGCAGAATGTTATCACAGATAACATAGATCTAGATCTGTAGTTGATCTACCTAAAGTTATATATCACATACTGAGCTTAGTATCTCCCTCACCCCATCCTAAGCCATGTCAACTTCTCCATTTTTAAGAGTCTACACCACTCTTACTAACCCATGGTGTTAAGAAAGAAGGCCAAGTTACACTGAAGGCATTGGTGAAAAAAAAGGCTCCAGGAATTGATGGAATACCAACTGAGATATTTCAACAAATGGACTCATCACTGGGTGTGCTTACTTGTCTATGCCAAGAAATTGGGAAGTCAGCTACCTGGCCAGCTGACTGGAAAAGATCCGTATTTGTGCCCACTCCAAAGAAAGGTGATCCAACAGAATGCGGAAATTATCCAACAGTATCATTCATATCACATGCAAGTAAAATTTTGCTGAAGATCATTCCAAACTGGCTGCAGCAGTATATCAACAGGGAACTGCCAGAAATTCAGGCCAGATTGAGAAGAGGACGTGGAACCAGGGATATCATTGCTGATGTCAGATGGATCCTGGCTGAAAGCAGAGAATACCAGAAAGCTGTTTACCTGTGTTTTATTGACTTTGCAAGGGTATTCGACTATGTGGATCATAACAAATTATGAATAAAATTGTGAAGGATGGGAATTCAGAACACTTAATTATGCTCTTCAGAACCTGTACATAGACCAAGAGGCAGTTGTTCGAACAGAACAAGGGGATACTGCATGGTTGAAACTCAGGTAAGGTGTGCATCAAGATTGTATCCTTTCACTATGCTTATTCAATCTGTATGTTGAGCAAATAATCTTAGAAGCTGGACTATTGGAAGAATAACATGGCATCAAGATTGGAGGAAGACTCATTAACAGCTTGTGATATGCAAATGACACAACCTTGCTTGCCGAAAGTGAAGAGGACTTGAAGCACTCACTGATGAAGATCAAAGACTACAGCCTTCAGTATGGATTACACCTCAACATAAAGAAAACAAAAATCCTCACAACTGGACCAATAATTAACATCATTATAAACAGAGAAAAGATTGAAGTTGTCAAGGATTTCATTTTACTTGGATCCACAATCAGTGTCCATGGAAGCAGCAGTCAAGAAATCAAACAACACATTATATTTGGCAAATCTGCTGCAAAAGACCTCTTTAAAGTGTCAAAAAGCAAAGACGTCACCTTGAGGACTAAGATGCGCTTGACCCAAGCCATGGTATTTTCAGTCACCTCATATGCATGCAAAAGTTTGACAATGATTTAGGAAGGCTGAAGAAGAATCGATGCCTTTGAATTATGGTGTTGGCAAAGAATGTTGAATATTCCATGGACTACCAGAAGAACAAACAAATCTGTCTTGGAAGAAGTACAGCCAAAATATTCCTTAGAAGTGAAGATGGTGATACTTCATCTCACGTACCTTGGACGTGTTATCAGGAGGGACCAGTCTCTGGAGAAGGACATCATGCTTGGTAAAGCAGAGGGTCAGCCAAAGAGAGGAAGACCCTCAAGGGAGATGGACTGACACAGAGGCTGCATCAATGGGCCCAAGCATAGCAATGATTGTGAGGATGACCCATGACCAGGCACGGTTTTCGTCTGTTGTACATAGGGTCGCTATGAGTTGGAACTGACCCAACAGCACCTAACAACGACCACCACCACCACTCTTCCAGGCTCACATCTAGAAGTTTTGAAATGATCTCGACCCGCTTCTTTCCATTATTTTCACATTCCAAATTGTTATTAACATTGAATAGATTTTGTCCCTCATTCTTTCCCCATAGGTCAGATCCTCATTGTCTTGCATCTAGATTGCGACAATGACTTCCTAAGGACTCTGCCAACTCCCAGCCTGTGTCCTCTCCAGTCTAGCCTTCACACTGCTGACAGACTGATTTATATTCTATGACTTAAAAAAGTTAAAAAAAAATTTTTCTTTTTATTGAGAATATACACAGCAAAATAGATACCAATTCAACAGTTTCTACATGTACCATCCAGTGACATTGATTACATTCTTTGAGTTCTGCAACCATTCTCACCCTTGTTTGTGAGTTTTTCCTCCCCCATTAACATAAACTCATTGCCTCCTAAGGTTCTTAGCTAATCTTTTGAGTTGCTGTTGTCACTTTGATCCCATATAGATAGTTCTTAAAAGAGCATAATGCTCAACACAGACATTTTTTAGTAGTTAACCTAAACTATTGTTTGGTTTTAAGAAGTCTTCAGGGAATATTTTTGGTTTAAAGTTTAAAGATTATTTTAGGGAAATAGTTTCAGGGCTTCATGCAGCCTCCAGCCTCCAGAAAGTCTGGAATCCATGATACTTTAAAATTCTGTTCTGTATTTTCCCCCTTTTGATCAGGATTCTTCTATAGAATCTTTCATCAAAATGTTCAGTAATGGTAGGTGGGCACCATCCCATTCTTCTGGTATCATGGCAAAAGAAGCAGTTGTTCATGGAGGCAATTAGCCACACATTTAATATCCTCCCCCATTCTTGACCTCCTTCTTCCTCTACTGCTTCAAACAGATGCCAATGGTTGTGCCTTGGATGGCTGCCTGTAAACTTTTTTTTTTTTAATTGTACTTCAGGTGAAGGCTTACAGAACAAA